>NC_132943.1:33756250-34062500 GCF_034638445.1 Ciconia boyciana | reverse complement strand
AAAAGCAGCCGTTTCTTTGTCCTTACTTGAAACTGAATGATTTTTTTAAAAAATGATGAGTTTTGGCTTGCTCTGAGTCATAATTTGTGTTGGATTTTCCTTTATTTCTCAGGTTTCTTCAGCTTTTATAGTTTTTGCATGGCAAAAAGGAATGGCCTCAGATGGCTGCTCTCATTCTGGATAGAGAGAAAAGCATTTTTCTGTAAAATGTGTTTCCGCTTCTCACCTGACCTATATTGTTCAGTTACTCATTAAAATTAAAGCATGTGTATCCATGTGTCTCTAGAAAAAAGGAAGAATTTTTTTTTTTTTTTTTTTTTTGGAGAGGAGAACCAATTAAAAAAAAAAGAAAACACACAGAAAAGGAAATAGTTGATACAATATAATTTTAAAACCTTGTCATAAACTGAAAGGAAAATTAGTGCCTGAAAAAAGGAGTTCAAAACATGTTTTGCTATAGAAGCTCTTTACAAGAGAAGAGTTGACTTAAAGAGATTATATGTGTAATCAACAACAAATCTTTTGTGTATGTCTTACAATACTAGCTGCAAAAAACACTTGCAAAGATCAGTAGATGAAGCTATTAGGAAGCATGTCTGCAGATGTATTGAACAGTCTTAGAGAAATGAAAGAAAGTAATGGTTACAATAAGCTTTAAATACTCACTGTGAATAAATCACATTTAGAAACACTTATGATTGGGTAACACAAATTCATATGACAACTATACAGAGAAATAAACAATTTCTTGGGATCTTTCCATGTCACTCATTCAACCTTTCAATAAAAGATGTTGTAAGCTTGAGCAGCTTTAAATGCAACATTAATATGTGAAAGAAACAAAAATGAAACATTTTAAACTTCTTGCAGAGGCAGCAATTTATTGGCTGCTTCCTCTCAGACTTTCACGGTAGGGTGCCCAGGTAGGTGTCATGCCCTGAGATCTCTCGGCCATGCTCACTGATGGGTGCATTTTTGCCAAGTTTTATCACAGCCTGAATCACTTGCAATTCTTGGTAAGGTTCAGCTGGAGATGGCCAAGGAACTGTAGAAAAGCATGTGTAAGAGTGGCCAGGGAAAGGTAAGGACATGGAACATTTTTGTACAGTAACACTAGCCATAGGCCAAATATTCCATTTCATGGGAGTTATGCCAACTCACCCTTGCTAAGGTCTGAACAGATGGTGTTTCATGTTTAATTACTTCCACATAGAGCTTTCCTAGCAATTAGGGGAACACCTCACCCAATGATTGAGACCATCACAGGATCTGAGATTGTATTTCCATGAAAGATACTGGAGTATTAAAACCCCCCACCTGTCTGCTTGCTGCATCTTAGTTTGAAAAGTCACCTTCATGAAGCAATACTCTTCTATTTGCCAGCTGGGGATCAGATGTTACAGAGGATTTAACCAAATAATAGGGCCCCTCATCTGCTGATTTTTGACTCATTTATGCTTCCTGTCTCCCACCACAAACAAAGCACAAAAGGAAGCCTCTATCAATATTAGCATGCTTGTGTCCCTCTCAAAGGCACTGATTGACAGTTCTCATGCCTCAAACAGTGTTCAATACCATGTCAGCGTACTGTTTGCGTGCAGGGAAAAGCTCCTAAGTATAAGAGTTACTCTTTCTGTGAATGGATAATATTTACAATATTTATGATCCATTTTTCTAATAACCACTTTTATGTGGAGGCATCTGTAGTGGAACTTATTTTAACTAGTTCTCTAAGGATTCCAGATGTCACTTGACAACTTGAACAAAAGTGCTGTCTTTTCCATCAGTCTTTGTACCAAGTAATTATTTAACAGCTGCAAAACTGCTCAAGGTGCACAAGTGGCTTTAAGATATTTCTGCAGCCAACCTCTGTCCTAGGCATTGTGGAAATAGTCCTCCACGTATGTGAGAACTTTTGTGTAGCTTATCTACCTGGAGTACTATGTAAAGAAATTACAGCTCTTCTAGAAGTAGTATTGATTAGGGATATAGCTATAGCTGAAAAAAAACCCCAAAACTATTGTATCTAAAAGTCTGTCTGTTATTTTTCCAACTGCAGTTATTTATATTATATAAGCTTTACTTACAAGTAGACCTCTGCTCTGTGCAGCCTGCCATAACGCAGTATCAGGCCCAGTCTTCTCATTAACAGCTGATAAATCAAAGAAATTGGGTGGGAATGTGTCAAAGAGAACTGAAAATATTTCTCACCTACTCCGTTTCACTCAGTGGCATAGGTTCTTTGGGACAGATTCCTGTATATGTCTGCTTCTGTTTTATATTTCTGAGCGCAGAGTTTTCAAAAGAAAAGATTCTCTCAGAGGAAAAGACTACTAAAACGCTAAGCTGTGTGACCTAAATGACAGCCTAAACTATGTGCCATAAAGTCTCAGACTGATGCCTCCCCTGGCTTTCTGGTGATGTCAAACAAGAAATTCCCAGAGCTTCTCTTTTCGCATTATAACAGTGTGGAAAAGACCAGAAAACCTAGTTGTGTCCTCTGATGGTGACAACAAATAGAGCTACAAAGCCTCAATAGTAGCTGAGGATCTAGCCTTCTGTGGCCAGGGTGAGAGCAGGAGGTAACAGCAAATATGTGCACTCAGGAAGAAGTCTCCAAGGTCTTGAAAATGTTTGGATGTCTTTTCTTTTGTATTGTGGATTTTCTAAGCTGTCAAGAAGCAAAACCAATACATATTCATTTAGGGTATAAGAATATAAATAAAAATGACACAAATGTCCTTACAAGACTGTAGCTGGCTCACAAGTTTGGAGATACCTGCATGCAAATCAGTCATTCAATCAGTGTGGCAGAGCTGTGTCAAAGCCACCTGGGCATTACAGCGTGAAGGGCTAGCAACATGCCAGCAGCCAGCAAATTGCTGCTACCTTCTGTGTGGAAATACTCTCCTTGTTCAGCTTTTACATGTTGATGCTCAAGCCAGAAACAGTCACACCTGAGAAATCTCTTGAATTATGCGCTATGAGACTATGACTTTGCTCCTATTAAACACAAGAATGTGGCCCACATTTTTGATATGACATTAAGGCTTCTAGGCTAAAATCTGTGAACTGGCAGCTTGATATATTTTGAGTGACTACCCAACAGAGGCTCCAATATGTCCCAATCTACAGAAGATGTAAATTTTATATAGAAACCCCACTATGCGATAATGATTGTTTGCAACCTGAAGCGCAAAGGCTCTATCTTCTGTTTTGTTTCTGACAATTTAAGACAGCTTGGAGGGGTGGTGGGAGGAATGTCAGCAATCAAAATTATTTTCATTTTAATATGACTGTCAAATGAACATAGATCCACTCCTGACAAAAACTGTTTAAGGGTACAGAAAGAAGAATGAAAAGATTGCATGGTTGCTGAACAAGCTGTTATTTTGTACAACAGAAACCCTAAAAGTTATTCAAAACCAAGCCCTTTCAAAGTTAACAGTGTTGACATAGATAAAAACATTTCTCCTTCATTGGATGCGTCCTTTCAGAAAAAGTTATTGCAGCTCTGAAAGGACAAACCTCAAAGTTCAAAATTTTGTTAGGTGTCTGAAATCTTATTTCAGTTCTAGAACAGACCTAAGTTTGAAAATCAAATTTCTCTTATAATTTAGTTCTCTGTCTTTCCACGGCAATTAAAATAATTGCACTCTGTCAAGTTACGTCTTTTACCCTGATTAAAGATATAGCTGTATTGAGCAAACACACTGACTAGTCTGTTGACAGATGAAAGAAGATTGCACAGCATGTCTGAAATCGTTCTGATAGCTTCATATGATGTAGTACATAGGCAAAAATTAATCCAGTATACCTTCTTATACGCATAGAAAAGAAATACTCTATTAAACAGTGATTCATTCTGTATATCACGTTCTTAAACCCAGACAGTTTTAGTTACAAATCAAAGTTAATGAGCGCTTTGGATTCTGCCTCAAAGTTAATTATTGGTGCGTTCTCTTGTACCTGGTTGTATTTGAAAGCAAGTGTCTAAAATCAGAGGGAATAAAATTAGATGAAAAAAATCTTTGATCATTTAAAGTATATACAGTTAAGTTTAAGTTATCAGTGCAGATAATTTGGTTGTTTACAACATGATTACCAATTTGACTATGGGAAAAAAAAATGCAAATTGTTTCGCTTCAATTAACAGTACATAAATAATTCTGTCATGCATAAATATTTTACTGTTGAAAACTGTAGCACATAACTTTTTATGGTGCTCTTAAAACAGGTCTCATGCAAAGTTAATAACACACCAAAAAACACTGTCTATGGGGGGAAAAGCCATCTGTCACAAAGAGGACTAGAAATGGTCTTGCAGCAGAACCCGCTAGGAGACTAACAATTACAAATAGTGTGAGTAGTGAAACAGTGCACAACTGCACAGCATTACAATGCAACAACATGGCTAAATATGTGGATTTATCCTGACTTTTGTCAACTCTCGACTTGATGGCACTGCTTAGCACCTGCAGAAATTAAGGAAGGTTCTCCAAACCAATGCTTTCACTTCTGTGACACACTGCATCTCAAACTGTAAAGGGCAGGCAAAATTCACAATTGCAAAATAACAACTAAGATTTTCAAATAAATCTTTCCTTTTAGGTTTTAAAGACAAAGATAAGCGCTAAAGGGGTCTCACATTAGAAAATACTTGGATAGTGTATAGTATTCTGACCAAAATACAGTTAAATATCAGGCTTTTCAGCTAAGCAGGATAAAAATTATAATACCAATAATTTGCAGTGGGTGATTGGAAGGTCAACACCATACAGTAATTCAAATATAGATGCATAAACAAATCCATTAAAAAGTATTGATTTCTTCCAGTGGTCTGGTATCTTTTTAGATTGCCTTCTGTAAGCTCCAGGACTGTAAGGGCTAACTTTCATGCCTTTGCTCAGACCACATTTATGTTTTTTCAAGTCTGATAGCTGAAGAAAACACCTGTACATCTTAGACCTTGTACAGCAGAGCTAACGTCTTTTACACTAGGTTAGCATCTGCTCCTTCATTTTCTTAAAAATTCTTAACTTTAACAGTAGCAACTTTTGGAAATAAAAAAAAATCTTGGTAGTTTAGTTTAACAAATCTTTGAATTTTGTCTATGCTATGAGGTGCTGACATATAAAATACTTGTGCTTTTCTGAGTCAGGCTAGTAGAGCAGACTGTGTAAGTGATCTACTTGATATAAGGCCCGGGACCTTGCCTACTCAGTATTTATTTACAGGTTTATTTGTTTCTTGTCATGAAGTGAAGCATTCTTCTTTTCTGGAAGGGGCAAGCTGAGGTGGAGTTGGCTGGGCAAGGGACATAACAGAGATTACCAAACATTTTGCTTTTCTCATTCATTTACTTTACTTTACTCCAGAAAGAATAATAGTTCCAGATGTGTAAACAAAACAAAGTAAGTTTTCTATAGCATCTGTAAATGTAGCATTTTTACCACCCTCTCTTTTCTTATTTAAAGAGTTTAACTTCAGTTTATAGGTACTGCCTTTTGTGTGATTCTTGGGCTTTGACCACTTACATTTTAGGTCATTTACTATTACTATAATCCTTAATATTAGTATCTTGAGTTCTGCTGTAAGGTATTGATCCTCATAATTGCCAGAAATTGCAGCACTGGAAACAGTGGTCTTAGAAGGAAACTTTAAAACATTTCTGTACAGCGAGAAAACAGAAAATGGTGACAAAAGGGAAAAAAAGTCAGAATATTAGCCAAGAAACACTCAGTAGCAATAATTAATTTTCATTATTAAGAATATAAAAAATATTCTTTTAGGAAGAGCAAGAAACATTTCATTTAGGTTTGAAATCACTGCCCACCAAATTATTTAGTTGAATTTGACCAAGAGCTTCCTTTCAGTTGCAGCTGATTGGTAAATACATGGGCTTATTTCCTGATCTCTCTTCAGAGACAAGCTGAGACCTACAAGCTGCCATCCCAAGCAGGCAGCTTCCTCTGAAATAATACCTCCAGGTATCCCTGCCTTCTTCCTGGCTCATTGGCTGAGATTTATCACTGTATCACTGGCTCTGGATGCAGAAATAAAGAGGAGGATGAGAAGAAAATGCAAATCCCATAAGACACGGGAGCTGTGTCTAAAAATACGATTCTTGTGACTTGGAACAAACATTCAAACTTCCCTGAATTGATTGGTTGCTTTTATGAAATGTAATAATTTTCTAAAAGATACAATCTTTTGCAAAAAAAAATCATGAAAAATACATTCAACTAAACCAGAATTTTAATTTTATCTAGCTCTTTTAAATTTATAGATATCTGTACTTTATATAAAGATCTCATTAAGTAACTGGGGAGAGCTTTTTCTCTGTTGTAAACACATATACATCTCATTGTAATTCTATAGATTTCCATTGAATTACACCAGAAGCCCAACAAAGCACCTCAGAGGAAACCTTGTTCCCTGCTACCAGGCCAATTGGATCAAAGAAAGAAAGAGGAAATATTATAGCTTTTCACTTATCTACGTGAAAACTGAAATGTCAGAACTAGGGGCCAGATCTTCCAGACCTCCTCATCCTGTGTCACCTCATCCTGTAGCACAAAAATCAGATGTTTACGATGTACTTCATTAACCTTGGTAAAATCACTTTTCCATACCTTTTATATAGCCACACCTGGTGTTCTAAATTCAAAATAACTACTTAGGAAAAAACCAAAAATCCTGACTATCGCTGCATATAGCATAGTCAATGTAAGAGAAGACAAAGAAAGAAATAAAAATATTAGGATATAGCAAACAAGGAACAACCTAGGAAATGTCTGTGATGAAAATGATTATAATAAAGAGCTTTCCTTGGGGTGACACACTCATTTCTGATCTGCCTGTTTCAAAGACAGGACAGAGGCAGTGGGATTAAGAAACTGGTGTTACAAATATTAAAGTCATGATGAGTTTGGGGTACTTCAAGCATACCCCATAAAAGAAAAAAAACAGAGATAAATGTATGAATCGCATATTGTAGAGCTATACTTCTATACAGATTTCCCTCTAACAGAAACAGAAAAGGGTACTCAAACATATTAAAAAGCAGCAGATTTAAAATGTACTAAGACATTTTTACAAAGCATATAATTAACCTGTGGGACTTGTTGCCATAAAGTAGCACCAAGGCCAAGAATTTAGCGGGATTTAGAAAGAGTGGACATTTTTATGTATAATCAGAACTTACCATGTTACATTAGAGAGCATAAAGTGCTTTTATAGAGGACATAAAGTCCAATACTTCAGGCCACAAGGCAACCACTAACTCACGGGGGCTAGGAGGAAATGTTTTCAGCTGGCAGGTTATTCTGTGGTGGCCGCTCCGGAGCTCCTTGGAGCTACTGCCATGCTTTGGCTACAGTCAAGGGAAGACGAGGTAGGCTGCCAGTCCGACGTGGCAACGTAGGTCTGTGTATTGCATCTATGCTCTTACTCTTGCCGTTATTTTTGTCCATTTACTTCTCTGTGACAATATTTTGCTAAGAACACTAATTTATTACAGGTAAAGCTTATCTGGCAATCTTGTGTATCTTTCTGCTCAGTAAAGGGAACCAACTGTGATTTCCTCTGGAACATGTCTGCAGCATATTCCTCTTTTCGAAGCAAACGAGTTGTTAATGCAAGGCAGATGTTAGTGTTTGTTTCCCTCTTTGCTGAAGGAGCTGGCATATTTCCTTTTAGGGAAATACTTTGAAATCACCTCATTCTTCTATTAATTCAACATAACTGATTGTAAGAACTATGTTAGTAAAATTAATATTTCAGAGCAGCACTGCGAGGGATATTTTTAACATGCAGCACCACAGCCTCTGTCTCTTGTCACTTATGTCATCCTGTCATCATGTACGCCTTCAGACATAGGCAGGCTGATACTAATGAGCTCACCCCTCCATGTTCCTCTATCATGAAGTTCAGTACTAATGAGAAAAATTCCCAGACTGCACTCACACTCTAAATCAATTTGGCAAGATTGATCAAAATATTCATTAAAACAGTTTGTTCTTCAACTCAGCCTGAACCCTGCAGGCATATCTGTCTTGCTTCTATATGGTTTTGTGTGTGAGTCTGTGTGCACGTATGTGTGTCTGAAATAAAAAAAAAAAGTTTGTTGTTTTTCCTCCTCATGTGATTCAAGCACTACTTTCAGAAGAAAAAAGCCAAGACTGAATTCTCATTACACTTTTCTCTTTGGGAAGCGCCTAGGAGTCTAGAAATGCTAAGAAAAATAGTCTGCACCCCTCTTCTCATGTGCCTGTCAGCAGAAGGCCCGAGAATGACCGACATGAAGCAGCAAATTACCGTCAAAAGGACAACAAGCAAAACAACAAATGGGAATCTGTCAGAGAAAGAGAGACATCACTGGCCACACAACCCTGGGAATTTAATAAATCTTTTGTCTGTCATCTGCATGCTAAATTTCCATGTCTTCCTTCAACAGAATTTCCTCTTGCCATGTCCGCCTTGATAAGTATAGGGTAGCTCACACTGTCTACTTTTTCACACGCATTTCAAGATAAAACACAGTCCACAGAGCCAAGGATGACATTAGCTGACTAATGCTCAACCAGCTGGACTCTATGCTCAGAGGGTCTAGACACAAAATCAGAGCAGCACAAATTGCAGTGAGGGATGAGCAGGGGATAGATTTACAAATCTCAGCTATGATGTTATCTGTCCCTCCAAAGGGACAGGAATAATTCATGTTGGTACCAGTTTAAAAGCCAGACACCCTGACTAGTCATATATTATGTAGTTCTGGTTCATTTCAGCAATAGAGAAGGTTGCTGTTGATCATCTGACTTCACCGTTCATTACCTAGAAACTAGGAGCTTTTTTCAAAGGGCTAAGAGGAAAACTCAGGCAAACTTAAGCCAGACATGGCTTAAGTTTTTAAAAGTATTTTAAAATACTTCATGTGTTATTGTTCACAACACTGCAAAGCCACTTTAGTTTACAATGTTAAATACATAAACTGCAATCCTAACAGCCTATTTCTTAGATATACTATGTGCTATAAAATGTCATAATGTTATTCCAGGAAGTTTTCAGTGGGGTTATGAGCCCAATCATTCAGAATCTCCAGAATAAACTCCACGGACAGTGTCCTGCTGTGTGGAAGCAGCAGGCTGTTGATGGGGCTCCCACACTGGGGGGGGCAGGAGGGACTCTGCTCTGGCTCAGGGTACAGGGTCTCAGCAGTTCAAACTAAAACAGATGTTAAGTATTCCTCTAAAAATTGGCAGTGGCACACAAAGGCAGCGGGCCACATTTCTTTGGATAAGTCATTTCCATGGCTTTGTATTCGAAAGGTGCCAAATTATAAATAGCTGCATAACTGGCAGGGAGATAGGTAGGTCTTTGACCGTGGGCAGAGTGGTATGAGGTTTGCTTCTCATTTAAACACTGTTGAGTATTCAGAAATCACTGGTGTGGTCTCCCTCCGTTGCTGAACAGTGATGCTGTGTGCCTCAGCATCACTGGATTGCCAGCGCAGCGTACCAGCAGCCAGCTAGGCTTCAGCCAGCAAGTACACATCCAAGTTGGGTGAGTTTGCCTGAAGGAGCAGTAACTCCCATATATATGCAAGCCCTTAGAAATGAAACTACTAATTAAATGCAATGATGCAAACCTCCATCTCAAGAGCAGCCCAAGCTCTGCCAATGCAGAAAACCATTTTTTTTTCTTTACAAGACAAAATAACACTGCTATGAAGCAAAAAAACCCCATTCGTATTGTCCAGACAGGTTCTCTGGAGATGAGATAAGGTGTTATTAACCAAATGCTCGATTACAGGCATATCATCTGCCATAGAAAGCGAGGATCAGCTCATATCACTTTCCTTTCACAGTGCAAGATGCTGGTTTTAATGTGCTTCCTGCTTGCCCACTTTTATCTGGCTGGTGAGGTTTATTTCTCTTGACAGAAGCTGTCCCCAGGCATCTATTTCCACAAATAGAGGGAAAAGCAGATACTGGAACTGTTTGACTCTGTTCAGTGGATAGACTTTACTGAGGGCCATTGAAATTTTTATGAAAAGAGAAGTTTTAGGGAATTGAGATGCTAACATGCTTTTTAAATTTTTTCCATATCTATGCAAGACAATGGCTTTCAGGAATTAGTTAAAATTTCATTTATTCAATTATTCAAAATGTTTCTGCTAAAGTCTTTAATCAAAAGTAAAAAAATTAAAATTCAAAACACAGTGTTGCTTAATAACTTGTGTGTGTAATAACAGGTAGGTTGTGTGAAGATTTTATTTTCTACACTGGATTAATAATGGCATAGACAGCAGAGAAATTTAAACATACGGTACCTCCTTTCCCTTGTTGGTCTTAATAGGCTGACTCATTAATTTTAAAATCATGTAGGAAAAAAAAATTAATGAAAGTTGTCTATTCAGAAGAGCGAGACCTTTGATTTGTGAGAGGCTTCTGAAACCCTCCATACTCCTTTTGTAGCTTGTTTTAAATTACCATGTTTCTTTTTCTGTAGCTTTGCAGCATCTCAGACATTTTCAGCATCAGTTGAAGATTCCTTTGCTTAGTGCAGGTTTTTATTTATAACTTTTTTTCCTCAGAATCTTAGGCAGAAGTTTGGTACAGTGACAGAAAATGCCATGGGATTCTTTGCCATAGGTATGGAGATGCTTTGCAGTGTTCTCTCTCATTTTTCCCCTCTCACCTCCCACCAGTGCCAGACTGTTCTAGGAGAGCTGCTGCTGCAGCCCATGTCTGAAGGAAAATGTCTCCCCCGCTACCCAGAGAAAGAAAAAAAAAAAGGCATTGTGGCATGTGGTGCATTTTCAGCTGCCTTCATCTCAAGTTCTGTGTATAAACTGAAATAAGGCAGTTACTCTTTTTGGAGCCCCAACAGATGTTTCCGTTCATGTATAACAGAGAAGATGGGTCAGGTTTAAGTCTGCTATTATTATTGGGGTTTTTCAAGATTTCTGTCTTCATGTAATGTTTGGATTCAACCGTGGCTATGGTATGACCAGAGTTATTTTGTAATTTCTTGGTCAACGCACAAAATGGATGAGTTGCCACTGGACAAGCATTTGGTTTGACATTGTAGCCAGGGCTGATTAGTTGAAAGATTGCCTAACTGTCAGTTGCCAGAATAGGCAGTCCAGCTCCCATATCTTCAGCCACCTCTTTCTCTTGTGCCAGTGTCAGGGTTTTTCTGAGGCTGTGTGAGACAGATCTGCAAGTTTTCTTCTGCTCCTGAAATCTCATGGTAGGGTCAGGAGAACTGCAGTGCAGAGGAAGGGACAAGAACTCACGTGTGTAGATGAGAAGAGTTAAACTACCTTTCAGGTTGCAGCAAGTTGCACTTGAGTGTTTTTTCTGTAAAACTTTTCTGTGGCTCCCCATCTGTTTGAAATTGAAAACCCTTCTATCACTCAGATATCTCAGAACTTTAATTCATCGACATTTGTGAAATGCTTTGAATTTACAATATAGGACATCACTGTCATCAGTACAGATGATGTATTTACCAAAATAAATCAATATTAAAAACAAGCCGGTATACTAAGATTGTGCATCCTTTTCTTATTTGCTCTTTGAGGAATAACCATTGGTCCAAAGTTTTTCAATGAATGTCTAACATGCCAAAGGAAAGCATAGTTGTTATTGAAATATATTGTAAGACTCTGACTGCATTTGATTAAAGTAGTTTCCAGCAAGGTATGTGCTCCTTGTACGCAGGAAACCAAACCACAAGATGAAAATAACAAAAACAGTCACATTAGTTTGGAAAAGCCTAAACATTCGTCAGACCAAGCCCAGTAAGTGATATCCCGGTCGTTTCTTATGCTTCCTTCTTTCTTCTGATCAATAATGTGTGCTGCTCTGTCCTGATGTTAGGGAACGTGTCCTGATGGGACTGGGAACTGTTAGGGAATGCTTTGTCTTTTCTCTGTGTGAGCGAGATAAATTCAAGGAACGCAGTATACATAAAAACAGCATTGCATTGGTCAAATAATTATAGTCACACCTCTGAAAAATTCATTCTAGTGTCTTAAATTTCATGTCTGTATGCCCTGGAAAGAGGTGGCACATTTTCCAAAAGAAGGAGGTGTGGGCTCTCGCCGGCTTTCTGAGGCACCGCTCCACTCTCAGCATGATGTGGAGCTGTGCAGGCCTTGCAGGAGCTCTTGGGGGAAGCAGAGTTTCTGCTTCTCTAAGCTGATTTTGGTGATTCTAGCCAGTGAGTCTCTTCTCTAAACACTTCATTTGCACAAGCTAACAAGAGGACATGTTAGTGATTGATTTATTCATAGACAATGTTTTCCACTGCTCTTTGTTTCCAAGAGTCTGTTCCATAGTTTGTTACATCTACTACATATTTGGAATCTTTCAAGATAAAGATGCTATTTATTCTGAGACATCGCTACTCTTAACAGCTGTCATGGGGTTATAATTGTGCTTATAATTGCGTGATGTATTAATCTATAGTCGTAACAACAGACCTAGCCCATCATACGTTTTTGTTATTGGTCTTATTTCAAGCAGCATTTCCCTTTTCAGCAACTTTTCCATATAGTAGACTTGATAAATCCTCCTCTCAATATTTAGCTTGAACTACCACAGGCAAATTCATTTGTTAATTAAATAGAACGATTTCAATTGGATGCTTTTTTGATATGAACACACAACAGAGGTAGGAGAGAATATTGGGTTTGAATGACAATGATGAATAATATTAATATTTACCTGCTATTGGAATCTGTAGCTGCTCCAATGAGCTACAGTCTTAAAATCTTAATTAAAGGTTAATGAAAGAAAATATTGAAAAATCTGCTCAAGGAACAAGAAGTGAGGAAACAGGGTATTCTAACTCATCCACAGTACTGCCATTCTCAAGCACAGAAATTACATGAATCAGGCTTCCATGAGACTGATCTATACACAGTGTGTGTAGCTTTCAATCCATCTTTTGGCTTTCAGACCTCCTAGGCTGCAGGTATGGCCCCATATTCAATTTTCCTTTTTGCAAAAACATCCTTCTGTTAAAGGCAAAGATGGGTTTGTGATATATTCATATATCTCTAGGAGTTCAGTTAGAAAATACTACTGAGACTCACGGAAAGATTGGCAACATTATGATCAGATCTACAAAACAAAATATTCAAGACGTATTGATTCTATTCCTTTTGAACTCTTAAGAAAATTCGGGCAAATTTTGCAGCATAAAATAGTGGAATGATATAATTGGTTTAAAGTCAGAGACTGCATCTTCATTACATTCCTAATATATGATACTTATTATATATTAATAACACCTTATTATCTCTTGTCATGTATAATAAATATAGCATCTGAATATTAACTTAGTGTTTTATGCCAGCTCATAAGGTTTGAAAACAGAAGCTCTGATTTCTTGCACAGCTCAGGTGTTCCTTCAGGGTTAGATACCGCTCTTAGGGAATAGTAAATTTATAGACCTCAGTGTATGTAAGCCTGGACACGTGTAGAAATACCAGTTTATCATGAAATACTTTGTAATTAAAACTGAATTTAGGATAAAGTTTATGTTTGTGTAAATATTAGAGGAATGTACATTTACTGCTTTGGTTTGTGTTGGACCTCCAGCTTTAATGCTGCTGCTGCATTTGAAATAACTCAAGAGTAATCCCATTTGAACCTGCAGAAATACCACTAATGCTGCAGAAGTAAAACACTTGGGAAGTTCATCCTTACAACTATACGTTTTTCCCTCTGGCTTTTGTATCATGACTGATCAGATGCAAGAAGTGTGTCATTATCAATTCGGTATTGTACATGAATATGTACACAGCAAAATTACACAGTAAAATTTACGAAGTGTCTGCTTCTTACCTTGCAGACTTTTCAAGAGGCTCAGGAGCTTCATATTTATAGCGCGTTGTCAGCTTTGATGATATCTACCCTGCAGTCACATGTGGGTCAAGATTTTTTTTAAAAAAGAGTAATAATTATGAGTGCTTCTTTGGATGCTTAATTTAGTAATCTTTCATACAGCCCTGTTTCTCAAAAGTTAAACATTAACCCCCTCTTTAAGGCTTTTTGAGATCACAAAATATACTTTGTCAATCACTTTGGAAGACCTTGGTTTATCCCCTAATTGCAGAAGGAGTAATAGGTATAATTGTTACAGTGATGCCATCGATACTAATATCAGTAAACAGTAAATTATTAATTTACGTATATATGAGAGGCAAAGGTCAGGGGAAATTTATGCTGACAACATAGATACGTGATTAGAAATTAATCTATATAGGGGAGCAGCTGCTTCTTAAAGTCTAGTAGTCTCCCTGGTGTATTAGGAATGTATCCGTGAGACAAATCTTCTAATTCCTCGTAGGCAAGTAATAGATTTTTTTCAGCATCCCAGAAACACATAAGCTCACTAACAGAAATATGCTACAGTATCCAGCACTAATAAGCTTCGGCAAAGTTGATCTCATGGGAATAACTACTGGCAAACAAAAAGTAACTCACTCACCATTAGTTCCTTTTCTTTGTCTTAAACGGAAGTCACTGGCATTCATAAAAGATGTATCTTCCATTTTTATTCTGAAAACTGTTCTTATCTGAAAAATGGTCCAGTGGAAATTCAATTAGTTAAGGACAGAATTACTTAATTACTTGAGAACTTAGATATAAAGGTATGAATATAATTAGCCAAATTATTCAATACTATACATTTCATAGGCAAAGAGCTTGACCTAAAGCAGTCCTTGTCAAATATGGCATAGTTAGTTGTCATCAAGTGTCACTACCCTTTAAAACTTGCAGTTGTATTGGAGAGATACTTATTGATTTATCTTGGAGGATATTGCACCAGAGGCCATTTTGATCATGATAAACAATTTATGATAAGATTCTTGCCAGGTCTACTTATTTTAAAGTGTGATATTATGGTGAGAAGGAAGGCTGCTGCCAAAGCCCAAGAGTATCTTCAGTTTATCTCAATAATGTTCACTACCTGGCCATAACACCAAGCAAATGCTTCTACCTCTGTAATGATAATTCTTCAGAGGAGGCATACCTCACAGATCCTCTCTGACACATTAGTCAGCTTTTAAATCCGTGACTCACCTGAGACAAAAATTTTTTCTATTTCAAAACAACTGTCCTGAAAATAACTTGCGGTATACTTTGGGGAATAGCTTCTGTTTCTAATAAACTCTGAATGTCTCTGAGCCTTGCTGGTCATACACGAGTCAGAAATACCGTGGCACAAACTGCCTTTCAAGTGACTTTCCTTGGTGAGATAAACTGAATGGATTGTGGAAATTCTGATTTTTTCCTGCTGAATTTGGTAGATTTTTTAAATTATTGTGCATGATGTTTCTGTTTAAGGGGTTGACTGGATCAAGGTGACTGTCTTGAATTTCTTGAACTTATTTATTAGAAGTGAAACTGACTTTCAGCGTCATGGTAAAAAGCTGTGTGATCTTTAATCTTAACAAATGTAAGACAAAAAGTGCAAAACATTTGTTTCCTTCATTAGAGTCGATAAAAATATTACAATAACATGAGCTCAGACCTTGACACAAAAAAAGAAATCAACACTATCGACATTATTGAAAACTCTTCAATCTTTCAACTTAAAAATCATTAAAAAGAGTTCAATTTACTCCACAGAAAATATCTGCCTATTAAAAAATGGAAAAGAATCCAATACTACCAAATTCCGAAGTGTGGTTATATTAAAATACCTTAATTAGTTGTATTTTTTCTTTAACCTGTCTGTCCCCCTCCAGTAGGGCCAATGATAGAAGATTAAACTGCAAAGTGGAGGTCACCCATTATATGAATGCCAAAGTGACAACTTTACATTTTAAGTAGATAGATAACAAAGCCATCCTTACCATGTAAGTGGTGTACACTGGAGGCACATACAACACAAACTTGACCTGTAACACGGAACACCTAATTTTATCTGACCAGTTTGTGTTCTTTAACAATTCACTCTTCCCAGTCAGAGGGGAACAGAAAAAGTCAGCTGGAATTCAGAGAAGTTTATGTAGTGGGTAAAAGTTCTAGTTGAATACATTACCACTTGGCGCTGCTGTGGTCTACACGTATTGGGATGGCAGGCTATCTAATGAGAAGTAAAGAGCTCACCTATCCCAAAGGATATATGGCATTCCTGTCCATTATGGACAGTCAACTTTATACACGATTACACTTACTGATCTACACACATCCATTCAAATCTACAGTGATTTGCTTCAGCTGTAAAATATTGTCCACCAGAAATATTTTTCAACAAAGCCCTACCTTCAAGTATGTTTGTAGACTACAAAAAACAACCACATGAGTACCACCAGCTTAGACCCAGCAGCTGTCAGTGCTGTATAGACAGTTCAGAGGGCATACAGGCATCAGATGAGTGGAGTGGTAGTACAATAGTGGTAAAAATAAATTTTAAAGTCAGCAACACATTTCTCTCTTGACTATTTCTAACTTATTGTTAGTTTGCCTACTGTGAAAAAGCTATGTATTTTTATTTGTGAAAACCTGTCCCCATTTTGAGATATGAAACAGAAATGTAATAGAAAACTCAGAACTCTACAACAGCAGATACAGAATATTTCTGAATTTTTGGTAGTAGTAATAATAATAACAATGTATTTTCTAACATCTCTGGAAGCCCCCAGCTATGGGATAGGTAAACCATTATGATTAGCTTGTAATTAATATGTTAGATCTGTGCAACTTAATTATACACTCCTGTTATCCTGGAGCATCCTTTTCAGCTGGCTTTAGAACTAAGCTAATCACAGTAGCATTTGAATATTCTTGCTGTTGGAGATTTATCATATTTACCAAGATTTTTACAGTAGACTCATACTTCATGCAAAGTTCAGGTGGACCCCTATCCTCTTTCAGGAGCAAGCTAATGATCCAAATGTTGAATCATGGCTGTAGCTTTTTGTCTTACTTATTTTTATTCATGCTGTTAAACACCTAAAATATTTGTGCTGCCTGTTTCTTAAACTAACAAAAAATCGCCCAAACGAAACCTGTGTGGCTTTTTTTTTTGTAGAAAACTGGTCAACAGTCCATTGGAATAAAGTGGTCAGGACCCTAATAAAGCATTCATACACCCTTCTAAGGTAATTCCATATATGCTTTCATGAACAACTTTGTTGTTGTTGTTGTTATGGGCTTAAGTAGTGTGGAAATTAAAACCTACTCAACAATACAATTACATTTCCCTGAAAAATAATCTAAGCAGATTTAACTGTGATTTTATCACTGATTTATGTTCTTAAGTTCCCATCAGTAAGTATGACACTATATATAATTTCTCATAAATTGGTACATCTTTATAGACAGAAGAGACCTTTTTGTTTGTCCAATTCCCTCATATATCCCATCAGATAAATATATTTCTGTATGCACTTAGCAGACTTAAAAAAATTCATTTTATGCAAGTTCATTTTTCATTTTCTTGGCATTATCAGACATTTATTTAAAAGCAACTTGCTATGAAAACAAGATCTATGTAGGCTGGTGTATTCTAAATTAGTTTTTGAGAGCCCCATTATAATACAACTATTCATTGAAAAGGACTCTGATAAATGTCTGCTTTGATCTGCAAGGCTGGTGTGATACCCTAAATGGAAATGGGAATCCATTGGAAGGAGCCTGATTGAACCAGATATACCAGAAGGAAATTAAGATGCAAGAGATATGGTTTAATCAGGCTACAATTGTACTAATTTAACTCATCTGGGAAGTGTAGGGCCATAACTTGGACAGTGCAGATCATGATTATTTCTTTAATCATTTCCACCTGGTAGGAGGTAACGACTATCTACCCTCTGCAGCTGGTCCTGTGCCTGTTTGCAGAAGAGAAATTTAGGCTGTAGCAGAAGTAGATGCTCTTCTTAAATGCATGGGCTGCCAAAGGGTATGACTACCCCTGGACAAGGCAAGTGTCCTATCAGTGCCAGAAAGCATATGGGAGAGAGCGAAATATGGAAGTATATAGGAGTATAAAATGTGAAGTTCCTAAGCCACCATGCTAAATCCACAACATGGAAAAGGGATTATCTGCTTGCTATTGCAGCTCAGCTATCTAGCCTCTTGAAGGTGTGCCTCCCCCCAAGACTAATTTCAAGCACGATTTATCAGGGACCCAAAACCCAATGGGTGAAGAACTCTACTGGATACCTGACATCTGCCAACTGCAGCAGCATGAACCCAACTCTATTCCAATAACTCTCTAAAATGCTGTGGTAAAAAAATAAAACACCTAGATACTTTAAAAGATTTATGATCTTTTATAAGATAACTTTTGCATAAAAATTGATGCCATATTAATTCTAGTACTGGGATGTTGAGAGTTGCTATTCTGAGTGTGAGGGGACGCACGATTCATTATGATTAATACAATTTATACACATAAACTATATGAGTCAATGATTTACACATAAATGATTCTTCTCTCTGTACTTTAAAGTATGTCTTCATGAATAAATCTGCTTTAGATATTCTCTATCTCCTCCAGTATCTTAGAAGTTCCTTGTTTGTTCCTGCCTCTGAGTGACACTGTACCGTAACAACCCCACAAACAAGCATGCCAGCACAACTGAGGGAAAAATGAACAGTGACATCGGCCAAAATGGGGTTAGGACTTGGGTGCCAGCTTTGTTGTGGAAGAAACATATGTCATTGCAAATCCAGGCTCCAATTTTTACACTCTTTAAAGTACCTACTAACATATTTTCCACAACACCAGTCCCCACACCAGTTTTGTGCTGATGGGAAGTGTACTGTATGCGTCAGTCTTGCATGTTTTCCTTTTCCATGTCTGTCATGGAAGAATTAATTGTCCTACTGATGTTCTTCCTTATCCACATCACAGTAGGGTCATTGTTTATAAACTCTTTCTTTCTGTGGAGAAGGAAATATGTGCATACAGAAAGCAAGATTTTATAAATACAATATTATTGTTCTGTGAAACAGAGGGGGAAACAATGTACTGAAACGTACTTTCCATAAATCTGTCAGTTTTCTGGAATGAATTCTGGGACGTGCTGAAGCCAGTAGCAAAATTCCCATGATATTTTGGAATGCACAGTAATAGAAAATGAACATACCTCTGTAAAATGGTTTCATTTCATTTGACAATTATCTCATTTCAAATTACAAACCTAAGCATTATGAAAGTAGGTATCTTTTCAATATACAATATTGAAAAAGTTTGAAATTGAAGTCTGTGTAGCAAAATGCAAGGCATCTTTGACTCCCAGTGTCTCCCCATGAATACTCATCATCTTTCAGCGATGTCTAGGTATTAGCAATTTATTTGATATGAGTACAATAAAAGCTTGTTCTTTAAAGCTTTATCCTGTGCTACTTGTAGTCAATAGGAGTTTTGTCATTGGCTTTAAAGGAAGTGGGGTCAAAATCCTAATTAACAGTGTCAGCTCCACCTATCAATCAAAGGTGGACTATTCATAATGAAACATAATTACCAGAACAGCTTAAAATGCAAAGTATTAAAAGAGAATATGTGCAGGTGAAGTGTAAGATCTACACCTTTGAGATGCTGAATACTTTCTGAGGCCGGATGCCTTTTCGTTATTTATTTATTATTTTATATCTTGGCGAGGTTGCCTAGGCTTCTGTACGGAAGGCGTTTGCAAGCTCACACCCCTGGGTAGCCTTGAAATCAGCTCCCAGACTCCCAGGCACTGCACAGAGCTCCCTTGAGGCTCTGTTCTCTTCGGGCCCTGTGATAATGCCATTATGGGGGTCCTTCTTTGAGTTCTCCGCATGATTCTGTACTGAAAGTTCTCAGCTAACAAGTAAAAGGGACTTCTCTCTCCCAGCTTATTCAGCCCTGCATACTCAAACTTGGGGAGGCTATCTGTGCAGATTCCTTCTTGCAGTTATGAGGAATTTTCTGCATTAAAAAGAGTGAATAAGAAGTGAATAAAAACAGTGGAAAGAATTTGCAGTAGGGTAGTGCGTACTGTGTGAGAATGTATGTAAATGTAAGCCTAAGTAATTTAGAATGGAAATATCATCTTTTGGATTGGATTTTGGTTGTCTCCCTAGAGTTAACGTGCATGCATACCCACTGCCTAACTGCAATAACACCAGCTTCTCTATTTCATACAGCCTGACTTTCTTTTCTTTTACATATGATCACTATTTAAATTGTTTCAATTTATAGTATGTTCACATCTTATCCTCAAGACATTTGGTGTCTCAAAAGGAGAAACAAAATGCATGGTATGTAATGATCTCCCTGTAAAAATCTAAGCGTAATTCCTCAAAACTTTATGTATAATTAAATAAGCAAAGGAATCCCAACATGGATTTTAGGATTATTTAGGGACATGAAATTGGTAAAAGCATTAAACAAAAGCCATAGGAGATAATCCTAAGAAATGTACAAAACAACTCTTTGGACCTTGCAGTACAAAATCATAGGAATTTGCTTGAAGCGTTCTCAGCTGTAAATGAATGAGGTGTGTAACAGTAGATCAGCATACGCAATGTAATGAGGTATGCATAACATTTCTTCAGAATAGGTGTTTACAGCATACGTATGCTCAAGCAATTAAGTGAAAACCTGATATTTAAGACTGAAAATAGGCAAACCTGTGGGAATAATCTTTTATAGTTAACAAGAAGGGTCTGGCCTTAGGTTTTATTTAAAAGAGATTAACCTCTATAGGCCAATAGCTGTCAGCGTCATTTGCTTTCCTTGTCTCTACATATGGTGAAAGGAATCCTTAAAAAATTCACAGGGAAAAAACTGAAAAAGATATTTTGTATAAACAAATATGCTTCTGAATAGCAGCCAAGAGAAAATGGATGTCTGGTTCAGTATACATCACTCTCTATTACCAAAAATCTCTGGAAAACAAACTACATTGGTAGGGTGTTCAAAATAACCTAACTGAATTAGGATACTGTGTCTTACTGAAAACCAAAGTAAAGAATAAAATACCCTAGGGCCATATAGGGCCATTTCTTTGAAAGTGCCACATGTCTGCAGCCTTCTTGTCTTTGGGAAATGAAGAGAGGAAATGGCCCAGCCAGGCTCTCAGAGCGGACACAGACTTTGCGCTTCCCTGGTGCCCAGAGCTTTCGGGGAGTTTTGTCAGCAGAAGAGACTGAGCAGGAAGGAGAGAATTCACCGAAATTTTACACTCCTTTTTGCTACCAGAGAAGTGACTCTAACTGAACTATAGTGTCTCCCTGTGGGTCTTGTATTCTTCACTGGGAAGCTGCTCTTCTCAGGAAGATGTCTACTCCTGAGACAAAGATAAGAAGGTTTGTAGCTTTGTACCATAGTCCACTGTAAATCCTGACGATTAGACTCCCCGCTTCCAAAAACTTAAAATAGGTACATGTGAACCTGATAACATTTCCTGGTAATTTTGGATTTCCTTTGTCTTCTTCAACAATATGTTTTCCCAAAAATTTAATTAATTGGTGATTCATTTTTACAAAAATTTGTCTTGTTCAATTTAATCTTCAGAAGTCTTTTTGAAATGGAAAAATGCTTTGGCTTCACAGACCCAGAAGCTGAAAATTACCTAGGAAATGTAGAAGAAAAATACATTTTAAATTCCTAACTGGTTTATGAGGAGCCCATTAAATTGAGATACTGCCCATTGAAGACCTAAGACAACAGCAATGGCATTTGCCAGAACAGTTAAGCAGTACCACTTTAATAATATATTAGACTGAAATTCTAATTATGATTTATTGTGACTCATAACAATGTACTTGGAAAAGCAAATCCAGCCTCCTGAGTATTTAGCATTTGAAGGAGGTGCTGAACATATATAAGGTAATTTTAAAAAATAATAACATTTCTGATGCACAAAACTGACATGCATTGAAGATCTCTTAATAATCTTAACACATCAACAAGGAAAGCCAAATGAAATTCTTTACGAAAGTAAATCAGATGTAGTAAATAAAATCAATGCAAAAACCTGATTAATCACTAAAATATAATTAAAAGTAAGAGTTAATGTACAATACTAATTTATGAAAAGTAATAGTTATGTTAGTAGAGGGTAAAAAAAAAATTGAAATTTAATCAAATTCCAAAGAATAGCTAGTTATCTTCTTATCTGATTGTTTTTAAAATGCTACTAGACCTCCTGGTGAAAGTCCTACAGAAAGTGTGTTGGTTTCCAGGACTTCTTTTATGATCATTAATAACTTCTGTATATTCCTTATTTGTCACAAGCCGTGGAGATGAGTGAAAAGTGTCTGAAAGTAGTCTTTGCCCAATATTTCTTCTGAAACAGTGATATGGAGATCTTCCAAAGATTAAGCCAAGGTTTTGAGGATTGTGGTTCTGGATTCCAACACCTGAATCATACCTGTGTCACACTTTGGGCACCAATGCCTTTTGTGGATCATGATATAAGAAGTTGTCAGCAAACTGAACCTAGGTCTCTTAAAGGCTTAAATTAGTACAGTCATCATGGGTCCACTCTTCCCCTCATACAAATGTGCTAAATATATATTTAAACATAGACCACTGTAAAAATTATTCGCTATATATAGAATAATTGTGGGTAAAATAAAATACGCCAGTTCCTTACCTCAGAAAATAGAGCCTTTTTTAACAATAGAGGCAGAACCAGTGTTGCCTAGGGCAATGGCAAAATGAGTTAACAACAATCCTACCAAGTGACTGTCTTCATTAAAGCATATTATTTAATATAAAGCTTGTGTAAATTAATCCAGATCATTTATAGGAAAAGAAGGATGGCTAATTTCTACTTTTAAAGGACAAAAATGACATTTGAATTCAGAACTCTTATGTTTCTAAGAGTCCTTGACTTATAATGATAGGTTGCATTTTGAATAAATCTATTGCAATGTTCTCCACTGGGAATATATAATCCATCTCAAATCTCAGATTTCATTGCATACCACTAGCATATTCATGTCTTCTCTACGATTGCAATTATTTAAAGAAAATGGAAGAATCAAAAATAACTCCATTTCAGGATTATGTCTGGAGGTGTAAAATAACAACTATTCAAGGCAGTATATATACTTCATCTCACAGAGTTGAGGACTGAGGACAATATTATTTCATGAGAAAATATCTGGGAATTTTGCCTAGCTTTTGCCTGCCCATACTTCATTTTTGTTCTGTTTCATAGTTGTCTTGTGTGCATTCAGCCAAAAATTCTACTCCTTAAATGGGCAAGGCCAATAAACATCACCCAATCTACTTGACATGATGAGTTAAGACATGAGACTGACCTGAGGATTAAGAGATGAGGAATGACTAAGATGGCGGGAGTTAGCTTTTGCTGGGTCACAACTTCGTATTATTTGAAATAGCAAACATTTTTTGATCACCCTTTTTTTCCCTCAGTAAATCCCCCACTGCCTCCCAGGAGCTTGAGTAAGCCAAATTCAAAGTGTTGCAGTAGAACACTGGTTTTAGAGGAGAAAACATTTGTGTTTGTAAGTCATCTTCCTTTTGGCATCATATGCCTTACAGCAAAACAAGGAAGAAGCATTTTTCTCACTCTCCCCAGTGAAAGTCTTGTATCTGCTTTTCTCACTAAGAAGTAGGGTTTTTGTAAGGGGAGGTTTGAAGTCAATTTAACAAATGACTGTTTTGTTGGGGTTTTAGGCCAATGACACATATTAGCTTTTGGGGTCTGTTTTGTTCTCATGACTTTTGCCTTTCTGCTGGTTGACCTCACATAAGAACTCTGCTTTCATTATGTTTTTGCAATGGCTGTTCCCCCTTTTCCCACCTTGAGAAGATGTAGATTTACATCAGCTGAAAAGAAGAAAATATAATTGAATGGTCTTATTATTTTTCAGTGCTTTTCTCATGTCTGAATTTCTCTTACCTCTTGCTTTTGTGTTCAGTCTCTCTTTGTTACTTATTTGTTCTTGTTTTTTTCTAGTGCTCTGTATTTCATAGAAGCAATAGGAATGGGGTAAATGCAGGATCTTTATGTAGGCATTAGCATGACAGCTGAACTTCTTGCGTGATCTCTTTGCCCAGCACTACCTCTGTATCAGCCAGACTCACTGTCAGGTTTTACAAACTGTGTCTTATTTACTAAATCACAGAGATGAAACAAAACATTTTCACCTTTTTTCCTACATACTTGCAACATGCAATCAGTGTGGAATTTTACCAATTGCAAGCTTTTTGCAGTAATGTTCCATTTCTCTCTTCTGCTTTCAGTACTAGGCTCTCAAAACACCTTGTAAAAAGCAAGGACAGGATTTTGATGCGCTCCTACGTTGATGCCCAGAGCACAGCCGAAGGAGTGCAGAAAGGCCAGGAGAATAACCTGTGCGCAGCCTCCATAAAGGCTGGCCAGAGCAGACAGTCCTGAAGCTGATGACATGGAGCAGTTTCTCCCTCCCAAAACAAGTAAAGCAGAAGCCCAGCCTGGTCCAGCAGATCCCTGTGCTTGCAGGAGCCCTCCCAGCAGGCACACTTCCCACCTGCAGCCTCGCATCAGGGTGAAACAAAAGGCACTGAAGACCCGGCTAATGTTACATTCAGCATGGGATAAAGTGCAAAGCAGAGCAAAACAGAAGTGAATTAATATTAGCGTGAAGCCTTGATTGCAAAGACAGGAATGTTGACCCTGTCATAAGTTAGTAAAAGCATTTGAAAACATTTCTAAAATACCTACACAGACCTCTGTAAATTGTGCTCTAAGGTGATAATGATATGCTCTGCGGAGGTCCTTCTTGTGACTCAGTTTTCTTGTTTTCTCTTGTGATACAGGAAAAACGATAACCACTCTTCCACAGAGAAAAATTTGGTTCATCTGACCAAGCACATCCTCAATGGTTATATTGAAAGAGTTATCCAAACTTTATCCAAAGTGGAGAGAAATAGGCCTTCTAGGTCCTGATACCTATCACCCTAATAGAGCTGTATAAATTAGGCCATGTGAATCACTCTGTAGAAATGCCATTAGGTGTAAAAAGAGCCCAGGATGACTAACTGCACTGTGGACACCGAGTGTTAGAAGAGGTGTTTCCTAGAATGATCTCTGGCTGCCTCCCCTGCTGCCTTGATCAGCAGTCCAGGGCAGGATAAATAATTCTCTTATTGTTAAGATTAGGTCCATCTCCCCTTTCAGTCCTTCAATTTTAAGATTTTATATTCAAATCAAATAGCAGTGTCTTATTTTTAAAGGGGGGGGTTATATATATGAAATCACTGCTCCAAAGTCATGTCAATAGGTGAGTTTTGTCCTATCCACAGCTTCACCAAACAACTATACTTGAACACAGCTCCCTGTTTGTGAATTCCCAACAGCACTGGAACATGGCAAGGCGTGTCTTGTCTGAGCGTCTGGCTTTGGATTTAAACTGCGCTAATTGCTTTCACCTCCTCCCAAACATAGACAGATAGGGTACTGTGTTCACTGAAAAATGCCACTTCCAGCATGTGGTTGGCATAATGTTTCATAAAATCTACTTTAAAAATGTATTTCTGACCAGAAACAGAACACCAAAATACTTCAAGCATTTCTCCCTGCCCTCCATATGACTCATTCTTGCACTTAGAGGTTGGAAGCTATTTTAGATAAATAGGATAAAGAGAAAAGAACTACCAGATCAGGATAATTTCACATATGGATGTTTGTACATAAATATATTCCTAGTCTGACTATGTGATGTGAGCAGATCCATTAGCTTCAAAGTGAACTGCACCTGCAACTATATTTACAAGTATATAATATTAATTAAAAATACACATATGCTATGGGGTATTTTGTGTGAAAGAATCCTTTGCACTTCTCCAGTTTTGTTCTAACAGTTATTAATTCTGTGCCAAATGATTAAGAGGTTTGGACTAAAATGCATTAAAGAAATCTCTTTCACGGCAAGCTAAAGTATGCATAGCGGAAGTACTGCAGTTGTCTCCAGTAATTGCAGATCACAGTTTTTAAAGAGATCTATTTCACTTGATCAGGTAATCATATAAATTAGGCCATGTTTGCAGTTCATCGTGAGACTAATCATAAAAATATATGAACCATGATGTATTTTCTTCTCTCTTTTTGAACCTTAATATAAGATCTTGCCACTGACTTTATTTGTAGAAGAAAAAAGCCATTAGATTATATTATGAGTTATTGCTGTTTATTACTTGTATTACAGTGGCACCAGGCTGCCTCACATTAGATGACATTTCCATTATATAATAACACATGATAAACTTTAGGCAGGTTACAGTCCAAAGTGGAAAGACAGATCAGGGAATTACTCAGAGTTCCTCATTTCCAATGGAAAGAAAAACAAAAAACCTGATTGATAATATGCACTCCAGAACTGAAGTGATACAACTAGCTGTAGGCATAGAAAGAGTCTCCTCCCTGGTCAGAAAGTATAGAGGCTCTAGTTTAATATTAAGCACACGTTACTCCTTTTGAATAAACAAGGACATATTTTCAAGATTAAGCATGTTCTCCAGGGCTTTCTTAATTGGCAAGCAAACTGACTTGTAAACAATCACACACAGAGTTTGTGACATACAGGATACAGGATTTCTTAAATCACAGTGAAGTATGTCAGCTTTAAGATTTATCTATCTTCCATGAAATCGATTGAAAAATAATATTTTTAGCTATTAGATACTCATATTAATTTCCTAAGTAGGTAGTTATATGTAAAATGGTATCTAACATAATCCCTTCCATTTTATTTGCTACCATAGGATAGAAATTATATTTTCCAGAATCCAATAATCCAAAAATATATAGCTGAGCATTTCTGAGAGGGCGCCTAGGGCTGAGAATCTTACAGCTTGACTGGGACATGAAAGATGTCAGCTAAGGCAGATGGCAACAGATGAAAAGATAGTGTTTGCTGTTAGTTTGATAATAAGAGGGTGAGTGCTCCAAAGTTCACTCACAATTCTCCAGTATCTTGCAATAACTAAAAAGTCTTTTCACAGCAACACAATAACACATTTTATATAAAAGTTACAATTTGGTAACCTTTCACAATTTCACTGCCTCCATTTCATTGCATAGGATCATGATGGGGTCCCTTTGAAATGCTGAGAGATGAGAGCGAAAAAAGAAAAGAGAAGGACAGACAGAAAGTGTGGGAGGGAAAAAAAGGTAAAAGGTTTCTGCTCAGGGATCTAAATTAATACATTATTGATCAAAACTTGAATCAGCAAAGTTCAATGATTTGGTCACAACTGGCCTTTATTCTTTCCATCAATTCGTATACAGTAAATATCCTATTATATTGCTACTTTGAAAAGATGTCTAGAGGAGTAATGTGCTTGAACAATGCATTCCAGTTAACATATCTGACTGTAACTAAGGGATTAATTTTTTTCCAGTTATCAAAGAAATAAATAGGACCTATAGAACACACAAATGGCACAGGTACTACTGCAATAGTTTGGCCACTAATATGTAGCTGACATTGGTGAAATCTGTACCAATCTCTAGCTTGAAGCATGAAAGAATGATTTTTTTTTTTTTTAATATCTATTGCTGGAGTCAATGCTTTCACTTCGTATTGATTCCCAAAGAAATAATATCTTCTGAGTACCTTAAGCCAGCGCTAACATGCTGTGTAACTTCATTCACCATACCATGTTGAAATTAGCATTAGGCAACTATAGCTCAATGTAATTAGCTGTGTATATTAGATGCACAGAAATGCACCCTGTAGTTGATTATACTAATTTTCAGCCAGAATTGGCTGACACGCTTGCATTTGCACAGTGCTCTGTGCGCTGCTATTGGCCAAGTTCTCTGTGTCTGCGGTATTCCCCCTCCGCAGCAAGCAGTGCCGGGGAGGCACAAGCACGCTGCAGGTGAGGTGCACCCCACAGCCCTGCTCGGTCTCACTCCACATTCATCACTGGGGCTCAAGTGCCATACAGGATCTATAGGATCACTGCCAGTGGAAGTGACAGCATACTGAGTGGTTCTGGGATTCAGAGTAGTTTGCCCGATAAGGTACAAAACAATAGCCAAAAAAGAAGGTATTAGTGATGATACAATGGAAAAAACGTGTCAGAAAGGGACCTTCCAGTAAGAAACCAATTATTGATAATAGTTAAGAATATGTAATAAATATAACATAGAAATAATCTGTATATTATATAGATGGCAGTTAAGGGCATAACAGTGAGTGTTAGATGTGTTGTTTTTCTGTTCAGTTACAAGGAAAAGATACTTAATCTTTTAATCCCTTGGAAAACGCTTATTTGAAGGTGGCTGGACTGGGAACAAAGTACTAGGCAAACTATTTCATTTTGCATTTTCTATTCTATGTGCAATTAAATAAAAAAGATAGCTGTGCTGTTGATTAGCTGTGGAGTTGTGCAACACCTTCTGCTAAATTATAGCAGATCTGGCCATATAGAGAAATGGAATTGTTCAGAGAAACAAGTTTTCCTTTTCCTTTTCTGTTTTCTTTCCTTTCCTTTTCTCTTTCCCTTTCTTTTTTTTTTTATTTTCTTTTTTTTACTTTTTCTTTCTTTTCCTTTTTCCTTTTTCTCTTTTTATTTTCCCCTTTTCCTTTTCTTTTTCTTCTTTTTCTCTTTTTCTTTTTTCTTTTTCTTTTTCTTTTTCTTTTTCTTTTTCTTTTTCTTTTTCTTTTTCTTTTTCTTTTTCTTTTTCTTTTTCTTTTCCTTTTTCTTTTTCTTTTCCTTTTTCTTTTTCTTTTTCTCTTTTTTTTCTGTTCTTCTTCTTCTTTCCCTTTCCTTTTTTTTTTTTTTTAAATAGCTAGAAAAGCAGAAGCTACAAGACAATGAGGCCAATACCAAACAATAAGGCAGCATTCCCATCCCCAGCAAAGCTTTGCTAGCTAGCCAGACTTAATGTCAAAAGCCCTGTTAAAGTAATGTGACAGGTATGAGTGAGCCAAGCAGTCCAGCTTTGGACTACTCCCTACCTCCTTCCCCTCCTTCTGCACTTCTCATAAAGGGAAGGGAAAGCAGTGCCTGCCTGGAAGTGCTGCTGGGGTGGGGATGCGATGGGGATGGGGTTATTATGGAAGGACAGCAGCATCCTGACCTTGATTTCAGCAAAGGGGAAATCCGTGTTCTGATAGCCCGTAAGCTTGACTTGTAAATGCTGAGATGGTTGTCTGTGTTATACTAATTGCCATTTAAATTACTTCTTGCCATCCACTACATGGATGACAACTTTCTGCTGCTAGTGCCAGGCTCTTAAAGGCTGACTTCTCGGCTTCCTTCCCCCACCCTTATGCTGTTAGTGGTGAATATGAGCACTGATGAATATGAAACTGGAACTTCTGCGTGTTGTAGCAATAAGCCCATTAGAAATTCAGTTTACAGCCTGACCTCTGTTCTCCGAGGAGGTTCTAAAGAACTTATTACCAGTTTGGTTTTGCTGCTTGCTAGTGCTTGTGAGCATGTATGTACAAGAAATTACATTAAAATTATATATTAATCTAGTAATATATTAATCTTCCATCCTGAGAAAGTTCTGCTAGAGAACCACTGGGGTATAAGGAAAAATGAATTATAAAGAACAGTACTGAACAGAAAGAAGGGACTATTAAAAATTGAGCATTTTAATTGACTATTCCAGCCTTCTTCAGCACTTCACTTTAGTCCAAAGGAAAGGCAATAAAAAATATCTATTTCCTAAAATGAGAGATATGTTATCCATTGCTTTATAGTTATAAATAATTCATGTATATGTTTCCTTACCTGCTTCCAGTGATAAATCTGTAAGTGTGAATCTTTTGTTTAGTTACTGGGGTTTTTTTAATTAAAGATAATAATTCAGATTACAACATATTCATTTGTCCAAACATTAGAGCAGTAGCTATGGAATACAAGACTGAGCAGAGGTTAAGCAGTTTACTGTCACACAGTGTATTTTACAGCAGTTGTGAGAGATGCCATGCATAGTTGTTATGAAAGCTTCCTTTCAGACCTCATTCTAATTTCACCCATCTTTTCTCAAACAGTTGAGCTCTCTTTTATGCAATTTCATTGTTTCTTTGTAGTGGACCATCCCAAGACTTTAGCTATGGGCATGAGCCCAGTGAGAAACAGTGTGTTGGATTTTATGTTTGTTTTATCTGCTGCTGTTTGTTACTTCTTGTTCATGACTCAAGTGCTGCTTAGAAAATGAATTGCAAAAACATCATTTTGGTGGCTATATTGTTCCACACATGCACAAGGGTACCACCAGTTTCACCCACACCCCAAAGTACCAAGTAAAAATTTTAGTTTCGCATTCAGCCAGAAGTTTGAACAAAAGTGTTTCTTTCAGATCCTATGTCTACTGCAAATTTCTTGGTCCAAGGCAGAAAGCACAAAATATTATCAGACAGCTTGCTCCACAGGCCAGAGAAAATAGTCAGCAAAACTTCGAGTGTGTTTTGTAGGGCACGTTATAAGATAAGGAAGAAGGGCATAGATTCCCATGTTCAATATGTCTGCTTTATAACCAAACACATATATGCCAAATCATGTAGAAATGTGCAAACTCCTTAAACACTATATAAGAGGAATTCCTCTTAACCCTTCTGGCAACAAAAGATTTAGGAACTGAAATTATTTTAAAACAATGGAGATCCTTTAAATAAAGGCTGCGAGGCTTCAGAAGTTCAGTGTGGAAGAGCACAACAGGTTTTCAGTGTTTCCAATTATTGATAAACTCGAATACCAGGTCATCACACGTTTCAGTAGGTAGTGAGTCTCTGAGACAGCAGAAGGGGTGGAAGCAGGATGACAGGAAAAACACAGCAGAGCCATGTGTTTAATGTTACTGTGGCGAGAATGATGGTAGCTGTTACCATGTTTTATGTAGACTCCAAAGCCTTATTGCGTCCAACAGCCCAAATAATCCATGTGGGGTGTGATTTACGTAGGCTATCACTCTCATTGCTTCACAAGATGCCTTGTCCCAGCTCTTACAACCAGCAATAGTCGTATTGCAGGTGGTGCAGCAGTGGTTTGGTTACCACCAGCAGCAGTGTCCCTGCGTATTGATTCGTGTCAGGCCACATGCATATGTAGAAGTAGTGACTATTCCTCTCCTACTGTGATAACTGGCATCCTTACCCTTATCAGACACACACCTTCAAAAATCCTCGCTGTCTGCAGACCTTGCTGCTCCCCTGCATGTGCCCAGCTGCATTCCCTGCTCCACCAGCTTCTCTACATCTCATTAACCCTCTTCTCCTACCTTACCCTGCTTTGCCTCTTCGCCAGTCCTTAGCTGGAAATCAATATTCTGGCACTTGTGGGCTCTGAACAGATCACTTGGCAACATTGATCTGGAAACCTTTTCTGGGGAGAAAAGGTTTGTATCTCTGTGATAAAAGCTCTCCTAAGAATGTCTGCCAAGCATGTGGGCAAACACTCCAGTGCCTCTTACAGAACGTATAGAACCAGCCTAAAAATGTCAGAGGGAAAGGGAAAAGCAATGCACACCATTAAAAGTAGCCTGTGAATTTGATATCCAGTTTCTATGGGAATTGAGTCCTTTTTTTTCTTTTTTGGGATGGACTGATTTACATGTGAACTTTTTCTTTTAAGATAATTGTATATTTGAAGTAATTTATTTCCAGCGGTTTATTTCCAAAGCAATGTTTCTGTTAGTGTCTAATGTTATTGATAATGTAGATATTTATTGGTGTCTTTTAAGTTGGTAAATTAGTACTCAGAACTAATAAGAGAACACTCATTATCTTTGCAGCTTATAAAGGTGAAATACAGAAATACTGATATGCAGAGATGTCCTTCAAACACATTTTGACACCTTTATTAAAATACAACTAAAAGGTACTGCATAAAACAATAACCACAAATTTAAATATACCCCATTAAAATCTCACCAGAACTATTTACACTCTTGCTATGAACATCTTCCCTTCCTAGCACAAAATTTAGAGCTCTCTGGAATCACTTGGATCTTGATCTCTGAAAACCATTCAGAAATCCAAGGACAAATATGATGGAGTTATTCTGGTTCTTGTTGACAGCTGAAAAAACCCTTCTCTGTCCTTATTAAAGATAATCATTATTATTTCATCTGTTAATGTCAGTGGCAGAAACACAATGTTATATTCTGTTGCCTTTCAAGGTGTTTGGAATAGTAAATGAGTTACTTTTCCCAGAGATTTGGAAATAAACGTCCCCTGGAAAGCTGGCAAGATAAAAGAGCTCCAGACAAAATCCAAATTAAAGCCCAGCATACACAGCTTTTATTTGGCTGATGTGAAACAAATCCTATACTTCAAAGCATTTCATTTTTCAAGGTCAAAATGAGGATCTGGTTGCATTTTCCTGTACCCTTCAATGACTGAACAAGCAGCTCAACTCACTTGTTGCCTTTGAAAATCTCTGTGAAGGACTTTCCCAAGCAGAATTCCAAAGCAGTCCAACAACAGAACAAGTTTCAGTGGCTTCAAGGGCCATCAAACAGTGTGTCTTTATTGCAGGACCATATTCACCAGTGAAGAGAAAAAGTTGTGCACATGTCTCTTTGGCACAGCCTTCTATTAACACAATTTCTTCTTTCTTACCTTTTCTCTATTTAAAAGAAAGGAAGTGTTCAGCGGATAACTTGCTAAAGGGAAGTGTTTCTGGTTGCCTAGCTCCTGGAAACATATACTCGTCTGTAACAATAAGAAATACACATGGACAGAGCCATTCCCCTTCAGATGTTTCCAACCTGAGTATCTGTTGGCAGGTGAAAGCTTGTTTTAAAAGAAGTATAGCTAAAACATGTATTCTCTAATGCATTTGTAGACCTTGCTTTAATTTAAGTTGCCTTTCAAAAAAACCCATATGTTACATTTGATTTTATGTTAAGACCCAACAAAGTGTTTCAGCTTTCACTCTGTTTACTGTAAGAAAGTGCTATAGTGCACTGGTATTATCAGTCCTTGTAGGATGTATTCTTTCCCTCCACAGCATGACTTACCTCTTCTGTGTTAGAATGTGTTTCTTTAATCCATTACTGAGGATGTGATGTTGGTGTGTTTTTGCTGGCTTATTTTGAGTTTGGTAAACATGAAAAGTGGACTTTGGCACTTGAAATCTTAAAAGCATTTGTGAGACTGGGCTGCTTACTGTGCTGGACACATACAAGCTGCTGAGACTGATTTTTTGCAAGTGTCTATAATCACTATCAGCATTGAATTTCTACCCTCTGTTCAGTGGTTGAATAATTCCAGGATATTGCTAGGTGAGGAAACAATGGTGTTAGGACAGTCCGCAGGTTGCATCGCAAAGTCAGTGTCCCAGCAACTGAGAGTCCACACAAAGAAAAAGCATGAAGACAAAGTACTTTCTTGCCTTTCTGGAGGACTCTGGTCCAGACTTCATCCTTCACTTGATCTATACACTTATTTTTATTACCATCATTTTCTTTCTTTTACTGTACTATTAATTTTCCATGGACAGCAGTGTTCATTTTATACCTATGTGTATATTATGCCTGCTTTAAAAAATGGTAAAAATAAAAATTTTAAATGTTTTATGAATGCCTGAAGGCCCCCTATTAATATCCACAGTGTGGTATAGAGCAGGGCTGCCAAATAAACTTACACCATTAACATCTATTAAGTTGTCTTGGCAACAGAAGAAGGAATCTCACCTCACAGCAAGACCGTGCTGAATGCCCTAACTGTTTGTGACTGATTACTGTTAGTTACCTGCTACAATGTATGAAATGTATGACGATTTCTGGATGGGATTGTCATTCTGGCTAGGTAGGATTTGCAATCTTCAATCTTTTTGAAATGCTACACATAAACTAATTTGCTTTGCTGGACTCTGGCCATGCTCAGCTCTTTTTTTTCAAGTTTCACCACTGGTGGCCCCTCAGAGTTTTCCTAGAGTAAAACCTCTCAGAGGCCTCTCAGAGCCATTTTCATATTTTCCCTTTGTATATTTCTAGTCTTTTTCCTTTTTATAGCATGCAGACGCACCCTGCAAACAAAACATTCAGTGCAGCTAAATGTGAAGGGATCAGATACATAGTTTTTTCCTTGCTTGTCCTTCCCTGTTGTGATTATTAAAGCTGCTTTGAGTCAGAGCCTTTAACAAAGTATTTTTAAAAATGTTGGGTGAGGTAGCATGTGAAAACTTATAGGGGAGAGAGAGATCTGTCTGTAAGTAGTTTCTTGCAGCGGCACCTCTTTCAAACCGTAATGTTTCACTATCTAAGAGTACTTCTCATCATGTTGTATTGCCCCTTCTCGCAGTTCTTGTTCCATAATTAATTTTTCTTTTCTTTTCTATGGTCACAGGTCCCCAGTGCTTTATTGAATAAAGAAGCTGATAAGTAAACATAAGTAAGTTATAGAGCTTCTTGGAACAACAGGCCTCCCTTCCTTCTTTCCCTTAAAAAATATATATATATATATTTTTTCCTGCTTTTTATCCACTTTTGACAGAGATAAGACTTATGGAGAGAAGCACTGATAGCATTCGGATAGCAACAGCAAGGAAAAAATACATCTTTCAGAAACATGGTCAATTATCATAACATCAGTCCCCCTCCTGGCATCGTCTAAAAGATTGTAGTCCAGAAGTCAAAATTTAACTCTGAATGTTAATATGAAGGAACAACATACTAGGAGTTCCCCGGTACTGAAGGGTCACTACTCTGAGGTAGAGATCACAGAAGTTGTCAAATATTACTTATGTCTTTCTTAAAAAGAGAGGATGCATAGTGACAATTTTCACAGGTTCTCCAGATTTTGTCCCTAAAGAGTTACCAGGGTAGAGCTGCACCTCACCTCAGAAATACGAGTCAGTGCTCAGTACTGATATTCCCTGACTGTGACAAGATTTCAGGATTCTTGGAAATACATTTCCGAACAACTGATCCAACATAAACCCTATTGGAGGTCTGTACTTTTGACTGATTCTGTAACCCTAAGAAACCTCATTCATTTCGAGTCCTAAAGAAGACTAAGGTTTCTTTCTGAACAACACCCTGAAGACATCACGTCTCAGTGACCATGCTAAATAAATGAGCCATCTGAAAAAAATAATATCTCTTGTGCTTATTCCTACTTTCTACATAAATGACATCCTGTGGAAGGAAAAGGTGTTTGAAGAACTGATTCATCAACATCTTTGATGTCCATGACAACTTCAAATAAAAAAGCTCCAAAGGAGAACTTGATATTCAATGCTTTACAACTTCTTTTTTCATTCACTTAAAGAGGTCTCAGTGCAAACACTTTCCAACATTCGATCAAAGCTCAGGATAGTCTCTTAAAATGTGTCAGCATTAGAAGAAAGGGCATTGCCACTCAGATACAGTCTTGCAATCAAAGAGATGAAAATATACGGTAGCTCACCCATTGTAGTACATGTGAAATAAAGAAACTGTTGATTTAGCTTACCCTCTGCAACTTGCTACCTTTAGGAAACATAGCATGTATAGAATAATAGATCTTTTCTTATCTCTAATGAGGACTAAGACTTTTTGTCATAGTTAAAATAAAAAGCACCAGTCAGTATAGCCTATCCAATCCAGATCTTTCCTCCAGTCTCTTTCTGTCCCTTTCCCTGAGTCTGAGGTCAGAAGTCACTTTTTAATTTGTGGTTGGGTTTTCTTCTCCCTATTTATCTGGAACTCCCTTTTTCTTTATTCACTCCGAGACAATAAATCACCTTTTCTCTTAAACTCTCTCCATAAAAATCTTGCTTTTCTCCTTAACTTATAATTGGCTCTCTTGCTGTATGGTGTTCTGTGATACTTATCTAAAAGCAAGTTATATAATGAAGACCATGGAAAAGACATCCTTACTTCTTAAAAACTTTTCTAAGCCTGTAGTTGGCTTGGCAGTATGTCAGAAAAATTACTCTTGCGTTTATGTTTCCAAAACAGTATCAGGAAAGAAATCAGTCATCTCATGTCTGAATTGTTTAAAAAGGATGTGTTCCCAACTCCTATACTATCCACCCATGTCATGAAGGATTGTCATAAGAACAATTCCTGTGGAAAAAGACTGAATCTCATGTGCTCATTCTTTGAGTTTCACACAACAAACCAATAAATCACTGTTCTGGCAACAGCGTTCACAGGAAGCAAGTGAGCACAGCCAGTCCCATTTATTGCAGAGATGTTCTTTCCTAACAGTTATGTCACCTCTTCCTTGGACACCTTGGAGTGCATTTGTAGCATTTCAGGTATGGCTACCTTCCTCTGGGCAGGCCTGCTCTATCATCCCCAGCAGTCTTTTGCTAGGAAACAGGGCCATCCAGCTGCTGGGCTGGGACCAAAGCCTGTGAAATCTGCTACGAGATTCTCGTTGGCGTCAGGGGGCTTTGGAACTCACCTTGCCTCTGTGCCAGGCCCTGGTTTCCTCACCAAAATGAGTAATTTGCATCGCACTTTACTCTTTTCATGTATCCTGAGCCATAGCGTGATCTCAGAAGACTGTACAAGGGTGTGTGGCAGGGGCAGATGTTTGACTTGTATCTTACTTTGGTGGCAAAAGCCCTTGGTCACTCATTTCCACCCACATGTTGTGCCTTTAAGAGTGGTGTTGTGAAGCAGATCAAGGGGTACTTGTGGTCAAAAAATAATTTTGAAAAAGAAAGATTTCTATGTAGCCGGATCAGTTCCCATGGCTATACAAATGCTTTTGCTAGCATGGTGCCAGAAAGCCTAAGTGAGTATGAGGGGGAGTGAGGCAGGTGTCGGCTCCTTAAGCCAGTTTAGGCAGTTCTGATGTAGTATGTCCTGCAACCTAGCATGGTAAGGATCTATAAGTTCCTACAGAGAAGACAACCAGAAATCATTACAGTGCTTTCTTAATTCATGCCTAGGTCATATTTACTGCCGAATTTTTTTCACAGTTTTCTGGTTTGGTGCATCTACAGAGAGATACTGAAATTGTCAGTGCATTAATTTATTGGTTGTCATCAATCTCTAGCCTACATATTCATCAGATATACCTATCTTATACTTCAGATATACCTATGTTATAAGTATTTATTTATAGCTACCTTTCAGAGTTGTAAAATGGCAATAGTAGAGGACATGATCCAAAGAAAGTATCCAAAAGGATGTTTCTAGTCACACTGCTGTTTGGCACTGAGTGGGCAAGTGAAGTGTAATGCCAGATCTGTGAAAGGCTACTGATGTTAATGGGCAGGATCTGGGAGTTTACCAAGCCTGAAGTCAGCTGATAATTATTACTTATACCCACAGTAAGCTGTAAAAGCTGATCTCTCTTACATGAGGGTGAATGAATTTCTTCAGGCAGCAGAGAGCATTCCCTCAGTTGCGCTGCAGCACACCTTAATTACTCTTGTTCTGGGTTGTCTGTTGCCTACTAAGAATAAATAGCAATAGCAAATTTGCAGTATGTTCACACAGTCTAAGGTCTGGGGAGGTCAAAACACCTAAAGCCATTATCAAACCCTGAAGCAACCCTGTAGATCCTATACATTATTCTAGAAATACTGAAGAAATCCTGAAGCTTCTTTCCTTCTTGTTTAACCACCACCAACAAAAAAAATCTAAATAAAATCTTAGCAAATTTTCTGCAGAAAATATTTGCATATTTTAATTTTGACCCAAGGTTTGAGCTTGGATTTTGACTAGGAAAACAATACAGTTCTAGGCTCCTTGCAGTCCTGTTTCTTACACTTGCATCAAACTCAGAACAGACTAATTTACAGTGGAAAAGAGTGCTTCATTCATATGTAATATGTACTAAGGTGAATCCTTAAGTTCAGGTTTCTTATAGTATGTGCATATATTTGATCTAATTCAGTTTTCTATCATCTTCTGCCTTACAATTAATCTGTTTTATAACATCAAAGGACAAAAAGGGCTGTGGTTATTGCCTGTTCATAGCCTAGTCAAAAATATCTACAACATCAATGAGCTACACTTGACTGGCTTTCACTGTACAAGTCAAATGTTCCCTTGTAATGGACATATTTGGTCTGCAAGGACAGAACATTCTCAGAGTGTAAATGGTTTATTTTTCACCTCATTTGCACTGATTTCTAAGTGGTCACTGTCACTCAGGAGCTAGACAGCTAAACTAAAGAGTGTCAAAACAAGTGAAGATCATATGGTCATTGGTATCCAGGCAATGCCCTAAGACAGGGTTTTACACAATATGACCATTAGTAACAAACTCTATGAGGAAAAAAGTCAATTTAAAATACACTAGAAAAATATCAAAGCTTGTTAAGAAATTAACTTTCAGTTTATATTCTTGCGTGTCTTTTAATGCCTATATTCTACTTGAGCCAAAGTGCTGTAAAAGTGTCACAGAAATACAGTTCTAGGCAGTTCTGATGCTACTATTCTACATCTGCTTAGTACATTTCTCATCCTACAGAAGTAATACGTTGTAGATCAAGTTGCAGATTCCACATTCATTTGAGAGTGAATGAGAGTGCCCTACATTTTAAAGTATAACATACAACACAAACACATGACATTTTCCTCACCTGTTAATATGTTCTGTGAATTGAACCATCTGCACAGACCACAAGTTTTTCCCTATCTCTTGGAGCCAAAGGCATGTTAGCAATCAATCAAGGTAACAACCTCCACTTCTCTAAAATTATCTCTTCCCCCCCTAGCTCCCCACAGTCACTCAGTCTCAAGCTGAAAAAAACCTGAGTGAGCTCCTCTACCTGTTCTAACCGGAAATCTGTTCCACAGTCTCTCTGGGGCCAACAGTCCGTGGGGCAAATGGGGTGTCTGAACAAATCAACATGTCAAACGTCTTTGGAAAAGCAAACCAGCTGTTTTGCTACAGCTCTCTGCTCAGCTCCAACCATGGGTGTCTAAATGGGCTTAGCAGGAGTGCAGGAGGTAATTACCCACCTGGAGGAGATGCTTAGGGGGAGCAGAGCAAGAGCAATTGTCAGAAGAGCACAAACAGTGACACTGTCGAGATCTTTCCCTAAGGAAATCTTGGCGGGTGACCATCCTAAATACCCAGGGCCTCTAGGATGTGTCAGCTGGGCCCAAAGGTTCAGGTCATGGCTGACATGCCTCATTATTGTCCCCATGGCGTAAAGTAGCACGGTGTGTTTCTGATTTGCATTTCTCACTTCATGGAAGCATAAGTGACTGTACAAGGAGCAGTGAAAAGGAGAGACAGGGGATTAGTTGGTAGTGTGGAGTCCATGTATGCATATGTACGTGTACGTACCATATGGCTGAAACGCAAGGAGTCCAGCGCATGTGTTGTTATCAGCAGTCTCATTAACGACAAAGGGTCTCACTGAGGGCAGGTGCCAAGGAGAGAAACCTCAGCTAACGGGAGAGAGGTGAGAAGTCATCTCCCTCGAGGTGCAGGAGAGCTAGACCAGCAGTGGGCTCCGTAACCCTCCGTCTAGCATGATTCTGCATGGGGCAAAGGAACTAGAAAAGGGCAGATAAACTGCCCCAGAGCAGCGGCTGGGGCCAGTCCATCCCTATGCAGCTAAACAAGCTGTTTTCTCTCCTTCCTTTCTGAAACAGTCCTAAGAGTTTTTAAAAAGCCTCCTCATATGTTCAGATCCTACACTAGAGGGTAATGAAGTCAATGACCAACCTCATTTTAGTCATTCACACTTTCTAAAAGGTCTTTTGTTACAGTTTCCATCATTTTGTCCTTCTGAAGAATTTCCACAGCACAATGTGGGGACTTTTCATCCAACAGCTCCAGAGTGGGAGGACAGCAGAAAAGTTCGTTTCCACAGAGGTCTTAAGATTATTAGTGATAATCAGTTTCAAGTCTTTGTCTGCTCTAGACTTCAAGATTACCTTGAATATTATATAATATATTCCTTTTATAAGTGGGAACAGCAATATTTACCTTCTTCACAGAGTGTTTGAGAAAGAAAATGTAAAAAGCTATATTCCTGGAGCCAAGGAGCCAAGCAAGTAGCTCAAGTACTGTGTGTGAAACAAGTATATGGTTTCATGCATTTAAAAAAACAAGAAATGATGCTGTAAAGAAAAATATATTCTTACTTCTGTTGTATGCATCTTGTTTAACGCTTGTACATAAATACTGCATACATTCCCTCAAGTTCTCTTTTTTGTTTATCATGACTTTAATCATGTTGCATTTGTTCAACTCTTCTCCAGCAAAGGGCTTAATATAGTCAGTTTGGGAAATGTAATTTCAACATCAGTAGAACATGTTTCTATTATAAGCTTTTTCACCAAAGCGCAACATAATGTTTGTGAATTGAAAAAGAAAAGCTAATGTTTATTCACTACATGGTATTTGCTGGATGTTCTGGAAATTCAGTAATCGAGTGTCTCCCTAGGAGCATGATAAGCCTAACACCAAAATCATCACATTGCAGCATTCAGTTTGTTCCTCACAGTAACTCTTTCGTTGCTAATTGAATTTCTTCTCATCCCAGTGCTTAGTGAAATACACAAAAAGATACCAAAAATGTACAAAAGATAATTCTGTGTGTACAGAAAACTGTGCACCAAGATTAGTGTAATCAGGGCAAGTATATGATTGTGTGTATGTGTCTGTACATATACATACATGCATATACACACATGTGTATGAGTAAATACAATAGAATTGATGTTTAGTTATAGTTTATTCAAAGAAGCACTTTTCTTTATGAAGGTTTATTATTGTTCTTTATGGAGTTCTCATTTTATTGCTGTTTTATATAGTACTTGATGCATTTTTAATGTTAATTCGCTTTGAAGAGATTAGCTATAATAATATGCCGTTAAGTAACACTGGTTTTTATGAAAATAGTGTATCTGTGTGTGTACGTATGTGTGTGCGTGTGTGCGCATGTGTGTGCCACTGTTTTGTTACTGCATGTACTGCTTCCTGCTACTTTGGGTTTGGATTATTTGGTACAATATTTAATCATTTGCTTGGCAAAACAAAGAAACATGACATTGAGTATCAGGACATTTTTATCCACTATGTTTACCTGTTTCTTAGGGAAAATAAGCCTACATTACACTCAAAATCAAGATGAATTTGGAATGAAAAGAAACTAGAAATACCAACAATACCTTAAATGTCAGATCTTTGGTTATTGTTTGATCTATTAATTCCATTTGAATTTATTTTCTGTGCAGGATCTGATAGCTAGTATCGGTTACCTAATAATTTTACCCAATCACTTGAATGTTTGTGACTTTCAGAGGTGTTTACTATATATTCAGCAAGCCAAGAATGTACCCTAGTGCAGACCAGTAGAGACCTGTAAGGGTTAGTGTGAGGTTAATACTGAACCTCCAGTGGCAACCTCATGTTGCTGGTATTTAGCGGCATAATGCAGAGCCCTTTGCTGTAGTCATCTCTTGTAGGGCCATTCCTACCCATTTCTGCTTTCACTTGCAGACATTAATGGATGTCCTAGTGGTTCAATGGTGGCCCTTTGCAGGGCCAAGACATTATTGACGTTTAAAAGCATGCTTTGTGGTTTCTTATTTAGAATTCACGTTTTACAAGAAATGAAAAATAATTCAATATAGATCAGTATAATAATGAATATCTAGCTAAAGGTTGGGAGTAGTATATCAAGAGATTGTTACTGATCTATTTCATAACCAGATAGAAAACCAGATCTGTCTGACTTAAGTTTTGTAACAATTCCTCACACTTTCTTATAAAATGGGAAATAGTGAAACTACCATGAAACTCATGTACCATTTCAAATATAAACCAAAAATGCGTGAAAAACAAAAAAGTGATAACAGTTTGATACAGTAACAATCTACACTGATGACTCCAATCAAGTAAATGACAAAAATTATCAATCAGTCAGCACTCCGCAATGCAAGACCAATGTAAATCAGGCATTAACAACAACAAAGTATGTGATTAACAAGTGCAGAATTATTATCTTCCAATCAAATAGCCAGCAACTAAATAATTATTTGCTTTTGTGCAATATATTTCAACTCTTTTCAGAATTAGGATATATTATTTTTCATTTTTAGTAAAGAGTCTGGTCATTTATTTTCTTTTTTCCTTTTTTCTTTTTTTAAATAATAAAAATGGAGTCCTGATGGCCAATTCCAGTTTTCACTTCATGGTGCAAATAACCTAGATCTCAAACGAACAGTAGGCAAAAATGTTGACGCTGCCAAAGACAGTAGGAGAAATGCCATTGGTGTCAGCAAGTCAGGTTCTCACACACCGCTTTGAAAAGCGTTAAGTGGTGTATAATGTGTCATGGTTTTAGAAAGAGGGTTTTACAGGTTCACCTTTTTTATGCAATTATATGTTTCACACTTTCCGTGTAAGACGTTATTCTAAATACAAAATTTATTCTTTGGCTTCCAGAATTATTATTATTCAATTTCCAGTACAATCAATAAACACTACTTAAAATTTGTACTTCTTCCTAACCTGTACAGATCAGATTATCAAAGATATATGACTTGGATTAAAATTACCATATCTAATATTCAGAATTCATCAGGAGAAGATAAATTTAAAAGTAATACATATTGTGCTTATTTATTCAGTGTTCAGAAGTAAAAGAAAAAAAAAGGTGTTAAATATTCTGCTGCTCTTCAGATATTTTGAGAATTCTTAATATTGAAACCAAAATAAATGATGCAGAGTGAATAAAGAAGACATCCACTAATTTTCATGGTATCAAAGTAAAGGCAATGAAAGGAAATAGGTTTGGAACAAATGAAAGAAAAAACCTTTTCATGCAACATGCGGATAAACTCTGGAACTTGTTATCATAAATGACAGAAGCTAAAAATGTCTCCAGAAAGGCAGATTAGACAAATTCATGGAGGACAGTTCCATTGATACCTGTTTCAGCTGATGATCCAGACAGAAGTAGTTTAAACTGCTGATTTCTGGACTGTTGAGAGGATGTATAAGAGAAAAACCTGAATAAAAGCCATGGGCTCCAGCAGTCTGACCAAATCTACTTTACGTTCTTAGGACAAAGCTAACATCAAACAATCATTTTCCATACTTTATAATTGAGACCATTTATTTAGGGAAAATAAGCCAAGTTCTGGAAATGCAGAAAGAGCAAAACTTGAGCTCTTTGGGTGCCTCCAAAGCAGTGCTAAGTAGCATAATTCATGATTTTATAATTCAGGCATAAGCATCTTCCTGTAATACATACACAGTGTTTTTGACTTAGAGGGAGAAAAAGCTGCAGTGACTTGTGTTCAGGTGTACAATGGCAGAGGGAATGTACAGCAATGAGAAAGCTCGGAAAAAATAACAAGTCCTTGATAACTTGTATAATTAAAAGATCATCAAAGTGTTCTGTTAAATATCTAAGAAGAAAGAACTTTTGTCAGCTCTAGTGTCTTTTAGCTCATGGAGATTTCAACAGAAAATTTTGCAGTAGTCGTGTGTGTGTTTATATGTTTAAGAGAACAGTATTGTACAAAGCAAGACAAGTGTAGGTTATTCATTATCAGGATAATATGGTGGAAACCAGAGAAAAATAGGTCATTACCTTTTAAGGGACGTCATAACTGTTTCCCACACACTCTCAGCGCTCAGCCCAAGCTTCTGCATGTCCATCTCTGTGAGCTTGGTTTTAGGAAGTAAGATCCCCACTGAGGACTTCTTTGCCAGCAGACAGGTATATCAGTACTCTGTCAAGCAGTTGAGTGTCAGTAAAAAAATGCTATGGAAATGCTACGTATTGCCTCCATTGCATTATGTTTCCACCGCACATCACTATTATGACAGAAAAACAAAGAAAGATTTTAACAAGGTGTATATTGTTCTGGTGGGGATGGACCAGCATTCCCAGGAGGAGCTGTGCCCTGATGGAGCCCTCATTCCTGAGCATCTCCTCGGCTCACAAAACAAAGTGTTGTGTTGGGATTAAGTTTTTAATGGTGCTGACAGGCAAACAGGCACAAAATGGACTGAATTCATCCTCTTGCTTTGAGACACAGAGTGAAATTATGATTCCCAAACCTCAATCAGCACAAAGCACATCTTCGGCCAACAGAGAAAATAAAATATATGAGCTGAATTTCTTAACATCAAAAACAGCTCCAAGCCTAAAATATTGTAAAGGTGCCTTTTTTATCATGGCCTCTGCATCAGGGGGAATTATTTTGTGGAAAGGATACTACAATCAAAAATAAGTTAAAGTCTTTGCTGAAGATTTTTCATCCTTTTTCTATTCACTAACAATATTCCAATAAAAAAAAGTACAGCGGAACAAAATGTAGATGGGAGTCAGTTCAAGATTAAAATATACAGCAAGATAAAACAAGAATTGATCTGAGACACAAAATACAGAGGACAGTGTGAATCATTCTGAGTTTAAAAATACGTCTGTCTTCAATGACTGTCTCTTCGCTTTTTCACATCATCAGAGACTAGAAGTGAAAATAAAAGATACTTGTATGGCATAAAAATCTCTTCTTCATATATATTTCCAAACTCCCCTTAAAAATTCTTAAAAATGCTTGACCTCATACTGTTTGACACTGTTTCAATCAATGGCCGAAGTCCATCCCAATGACGCAGTTGGACAAAAGAGAGGAAACCCTCTTAAGAAAAACATGACTCTGAATGAGCCCAATTCAGAAAAGACAGGTACGTGACTGATGTCTTTGCAAGTCATGGACCATAACTGAATGGAAAAACATCCAAACCACTGAATCTTTGTAAACTTCTTTCAGGATGTCTTACTCAGAAATTTGGAGTCTGGGGCTAGCTGAACTCTGCATGGGGGAGTGCTGCAGGTATTCATAGTTTAGCTGCTTCCTTAGTTTTTTGGATTTCTGTTTTACTTTTTTTTTTTGCTACCTTCTAGTGCAAGTGGAACAAGTTTGCTTTCTATAAAAAAACAAAAAAACCAATTCCGCCAATTTAGTTTCACAGATGTTTCCATTTACAAGCAGAAGCCCTTGATGGTGCTGAAAGTTATTCAGCATTGTTGTAATCTGCATAACATTAGCCATGATGTTTTTATTTTGAAAAGTTGAAATGTTTGCAGCTCATCATAACCCAGTCCTAATGATGTTCAGTACATCTGCTTAAAAAGTTGTGTCTAGGCAATGTTCTACACCACAAACATTTTTTACGACTTTTACTGACTTTCAAGTTTTTCAGTTCAGATATACTTTAAAGACTCTGCTTTAAAGACTCTGTATACACAAATTGGGAAATATCAACTGGGTAACAAAGTTGGGCTGTATGCTGTATACTGCATCTGTCTGCTTGCATCTGTCACAAGAGCTTCATGCAGCATTATGCAGACACCTCACGGTTTTTGTTTGAGTAGGCTCATAAAATTAATGTCTCTTTTTGTAGATGGCATAGTGAGTTAAACAGGTGTAACAGGAAATTAAAATAGGAAGGAGTAGAAGCAATGATGGCAAGTAAAAAGACATCAGTAAAGGAATAATTTCTTCAACTCTTTATTCTTTCTGTTTCCATCCCTTAACATCCCTGCAAATAGGTGATGACTCTTGATCCAATGTTAAACCGAATCCTAGTTAAAAGCAACAGCAAGAAAAGAATAAACCATATTTCAGATATGTGATTTTGTTAGCAGAGATTGAATACAATACAGCTTTTTCCCCTGGCTTGGCTGCTCCTCTGCTTTCTAATTTGGGACCTCTCAAATGAAACTTAAATCCTCTGTATCTATCAAGGTGCATCAACCTCCCTTCTACCTAAGCAGAAAAGCAAGCAACCCATTTCTGTGAACAAGCAGAAGGTTCAACACCTGATATCATACAGGGGTTTTCCTAACTGTTCTGGTTTCAGCTGGGATATAGTTAATTTTCCTCCTGGTAGTGCTGTAGTATAGTGCTGTGTTTTGGATTTAGCATGAGAATAATGTGCTAACACACTGATGGTTTAGTTGTTGCTAAGTAGTGCTTATACTAAGTCAAGGATTTTTCAGCTTCCCAGGCTCTGCCGGGTGCACAAGAAGCTGGGAGGGGGCACAGCCCAACTGGCCAAAGGGCTATTCCATACCATATGGCGTCATGCGCCGTATAGAAACTGGGGGAGTTGGCTGGGGGCAGCGATCGCTGCTCAGGGACTGGCTGGGCATCGGTCGGCACATGGTGAGCAGTTGCATCACTTGTTTTTCCTGGGTTTTTTCTCTCTCTTTTTTTGTTGTTTTCCTTTTCCTTACAATTTGTTATTATTATTTTATTTTATTTCAATAATTAAACTGTTCTTATCTCAGCCCATGAGTTTTCTCACTTTTGCTCTTCCGATTCCCTCCCCCATCTCCCTGGGAGGGGGGAGGGTGAGCGAGCGGCTGGGTGGGGCTTGGCTGCCAACTGGGGTTAAACCATGACACTGACAAACATCTCTGTACACTTTCCTTCAAAACCCTCATCAAATTCACCCCCATCTTCATTTCTGCTCTCCTTTCTTCCAATTTTTCATTTTTTCCTGGTCCACTTTTTAATTGCTTTCTTCATCTCCTTGCCCTGCACTTGACATGGCAACTTCTTTAGTGCTTCATCCTACACTTAAAACAGCCTTTCATTTCTCACCTGCCAAACTCCCCAACTCTCCTCCAAGGTCCTACTTCAAACACACAGCACCAGCCTCTGTAGTACGTTACTGTGTGTCCAGTTGCGTTTGGTTATGAGCTCCTAAGGGAGAAAACTACGTGCTTTCAATGCATACGCTCAAAGTGCTGCACAAGTAATATTCAAAATGCAAAATAAACATATCTACCTCCTTAAAAAAAGCACACATCTATGTAGGTTTGAAACAAGACAGTAATCAGAAGTGCATCAGTGTAGTATTTGTGCACACATTTTTATGCTCACGATGAAAGTATTAGATAAATAACAGATGACTGAACCAAGCCAAATTTGAATCATTGTTTTCAAAATTTAAAATCAGTCCCATTAACCCAGAAGAATTTCATTCACAGCTCCCCTCAAATGAGAAATGAATACAAAAATGTACTAGTTCCACTTTTTGTTATATCAGCTATATGTTTTAATATGCTCTAGCTTTTCAGGCATTCCATGCTAGTAAAAGTATAAGCACAGTTATACAAAAAACAGCTGTGTTTTTTTAATGACGGCATTTGCTCGCAGCTAGATACCAATTAGGCAGTCCCCGGACATTCAAACTCCAACTAACTGTCAAGGAAGTGCTGGCTTAACCGTCAGGCAGTCTAAAACAAAGATGTATCTATAAGATCTAAGGCAATGCTGAACACATAACCCAACAGTTTTCAGCTATTCCTCAGTACATGCTTACTAATAGCATGCTAATAACAAAATGTGAGTTTGTAGGCAGCTGAATAAGGGAATTCCTATATAGGAAACCAAAAACTGTTGGAAAAAGTCAATTAAAAAGAAATGGATTAGGCGGTATTGTTGCTGGTTTAATGCGTCTATTACAGTAAATTTTGCTAGGGAAGGTCATTGAAGAGTAAATATTGAAATAACCATGTGAAAGAAAAAGTGGTTGCTGAGAACACCCAACATTAAGGAGCTGCTTTCCTTGTTACCGCATGAGAGGCAGACTGCCGAGGAAGGACATACAGCACTTGTTGGTATGCAGATGTTAATGCACTGCTCAGCAGAACCATGTCACTCATGCTAATATTCAGTTTGAATCCAGTTGCAACACTGCGTGGCTGCAGCTAACTAAGGGCTTTAGCAGCTTTTAAGAGTAAATGTTGTCCCAAGGCCAGTACATGAAAGAAGATTAAATTGGCCCTTTTTACAGACGTAACCACTTTATTACAGATATCGTATTGTCCAGTAACCACTGGACATATTCTACAACGGATGCTGTAGAGTCTGGAGGATATAAAATTCTCTTTTTTGCCTACCAATGCATTTTTATATCCTACCTGGTAGATAAGAGTAATTGTGTGAAACATGAGATGCACAAAAAATAACAGTGCCTAACAATGTTGCCTATGATGAGAAAAATGGGTAGCTCAGTGAATAGCTTCATTTCCTATGGAACTGTATTATATTTTTTTTTCTGAAGATGCAAGGCTTCTATAATCTCTCTCTAACTTGAATTAATTCACTCTTCTTCAATAACAGTACTAATAGGTTCTGGCTACTCTATTTTTATTAAACTAATAGGAATTTGATATGCTTGAAAATGTTCTCTCTTTGCCAAATTTAACTGAAATTATCCAAGTAGTTCAAAAGTTATTAGGGCAGAACACACAATATGCAAATGTTAAAAAAAAAGTCCACAGTCACAGTAAGTAAGTATTCTGGAAAAACTCTTTAGTGATCAGTATCAACAAAATGGAAAACCATAACCTTTCTGTATATATCATGATCAACTCAGGAGACTGAAAATTAGCAGCACAGAAAAATAAAATTAAATAATGGTGCCATAATATTGGCAATTAAAAAAAAAGGAGATGTCCAAGCTGGGGGAGACTAGGAGGAACACAATGGCTACACACTCATGGAACAAACACCCAACCACTTCAAATAAGAAACCAACTAAAATTTAAAAAATACTAAAAATTAAACCTGACATTTGTTAGGAGGAATGTTATTTATAAGTGAATGCAAAATCTACAATCCAGATAAGCCGCTGGGTTAACCAAGCTGACCACACAGCTGTGCCTAGGAAAGATACCTGGTTGTCAGTGGACCACTTTTTAGAGAGGTTTGTTTTTCACATAGACCCATTCATTATTGCCTAGCTGCTGACAGGGGTCCTCTTTGCTAGAAAGATGGGGAGAAAGGAATGGTGGGTTAGTAAACATTTGAAAAATATATCAGACAACTGTGAAAACCTCCTGGGTATGTGGGTTTGGGGTTTTTTTAAGTCAAGTTGGTTTTCAAGTCACAGATTTCACTCTGAGAAAACATATTTTAGTGTGTGAAGATTAATTTCTTTCCATCCCGCTGTGTCTGCCAGCATCAGCACTAGAGAAAAGCAAAGGAAAACTAAAGAAGCAACAGATGGGTGTGAGAGAATAGAAGGGTCATTTTTTGTTTGAGCGTTTCGTTCTTGTGTTTTTCTTTACTTTGAAGAGGGAAGAGGTTTATTCCACTGAGCAGCATGACCAGGGCAAAGGCACGGTGCCCCTGCCATCCCTTTGTCCCCAGTGGCACAGGGTCTCACGCATCTGCACTCCCATGGATATGTCTTTCAATAAGTCAGTAAAGAAATATGGATATATATATTTCCTCCTGTGTTGAAGCTTTAACAGCCCAAGGGATAATAATGGAGCTTTAATTGCCCAGATGTGTGAAAATTAAAAAAAAAAAAAAGGATGGGGAAAAAAAAAGGGAAAAAAAAAAGCAACAACCAGGAAGGGGGCAACAAAAATTACTAGTTTTTAGAAGTTCTATCCCTCTTACTAATCAAAGTACAGGGCTCTTGCCATGAATCTAAAACACAGGGGAAAAAAACAACCCAGGAAAGGCCACATTCTCCACTGATGTAGATTTTTTCTCCTTTCCGCATTTCTTCCTCCATTCAGTCTCCATTCTCTCTTCCTCAGGCTTGGCATTTCTATTTTCATAATTACTCTTTTTCATTTATTGAAAGCTTTGTCCCAGTTTTTTCACAGTGCATTGAACTGCACTACAACAATACTTAAGATTAAAGATTATTAAGATTAATAATATTAGTTTTGTGAAAGATCAAAAAAGGTTAAATAAGAAGGCTGTGGTGACTGATTGTACTTGCATAGGCAACATGACCCAGGCATGGGAGAAGACCCAATACACTGAGTCTAACCAAGGAAGTAAAATAGCACCCTACCATCCACCTTTTGTGCTTGCTCTAAATTTCTCAATCCACCAGGAGCCAAGTTTTTTTCCAGAACTAGGGCTTGTAAAAAATGGTGAAAAGTTAACTGGTGGTCTTTAAAGTGTGTTGGTAGTGATACAGATTGCAGGAGCTGAATAGCACTGGAATCAGATCAGCAGGATGCCTGAGATTTTATGAATTTATTTGGCTTCTCTCCTGTCAGGCTGGCATCAGCTTTTACTTTAAACAGAAACCTCCCTAACAGGAGAAAATACAAGAGAAGATACCAAGGGAAATATCAGGTAATTAAAGATAAGAAATGCAGATCTGTTGATCTGTTCACTATATCACTTATATGAGAAGGTAACTTGTCCAAGCCTGCACAGCAGGTTGAAACTGAGGAGGAAACCTCTAGTAAATTAGCATAAAACCAGAAACTTTATTGCACAGGTGAATGTAGTCCCAGCAACGCACAAGGTGTAGCTAAACAGTTTCTGCCCTTCTCTCCCCACCCCCTCCTGAGGGAATTTTTGGCTCCAGCCTTCCCTGCCAAAACAGGAAACCCCACAATATCATTTGCCTCTCGTTCGAACCCAACTGCCACGTCCCACGGAAAGCCATGTTGGAGATGGGCTGTTCGCAGACGCCATGGGAATCCAAGTTCTCCACTCTCATCCATTTTTAACCCATAAACATAGAATTAAAACCTCTCTGAATTTGAATTGTTCCTCTTGCTTGCTAAACTTCGGGGGAGGCAGGTTTCTCTTTTGTGCTTCACAGTGAGGCACCAAGCTTCTTAATGCGTAGTCTTATAAAGTCTTCCATAGTCTCATAATGTAATTCTTCAGGACAAAGCCTGCCTGCAAAGCCAGTCTGCCCAGTCACACCACAGTCGGGTACAGTAAACCACATGCATATACTTTGTAAATCCCACCTCTCCAGATTATGTACAAAGACTTTCACTGCTCTGCTGGTGGCCATCACAGCTGAGGAGCTGCTGTTTAGATAGGAGTCCACACAAGAGAAAAGATGACTAAGGAAAGATTTATGCGGCTCAGTAAAGAGCTTAGCAAGGTGATTTATAAAAGAAGAGAGCAGCTTAGAGAAAATTAAAAATGGGAAGCAGAATAGAAAAGGTATACAAAGATAGAAGCTAAACCCATGTAAAAACCTGATAAGGAACTAAGGTAGAAGAAGTGCATAAATACAGCAAAGGAAATACAAAAGGCAAGCAACAAGGAGCATGTTAGCAGCATAAGTAGCAAAGATCCAGGCCCACATCAGTGAGGACAGGGGGCCAAGAGGTCATGAAAAACACATTAATGACAGAGATAAAGTTGATATCACTGGAAGCCTGGGTTCATTTCTTTGTTTCATACTTCATGGAAGAAGCTGAGGGGGTCGTGACTCAGGGACAGATTACTAGAGCGGCTGGTGGCAGGGACAGGGAGTGAAATGAAGAGGTAGTGTTAAAAGGCTTTGAAATAACTCCTGCGTAGATAAGCTGTCAAAGAAAGAATTAAAATTCACCTGGTGCCAATGGATTTATCACAGAATAGTTAAGTGGAAGCAGCAAGGTAAAATAGTAAGGAGCCTTTGGAAAATATAATTAAATGTTCGGTATGGGCCTGGGAAGGAGGAGAGGGTATATAATCCGAGAGGATTCAGGAAGCTACATAGCCATAACTTCCTTTGGTTATTGCTAATACTTGCTAGCTATGGAGTCAATAGATTTAGGCCATTCATAGCGTAAACTGGTATGAAGTCACTAAACTAGTCTGATGGCATTATTATTAAAAAGAAACTACATTCACTTGTAGAAGTGCAAGATATTAGAGTAAAAGATTTTTCTTAAATATTTCGGCATTGCAGCCCAAATTAATACATGTGTGTGCATTTTTAGAAAAAGTGTACATATCAGAAATCTATAGTAGCAATGTCAGGCCAGTGTGAAGTGTTTCTGAAAATCTTACTGTTCATACATATTAATGAAGAATGCATTTAGATCACAAAACAAAACTCAGAAAAATATGTGTGGCAGAACTTCCTCTTATTTAGGGATGAAATGGGAAAAAATTAGCTTTAAAAATTGAGCCCTTAAGTAGAAATAGATTCAACTTTAACTTTCCAGAAACAAACAAACAAAACCCCCGAAAGAAACCTAAATGCTTTTTTTTTTTTAATCACCGGTGGAAAACATAGCAGTAAACCTAAAAAATGTCAACTGTTGTTTTCATATAGACTGTCTGCCATGTGCTAAAGCATATCAAGATGGATGTAGAGATGAGTGAAGGAAGTCAACATTTACTGTGGTCCAAATGTATCCTGAGTTTGTTTGAGGCCTTTAGGGCCTCTCATTCACATACAGAGAATCCATATTCAGACCCTGCCAAGTGAAGGTTTTGGTGATAAAATTTTTGTATTGTTAGAAAAGAAACACGATAATGCAAATGCACTTATCGTTAGACCTGCAGGTACATTTAAATATTCCTAGCATATATTAATATTTCTATCATCCCTTGCAGGTTCTCATATAGCTTAAAAAATGGAACAAATTTATAAAGCTACACTTGAAAGTAATAACAATTTTCTCTTTAGAAAAATAACAGAAACTGAATGGGCAGGAATATTTTGTGTGACAAATATAAAGAAGGAAAATTTTCTCCAAGTCTCAAATGTGAGATTATTTCAGGAAAAGAAAAGAAGTCTGTTGTTAGGTACAGACTGAAGTTCAAAGACTTTGTATGTGTTCTCAGCTCTACTTTCACTCAGGGTATGACCTCTGAAAAATGATTTCAAGGGAGCCCGTAAAGCAGAAGAAAAGGGATCATTCATACTGTGATGAAGAACAGATTGGTGCTCCACCTGACATAGGAATGGCCATCCTGGCCCATCTGGCCCAGTACCTTTTCTTTTAAGTGTCCCTAAAGAAGAATCAGTGGGTGCCTCAAGAATGGCAAAAGTATAAGTTAAGTATATCTTGCACTTAAGATACACGTTAAGTATATCTTGCACTTCTCTTTAAATCCTCTACAGCTTCCTGAAATCTGCGGTTTAGGGATCTCCTACGCCTAGTATATTGGATTGCATCCCATGGGAAAACAATAGTTATATACAAATAACTGGTACCAAAATCAGCCTACTAAGTGTACTTGGAAATCTGTGTCAATTAATTTCCCCTGCTGAGAAGCTGTCTCTAAGCTAGCTTGCCTAAGATTAGTTCAGGTTAGTTCCAATAAATTATACTGCAGCCTGTATATGTTGCAGAAAATATGGCAAAAGATGCATTGAGGCATTGGGAACTGGTTTTTGCCAGAGGTAGATGCTAAAGAGGGATTCTAGGTGCAGCCTTTATCAGATTCAGAACAACATACATGGGAGCGGGTTGGATCTGCAAGGCTTAATGAGACTTTACTCTCTGACTAGAGGCTAATCCCGCACTAAGAGGTCCCAGTCCAGCAGAATCTTATTGCTGCACGCTCCATAATGTCGTATGCAGTGGCCCTGCCCCTATCGCTCCCCTCTGCACCTTCTCACTCCATCACACCATCTGTGCCAAGTGGCATGGACATGTTCAGACAACAACCTCTCACTGCTCTGCTCCACCACTACTTGAAGGGCATCGTCTCTTGGGGGCTGGCATTTTTAGAGTGGTTGAACATTATACTGGCCTTCTACATGACAAAAAGTGGTCAGAGAGACACAGATGTCTTGTTCAATCCAATTGAAAGAGCAATGGATCTTGGGCTCTCTTTTGTGATAAGATAAAGTCACTAGCACAGTGGTATCCAGACAGGCACACCCGTCTGCTACCCTGCGGGTACTGGAGTTGGTGACAGAAATAAATCGTCAGGCATAGCCTGCTGTTATGAATTGCAGAATTTTGTAAGCCATTGGTTGAATCAAAGGGATGTAAATTGCACAGAGTTGGGAAGATTTTAATAACTAATATAAAAAGTGTAAATTGCATATCGCGATCCTCAGGATCTTGAGAGAAAAAACAAAAAAAGGAAACCTAGCACGCTCCTCACCTTGCAGTGTTGGTGTCAGTGAGAAAAACATCTCTCAAAACAAATTCCATCCACTCCTGAATCACAGAAAAACAACACTACAGAAACCCACAGCATCTTTTTCATTTGAACAATTTATTGGACCTCACAGAAGTGCACTTATGTTACTTTCTGTGAAGGATGCCACTATACCACAAAGGAACTTACACCTACTCCTATTAGGTAATTAGCAGTGAAAATCATTGGCTTGGAGAACCATTCAGAGAAGAGTAAGATAAAGTCCATTTCTCACTCATCCCTGGTTATTAATGGCAATTTTAGCAAAATGTATGAAGAGTATATCTAATCTCTGCTGTCGCACACCAGACAGATTTTAACTCAATTACTCCCCTCTCACCTTATCTGAATGCATTTATTTTCCTGTATGAAATTAGATCAGCCGTTATCTCTGAACACACACCCTCTGAATTGTGGATGGAAATATCCACAAGGAAAAGCAGATGCTCTTGTGATTGACAGAAAACCCTGAAACACTGTCTGCTCCACAGAAACAAAGCCAGAGTTGTCATAGGGGTGATTTACTAGGCTATATTACACTGGCAGAGAGAGACTTTTGTATGACTAAGGCTCTGGTCTTATTGCAGAATAAGTAAATATACTTGCCTCAAATTCAATCTAATCTAATTTGCTGCAGAAAATTAGAAATATTAGGATAGCAACTATTAAATCAAGTGATTTAAACACAGCGTAAGATGGAATGAAAAAACATTGCTGCTATTTCATCGTAGGAAATCCCATACTGCATGTTTTGGGTAAAATCAGTGAGAGAAATAAAACTAAATAACACCTAGATGACTGCAACCACTGGAGAGATGGTGTTTTGCTGTACGTAGAGATTATTCTAAATCCTGTATTCGTATCTATTTCCTCTCTACCATTTACTCATAACTCTTAATATCGGTGGTGTAAAGTACATGTAACAAAACCAGAAAAGGCTGCCATTTTCCAGCATTACAGGTTCAGTTTTCTTAAAAAGAGAAATAAAAGACCCCAAAGGCTTTAGGAAACTATGGAAGTTTTTTGCATAAATCAATAGGATGTTGTTCCTAGCTGTAGTGAGTACTAATGAAACTCTTGTCTTTTAATACTGGCCTGTGGCACATCACTCTGTCTGTGATAGTAACACCCGAACAAGAGGGACTGATCATGTGTGGTGAATTCCCAGTTACTTGCAGCCTGGTGGACCTAAAAGGTCAAATTTCTTATCAGATCATTAGCAGTTCTGTGCAAAGAGAGATCTGACCTGTACATTACAGTAAGTTAAAATTAATGAGAACATCTTGGAATGCTTAGACATCTTACTTTACTTTGGAGAGTTGCTACGTCCCCAGGGAAGTTTGCAAGGGCAGAGATGGTACCAGGAAGGTGAGAGACTGAGACCTCAGCAGGGTTTGTGCAGCAGAGGATGAAAAGTCAACAGTAGCAAAAGAAGAACGTAAGGAGGCAGGAGAAAGGGAAGGGATATGTAAGATTTGGATTTGAATTCATTCTCTCTCTCTCATCTCCCCAAAACACTTAGCTGAAAGCAACAGGTCTCCACAAAATCTTTTTGCTTCAACAAAAGAGCCTATTTCCAGAAAAGGTAATTTAATCTCCGGGTTTGCACGATCCTTCATGTTTAGTACTCCAGATGATAGCAACTGCTATCACTTCCTGCAATGGCAGCTGCTTGAAAACTCAGTGTACTCTATTTCTCTGGTCTGAAACTGGAAGTTTTGTGGCCTCTCCAGTCTCAATATACAGCACACAAATGAGTACATGGTATTTTCTCTTTTTCCTTGGATGGCACAAAGACATCACAATGGTGTCTATGCTAGTGAGTATGCAAGGTATATCACTGAGTCATTCCTTCCACACATGAAGTTACTATGAAGGGGATAATGAACTTTATGGAATTATACATTTGAAAAAGCTGCATGTGCCCACATGAAAAACAAAGAATGAACTGAGGAAAGGTGATGGGTGAATTTTAATGAGCTGGAAGATGGGTAAAATGGGAACAGAAATCTATGTGCAGTGGTTGGTTACGAAAGCACCAAGGAATGGGAAGGTGCATCAGGAAACTGCTTTGTCATTTTTTTTGCAAATCCAAAGCTCTCAAAAGTGTTCTCTCACAGGTGGTCACAATGCCTCTTCCAAGGCAGAAAGTTTCCATGCAATGCACTAAGTCTGCACAACCATCTTTCCATTCATTTAGAAATTTGTCTGTCTATGCGCCAAATAAAATGCCAATGTGCTTCTTTTCACTCATTTGCCTATCCGCCTTTGATCCATCCATGTGAAAGCAGGCAGGACATCTCCAACTCTGATTTTTATGAAGGCCAAAAAAAATCTTCAGTAAATCTTTAAATAAAACCTTGTCAAAATGTGGCAGCAGGAGTTTCTTGGAAATCACTTGCAAAGTCTGAAGCAAAATAATTGCTTGATCATATAGCAAACTCTGTATTATGTAAAGAGTAGCATTTTCATTACGATGGATTATTCTCAAAAGCCTTTTCATTAAATGACTTCCCAGATTTGATCATTGTATAAATGTATCCAAAGCTGCCTGGGGTGAGCTAGCTCAGCTTGCAGTCCCACAATGAGAACTGAATATCATATCATGGAAAAGGAACAGAAGAACGATTTTAGGAGATGGGCTTCCTTCCAAAGGTCACATTTGGAAAGCGGTAGCTCTCCCAAAGATTATTCTGTCCCTCAGGAGTGATGTACTATGCACCAAGTGCTAGAAGGAAAAAGTCAGATTTATAAAGAAGGCTGACTTCCATTGCTGAAAAAAATCCCAGAAATTTGAAATACAGGAAAATACACAATGCTGATAGACTCATTACTTAGTAGTACAGTGCTAGTTAAACCAAGAAACCCTGCCTAGGCATATACATTGTAATAATTCTCTCTGGTATTATGATAAATAATACAACCTGTGCACAGGCTGTACATTTACACGCTAGGGTAATCCACTTGGCAGGTGATTGGAGACCAATATACTCAAGGTATTTAAATGACCTAGTGTTCTGAAGTTTTACGTAAGAATTAATGACAAGAAGCATGAGGCTGAGAGAAACATATACTGTGTGTATAGATATTTTATCATTCGATGTATGAATGCCCTTTTTTTGAGATTGACTGATGAAGTCAATTTTATTTTAAAGGCCTAGTGAAAGTGAAAAGCATATGCGGAAAATGACTTTTTAATGTTCTGGACCATGTTGGAATTATTAAAATTAACACAGAGTGCTAAAAAACCAAACTGATGCCATCACCTTACAGGCACTGGATAGAAGATACAACAGCATGCTAAGTGCCTCTTTCCTTGTAACTCCAACGTCTTGTCAGAAACCATTTAGTCAAGTCAAATTGCTGAGTTGTATTTAGTTGGATTCATCAAATAAATGGAGCTGTGGGTATTGTGTTTTCTTTTAGCAAGCAGAACTCATTAATTTAATTCTGTAAAAATTCTGCAAAGAAACTCCAGGAAATTACACTGTGGAGACAAAATGTATTTTAAGTGATGAGGTATAAAGACTGATAGTAAAATGACTGATAACACAATTGTTGAACAGTTGCAACAAAGCCTGGTCTAGCAGTAATCAAAAACATTTGTCTTGATAAGTGTGAGAAGCGAAAACAAGAAATGGTACTATTCCAGGATTTCTTAATAAGAATTTAGCAAAGGGAAAGGTACTATTCCAGAATTTCTTAAGAAGAATTTACCAAAGGGAAAGGAACCTACTTCTAAGACAGTGACTTGCATGGTAAAAAAGTTCAGACAGCTCTGTCAAGTCTTGCAAAATGAACAAGGGAAGTATTCATAACTCTTCTGACTTCAGAAACAGGAGATAGAAAATAGATTTGAACTTTTAAAAAATCAAAAAAATAATCAGGACTAAAAACCTCTGTAAAACAATGATATGCCGTTTCCTGCACTTTAACTGTTCCCAGATTTTTTTTTAAATTTCATCTTTTCTTTACACCTCTAGGCTATTATTACAGGCTGCTTACTGTCCACTGTTGTTTTCAAGTGACAGTCTAAACTTCTTTTCTTCTTAACCTACATTATTATCCTATCCATAAAAAACAAAGGGGAAGACAAGAATGCTTTCTTATTCTTATTTAATTAATATTTTTAATAATAAAAATAATTCAGGATGTCAGTAATTAGGAATATTAGAAATTATTTTGCTGTAATTTAACCTCTTCAACTTTTTATATAGTCTTCCTAAAACAACTACATTATCTATCCATCTTTTGGAAACACATTAAGCCAGATAACCATCATAGATCTTTTTTCCATCTTCGTCACATAAATAAAATCACGTGGTACGTGCTGTTCTTTCATATATAAAGACATTTTCATACAAAACTCCGCAGTGTTATTTGTGATAGTTGTTAAAAGGAAGGACAAAAAAGTACATGTTCCTTTTAAAAAAGAAACTAGCAAAGGTTGTGGCTTTAATTTGTACTTAGTCTACGTGGCATTTTGGTCTTCCTCAGTCCTGGGCCAGTCCTTCAACCATCTGGTTTTAAATTATCTCCACAGTTTACATTGACTTCACTTCTGTGTTGGCATATCTACAGGTCTTGTGTCCACAATGTATTCGTTCTTAAACAAAAACGACTGGTGGGTTTTCAGAAAGAGGAAGATGACTGGTCAGTACCTGAAATGATTACAAAGGAGAAGGTAGTTATTTCTCAAAATGTCTGAAGTAGTTTAGTCGTGAAAGCCTTCTCACCTGCCTGGCAAATACAGCAGGGGAAACCCTCTGGTAGGAGGGCGAGGCCGTCGGGGAGCTGGGCGAGGGGGAGCCACCCCTGCTTAGAGCAGGGACCTCGCTGACGCCCCTGAGAGCTGGCACTGTCCATACGCGTGTCCTCCAAGGGCCTTTCCAATCAGTAAGCATACCTGGACAAACATCTTCTGGGATGAGGGGCAAAAAAGGAAAGGAATGCAATACCAGATAATCGGTATTCAGAATAACAAAAGTACCTGTAAGGTTCTAGACTGCCAGTGCCTTGGCACCAAGGAAGGAAACAAGCAGGAGCGCCCTGCCTGTTTGTACGTGCTGTACAAGCTCTGCCTTGGCTTGGCACTGACTTCGTGACAGAAAACAAGCCACAAGATCTTGAGCCCTTAAGACTCTGTCAGAATATTCTGGTGCATTATACAGACTGGATTGAGTTGTAAACAATTTTTGTACCCAGGCATTGTCTTTCAAGCCCTACTTTCTCCTCAAAATCTCTGAAGTTTAAAAAGGGGCTTTCTGAAGCTTTCTTTTGAGCATCTACAAGAGGAGCATCTTTGAGAAGGACTTGAGAGAGTTATCTATCAACCTTACCTGTAATATGAAGCTTTGATATATTATAGCCCATGAACTTGGGACTTTTTATTCTCTTTGTTTCTGGCAGCACAAGCTTATTTGGAAATAATTTTGCATGTCATGAAAGCTTAGTAGACAAGTGACAGCACTGCTTGTAGAGCTTGTAAATTTGAGAAAGTTAAGCCTTATGATTGAAGGATAATTTATTTTTCAAAGAGAAATTCCACATTACAAATCAAAGAGCACTCACGTGAGATATTAAAGACAAAGAATCAGCACAGAAAAATGGATACTTGATGTGACTACACCCATAATTCACCAGTGCTTGGCTTTTAGTGAGTAATATAAACTCTCTTACCAGTCTACTAGAAATTACAAAAAAAAAAAAAAAAAAAAACAAAACCAAAACCAAAGCACCAACAATAAAAAAGATCCATCTCTGCAGATAAGAAAGCTTTCAAAAAAGCTTTTTAACAATGTACTTTCCTGAATGGCTTCCATTAGCATTAGAAATACATAGATTGGGTTGGACTGAATCATAAAGCACCTTTTATCATTCTTTTTTGTTCAGTCATGGTTAAATGCAGCCATTCCAGGTACCCTGACACACTGTGACTTTCAGAAGAAAAGAATAACGAGTCTTTCAGCACACATGCCCATTTATGAAAATTACGATCCTTAGAGGAAGAAACATTTTCTAGTTTGTGAACTGATGCCACTAATTTGTTCCCACATACTTCTGTTGTCGTGATGAATTAACAGAAGCAGCATTTTTAAAGATTTAAACAATGTTAAATATTTTTGTCAGGCCATAGTGTTTTTAATGCATCTGTTACTTCATCTGAGCAAGGAGGACTCAAAAACAAGAGCATGGGAGACATAAGGAGAAGAGAAGGAGTAAGTTCAAATCAACAAAAAAGCACATTTATAACTCTTTCATTAATTTCTTAAATTTCATGCTTTTTAATCTGTGTTCATAATGAGGTACAGGGGCAAGAAGTAGTCAAGCAAATACCCTGGCTTCCATGATTAATTCATACCTGTTTCTTTCCTCTGGAAATTAGAGGTTAAACATTTCCTACAGGGTATAGGAAGAAGTTAGTGTCTCTTCAAACCACTTCCATGCAAGTAAGTGTTGACCTTATTCTGTGTTTTAGAAGGAATCAGAAAATAATGATCACAGCGCTAAGAATATAACTTAGCTTTTCATGATATTGAATATATACAGAAAATTAGGATCTAAAAGTGCCTGCATAGTTTTTATGTCCTGGCTTTGTGCCAGAAGAAGTAAAAGCTGGAATGTTTGGCAATAAATGGGCATAAATTGCAAATGCGGCGACAGACCCAATGAAACTCCTACCGAAAGAAGAGGGGAAAACAGTGAGGAGATTAAAAATGCCTGTTGTAGAGGGAAAATGGACCTGCCTGATAGTTCAATAGTATACTCGGTGAAAAGCCTGAACCACCTCTAACAGCATTGCTGATGAGATAAAGGTGGTATTTTTCCTGAGTGCAATGGGGGCAAAAAACCTACAACTTGCTGTGCAGACTAAAAGCTTTTGTTAAACCAGCAGACAAAACATTTACTGATAACGTGGAAAAAACCCTTCAAAATCACCTGTCCCCAAAGTCACTGGTGATTTGAAGAACATTTCTGGTTTTATAAGCAGAATATAAAGAAGATGAACCTTTCTGAGTATGTGGCTGAATTAGGAAAATTAACAGAGCATTGCCAGCTTGGAGACAGTTTAAATGATGCATGAAAAGCCTCGATAGTGTGTTGTATGCAGAAGGAGGCGATCCTAAAATGCCTGTTTACTGGCGCCTTTTATACCCTAAAGTGGTCCCTAGAATTTGATATTTAAGTGAAGACAGCTTCTTATCATGCTATAGAGCGGCAACAACATCATATGGTCGGCTTAGCAAATTAACCAGAGGTCGAGCCAAAAGCATATGGGCACTATGTAAAGACTCCGTGCTTTACTTTGGAGATGCAGAAATTTGATGAAGTAAAGCTTTCTTATGAAATTTTCCATGGGACCACTTTTTCTTGCAGTATTTTAGTACTTGCTTTTCTCTCCCAGATAGAGTAAAATGAAGCCACTCAAATAAAATTAACAAGCAGTTTCATGAATCAACCTTTTGTTTTATTGTAACCTAAAATTTTTTTTCCTCATGTTGATACTTGCAAAGAGCCAGATTATTCTGGCCAGGGGTAAGCAATTGATTTAATTGACAGATGTGCCTCTGTAAGGCCTCAGACAGCAAGCTCTTTATCTGAACAAGTTTCACTGTACCTCTTAACATGCAGCAGAGCCAGAATCAGGTCCAAACACAGTCGTACCTTGGTATTAGGACAGCAGTTAACAAAATTGATCTTTTCAGCTGGGCCCGATGTTCTTGAGAATGTTTCATTAGTACATTGCTAAAGGATTACCAGCTTGTTTTGCTTATCAGAGCATCTTCTATTCATTGATTGCATGGGGGGGTGGGGGTGTGGGTGTTGAAGATGACAGTGAGGATGAATGAAAACACAAAGCCTTATTATTATTATTATACAAAAAGAACTAAAATTAATCTTATTAAAAATAAGATGTCTTTCCGTAGGAAGATTTGGTGCAAAGGCCTGAAATATCAGTTCAGCCCTCCGTCAGTATCTCAGTGAGAAATCTGGAAAGTCTCCACCTTCGTATTTGCATGTTTGGTCCTTTCCATAGCGCCGGCTGTCCAGGCGACAGCCAGCTGCCACGCCAGACATGGCATGCTGCCGCTCTGGCCAGCGCCGCTTCTTGCCCCTGCTGCCGGCAGCCGCTCGGGTTCCCTTTGCCCTGCACGTTTGCTTTGAGACCCAGAGGTCCTGCAGCCTGCGGTCACTCCAAAATCAGATGTTACCTATTTGATATCATAACCGTACTCAAGAAACTGGCCCCTGTACGTATTCTAAGAGCTTTCTAGACATGCTTACCTATCCTACCCGCCCTTACCATCCTTACTACTTGTGAACTTTCTTCTGGTCCACTCTAGCATCAAACAGGGAAGTGCAATAAGATGACTTCTTAGGGTCTATGTGCTCTGCATCTGGTACCGTCTGTGTTTTAGATGTCTGCCAGAGCCATGGCTGTACACAGACAGAGTTGCTTATGGAGGAAGGATGTATAAATAGGCCTAAAACGTAACCGCAGAGGAAGGAATAATTCGCCTCCTCAGTCCTTCCAGTGAATGCATTTACAGTAACATACTATAGCAGGAAATCCCTGCTGTTGCTCCTGATGAGAAGATTGTCTCTCTTGTACTGTGATCCCACTTGTATATTCCTTTTCTCTGATGTCACGAGAACATCACAAGAACAAAGATGCAAGGGAGAGTTCAGTATGGAGCTGAACTGAACTCCATACTGTATAGACTGTACACATTATCTGTATCATTATATATATGTATATATCTGCATTTGTGTATATAATTATATAGACATACATGTGTAATTATATGTAGGGAGAGTACATGTATGTATATATTTTATGTATTATATAAAGAGAGCACGTATGTCCTAGTTCATTGCAGTAGGACAATGTGAATAAGGATTGGCTAATGACACCTAACTTTTCTTCTGGGATTGATTCAAAGTACAATTTTTTGCATTAGTTTGTTACTTAATCTTCTCCCTACCGTTTACTTTTACATTTAGTTTTCTATTTGGCCCTGCCTCTGATTAATTTTCCTATAAACGCAGAGATGACAAGCTTTTTTTTTTTTAAACAGAATTTATTTGCCAGATTGGCTTTCTTCCACAAAGCCTAACAACTCCAATGCTCAGAGCTTGTTAGGACTGATTCTTTTCTAACTATATCCATGTATTCAGGGATGTGATTAATTCTCCTAGAAAAAAATCTATGCAGTTGATAGCTTTAAAAAATGTATAACATGGATAAGTGTCACACAGCTGGCTATGAAAAGAGAATGGTATTAATCACAACATTTAGATTAGATTATAGATGCAGTTGAACTTTTTTTCTCCCTTGCTGCAACCATTCTTTTTGGAACAGCCACAGCTCTGCTATTCTCACAGGGAGAAAAACACGTTTAATTTATACAGCTGAAAAGGCTTGGCCTTACTTTCAAGATCATTTCATTAATTTGATAAACATGGCTCATTGAAGAATATCGGCTCAAAGACAAGAATTACCCTTAGTTTAAGATTCAACAAACCTCTAGAAGAAAAAGAATCTGAGAGGCAAAAGACAGTAAACATGTTTGATGGAGGCAACTGTACTATGTTAATTAAAATTTCAGACTGCCTTTATGAAGCATGGAATTTGTGACCCTTAAAAGCATCGCTGTGAAGTTGGTGCTTAGGGTTTTGGCTCAAGCCTACCCCTACTGCCTTAGCAGCCAAAGGTAACACTTCTGATGTCTTCAAAAGAAGCCAGAGCAATCCCACATTTCTGCTTTTGATTCTCCATTTCTAACAGCCTATCAGTCCCTAGGAAGAAGGGCAACAGGGCTTTCTTTTCCAACTGTCTGGATTGCCATGAGTTCTTCCCAAAGCAAACATATGTTTATATTGAATCTGAGCATAGGCTTTCATAACATTCTTACTCAGCAGCAGGAAATTATGACTTCAGCAGAGGTTGTTGGGCGTTTTTATTTAAATGGTCTTTTATCTGAAAATACCGATTTGCTAAAATGGCCATTGGCTTAAATGGTGTTTCAGATCAAACAGGAGAAAGAAACCAGCATAAGAATCTCATAACTAGAACACTTACCTGACATAGCAAAGATGTAGCAATGCAGGAGCTAATATAGTGCTTTACACACCAAGCTATACGTCACCAGGCTGTACAGCAGTCATTGCTCTCACCCAGCACATACTTAATTATTCACGCAAAGTGGAATAGGTCTTTCAGACTGAATGTGGGAAACACAGCGGATCCAGAGCAGGGCAAGTGCCTAAATCACAGACCTGCTTCTCTCTCTTTTGTTTTCTGTCATGAAACTCTGAAGAGATTCATTTCCTTAGGAAGCACAAAACAAGCATTGATAACACTCAGGAGAATTTTCTGAGACAAGAAAACAATTTAACTCCTAAGTCTCTTCTGTGCCATCACGGATGCAGGTAAAAAAACTTTTTGCCAAACAAATTTTTTGCTGTGGAAATATGCACCTAAGGTAGAGCAAGCCTGTGAATAAAATGGTTCTTCAGGGGATTTCAGTATTCCTCAGCAAAAGCAGGACATTTATATCGTTGCTATCAGCTTGTTTAGCTGTTCAATTTATTTTGTGTTGTTCAAAGAAAGAATGATAAGAAATGCTTGGGGAACAATCCCATGTCTTTGTGCTAACTGCAGGTGTTAAAGCTGCAGGTTTCTCCTGAAAGCCATCTTCAAAATGATACCAGGTGAGTTCTAGTTGTAAACTTCTGTTTTATTAGTGTGGGCTGAGTGATGCCAGAAACCTGCAATTCCTTTTAACCAACTGTTTTTCTTTAGATTTCATGACATTTTTATGTTAAACAGTCTCAGAAAGGCAACAGGTCAGCACAGGGAGTAAGTCAGCTTAAAGTCCCTAACTCTCATTCCAGTCACAGCATTGTAGTTTTCCAGTCTGAAGGATGCTTTTAGTTTGATAAAAGTTAGTTTTGGAGGGCTGTATTTCATGCTTTACTTTGGAAATATACACACTGGAGCAGGTCATGACTAGAAAAGGCAAATGAATAGACTTACAGACAACTTTTTATTCAATATACAGCTTGGTACTGGACCATTATTTCAAGTTAAATGTAGCAAATTACTTTTCCCCCACTTTAAGCACTATTTTTTAATGAAGATTTCTGTCACATGATCCCTACCTTACTAGTGAGCACATGTTATTTGCTCTGCAGTAGCTTTTTTAATGGCCACCCAATGGGTTCATATATCACCCTATTTGTTATGTCTGCATCTGGTCAAACTGTTTCTAAAAAAATCGTTTGTTGAAATAATTTAACCTTTTTTCCAGTTCTACAAAATATCCATAAGAAGAATACGACTTTTATTACTTCATTCCTTATTCATAATTGTTTGTCAGATCACTTATGTGAACAAATTATTGCCTGTGGATTCTTCTCAAAACTTCCAATCATTCCTTGCCATCTGGACGACGAGGCTGGCTTCATTAGTCGCACAGTCTTATTTATATCCTTTGATATGCAGTAACCGTCCTCTTGGAGACCGAACTGGGGATGTCCAAGTTAAAAGCACAATTCATTTTAGCCTGAGTTAACTCTCACTAGAGCCGCAGCAGGGTCAGTGAGCACACAGGAGCACACAGAGTAAGAAATATCTACTGTGGGAAAACTTGAATAAACTGACTTTAAAGAAACTGGCTAGCATTTACTTGGAAATATTCTTAAATATTTTTTCCTTTTTCTTTTTACTTTCTGCACAAGAAAATGTATCAGTTTTCCTACATATATATAGTCTCTGTGCTCAGTCAGCTCCTGAATGAACCAGCAAGATAGATAACCGTCTGCTGGTTGTCTAGAATACTTCTGGTTTGTTTTACATGTCATATATACATATGTAGATGTGTTTGTGTGCTGGCGTGTATTGACATGATGTAAGTGTATACTTGATCATGGATTCTTTGTATTTCTTGTCTGATTTATGTAGCAGCTGAGGCAGTAGGTCTCTAGCCGGGAACACTCATAAAAATAAACATGTATGTATTATATATTTATAAATATACTTCTTGACAGTGTTTATATGGAGACGTTACTTCACCCTTCTCGCAATGGTCTCCACTTAAACTCACTGGTCTCTCTTTTGTAACACCATTATTTATGGATCATTTGTGATAAGCACTGATATGAGGGGAGGAAGCAGCAGCTCCTTCGGGTCTCCTGCCCATGCAGATCTGTCCCGCCGGGGATGCAGGGCCGCTCCCAGGCTGCGTCCTTGCTCCTCACCTTTCCTTAGCCAACTCTGTCCCTGTTAATCTTCTGCTGCTTTATTGACTGTTCTGCCCATCATTCAGATGAATTATTAAGTAAATGTACTTCTGGCTCAACTTGCCAGAGGTAATGTCGCTTTACCTTGTTCTCTGGCTTAGATTTTAAAGAATTTCCACGACCTAATTCTCTCAGTATTATTAATAGACGATAATTTCTTGGTATATATCTTTTTCTATTAAATGCTTTCATTTGGAATTCACACCTGGAGAATTTCATTTACTTTTCTAACGGCTCATTAAAAAGTGAATACCATGGTTTAGGAAATTATTTGGGAACATAATTTGGCATGTGAGCTAGGTCTAGTTACTAATTATCATGTGGTAGTGGTTGAAGGGTCGGGCTGCTTTCTGAGCAACCCAAATCAGTGGAGATACGCCACAGAAAATTTCCTTCCCTGTGTATATCCCAGGTTATGCAGGGTGTGAGCTGGGAGCCTGGAGGTCCTGCACAGTTGATAAAAGGAAATGACCTCCAGGCGTGGGACCGGGGCTACAAAATCAGAAACTACCTCTTGGTAAATCCTTCTGGAAAAAGACAAATAGCAGCAGCATTTAATAAATAGTAGTAAGTAGTATTTAGTAAACAGTAGATAGTATTTAGTAAATAGTGGTACTTAAAGATGAAAACACTGAAAGTCTAAATGTTGTACGTGTGAATGACAAAGAACAGAACCAAGGTGAGAAAGTCCATCCTTTTGTACTCCTTTCCTAGGCTGCTACACTGGTCCATGGACTCTTGGATTTCAGAAGAAAGGAACAGGCACTCAGGTCTTTGGAAGTGAAGGACTGGGCTGTGATGCTGCTTCAATTCAAGGGAAACCTTGGAGCACGTCTCTCAGTGGTGTACCACAGGCAAGTGAGCTTGGCAAGCACAGTCTATAAGTCTCCTCACGGGGATCAGCTAGGGCTCCTGCTCTGAAACACCTGTGACCCCCCACCAGCTTTCAGGCAGCTCTTTTTAATCTATTCCACACGGAGTGCATTTTTTTCATATTTGTTACCTTATGAAACAGGATCTTCTACCATTTTTATTTTGGGTTCATGCATAAAAAGTTATTAATATATTAATGAACTATATTGAAATGATTCCCTGTAACAATAAGCCTCCATCCTTCCAGTCATGCACGCATGCAAAAGCATGAATGCCTTCCCTGGATCCAGCTAATCTATTCGTTCATGGTTTTGCATGGGAAAGAACCAACAGTGTGCACTTTGTAGACATATGCCAGCAGCTTGTTAGTTTGAGAGAAGAATATTGTTTGAAATATCATTTCAAATTAATACATTTTGTTACTCAGGAACAAATAAAAAAATGCTGGGGGCAGAGTTTAGTTGGGAAATAAGAGATATCAATGGGAAAGAGCGAGGCCTAAGAGGGGATAAAAAAGAGGAGAGAAAGGCTGTATAGCATGCATGCTGTAGCAATGCGATAGATGGATTCTTGACCAGAGGCTTAACAACCAGTGGTCCAAATCCAATAAATCTTATCCACAGGGTTAGCAGAAAAATCTTCCTAGTGAGAAATAATTGACTCTGCCTCAGGGCAAAAGCAAAAAAAAACTTCATCACACACACAGCTGCAACACAGGACTCTAGTGATTCTTCTGTCACAATTTAGCTGAAGACTTTGATGTATCTTCCAATGCTCTAACCTCTGTCCTAATGAATTAATAATTTAAAAACATATAATGGGAATACTGAGTTAGTTATCAGGTTACCAGAAGGATTAGGAGGAGCCTGAGTAATATCATCTTGGAAACAGTCGTAGACGTTCAGTATGTTTCATCCCCTCTGTGGTCCTTCCCATCCTCTTTCAGAGGCTGCCATCCCTGTATAAGCAGGTCACATCAGCACTCTTAAGCTAGTCCTGGGCAAAGTCAGCCGGGTTGGCCCGAACCCTGCTGGGAGGGATCTGGGTCACTGCATCTGAGTTACTGCAGTCACCTGGCTGCAGGCACGGCTCAGCTTCATGTCAGTGATCCAAAAGCAAGAGGTAATACCTAACTACAGGGAGCAGGGCATTTTGAACCACAGAACAAGCTCTCCTTCTCTCCAGAGATGCTAATCTTTTTCTATATGTAGGGGATTTTGCACTTTGGAAAAGCATCAAGCTTGTAGTAACAAGTATAACTCAAGTATCATCCCGCGGAACTTATGCTTTTTGGGATGGAGACAGTTTCTTGTTGATCATCTAGCAGCATGAGAATCCAACCTAACTTTCTCATTTATTCATTACGTATAGAAGTGGTTAATTCATTTAACTGCTCTCTGAAAATAGTAAGGCTCCTGTTGTTTTTTTTCATAGCTAAGCTCTTCTGTACTGGAATAATTTTAATATTGTTTCCTACTTCTTCCGTTAGTTTAACATATGCTCTTTAATGAAAATAATCAAGTGAATATAGATGTATTCGGTTTTCTTGGATGTTCGCCAAGCTCTCGGTGCTCTATGCTAAGCTCGAGGAATGCCTTAGTACCAGTGTGGGACGAGGGCAATGGTCAGACTTTAGTGGCTATCTAATGTCACAGATTTGTCTCTTTGGCTTCTAACATGTCCTTTCAGCCAGGTGAGACCTACCTCCACATCTCTCTCTAATTCCTCAGATGCCAGAAACTGAGGCAATTAAGTGTTACTAAAGTGTGCCTACTGAAAACTTCTGGAGGTTATAGTGTAATGTGCATGTTTACGTCATTTTGTACATTGCTCCTCTTTTCATAAGACAACTCACAGACACACTGTGCAGTAAGATCTTCCCTCTGTCTCCCTCCTTTGAAAGATAAAGCCATACATATTTCACAAGAAACTAATTTTGCCAAAAATATGTATGTCTGGGGAAACAGAAAAATTAAAGCAAATACTTCTATGTCAAATAACTCAGCTTTTTTTTTTTTTTTTAATCAAGGCCTGGCTTTTATTTTTCATAGCTTGGAACTGGGGAGTTATTTTCAGTGGAAGATTTTTGCCTGTTGTTGCTTTGACATTTTATTTGTTAGCTCTATAGTTGACACAGTTTACGTATTGCTGGATGCAAGAGTTAGACTGATAACAACTGCCAGAGAAATACTAGAACAGTAGCTTAGATCTAAGGCTAACCTTATATGGAAATTCATAAGTTTTAACCTTTACAGTGTTATTTCTGCCTTTTTTTTTTAATATATATTTCTCTGCTTTGTTTTATTTTCCAGTGGGGGATTTGAAAAGCTCTGGTAAGCAATTAAATCAGTACATTGAACTAGAATTACATAAAATATTAAATGTGTATTTTTAAGACAACCAGAAATTACATAAACAAAACTGGCAAGGTGTACCATGTGGAACAAGCCAGTCAGGAGTGTTTCCTTATCTAGCTTTTATAGAACATTTCTGTAGTGTTAAAAATCCTTTCTCGTTATGGAGAGGTCAGCTGGATTAAGCAAAGTTGGATGACATAAATTCTCTTCAAGCTTGAAGGCTGAATTGATTATAGCGTATCAGTCTGGAAGAGATAATAGTCCTGATAATTGAATTCATTTCATTTCTTCTTTAAAAAATAGATAGATAGATAGATAGATACAGGAGTGAGGATATGTAATTCTGCCATGATTCAGTCCTCCAGTTAGAACAAGTTGCTTGGGTTTCACTGGAATAGCACCATTTTACAGCCAAACTTCAGATCTACTGTGTAGTTTCTCATATCACATATGAGCTAAAAAAGTGTATAGTCAAGTTGTGCAGTAGGTTTGTTTGCTGGTTTTTTACGTTTGATATTATTTGATATAAATACATATTTATAAATACATATTGTTAGATATAATCCTGTCATTTTGAGCAAGATGTTCCTCCTAATCCTTCAAACTCATAAAGCTTCAAAGAATATATTGGCAAATGTACACATACAAAATCAGTTCTTTTCCAACAAATTCATTATCAATTCTTATTCTTTAAAGATACTAAGAGGAAAATAATCAATTGCCATCCACCTCTGCAATTTTATCAAAACCACTATTTAATGGACTAAATTTGTTAAAAGTTGTGTAGAATAAATGAATTTGGCAGTACAAAACATACCTGACAAAAGTGCCTGCCACTAGAAATTTTATATTAAGTTTTAGGCTGAAGCAAATTTAAATGACTGAGCGATAAACGTCTATGTAAGATGGTTTGGAGAAAATGCTGACAGGCCTCTATCTCCAGTGATGCTGCCAGGTGCTGTTATAATTAGTTCTTTGGAAGCAAAGAACTGTTCATTTCTGCAAGCAGAGTAAAACCTTGTCTGCAGACCAGGTCTGTTAATTTGAGACTGAGCATTATTTTAGTGCTTGGTTTACTTAAGAAGAATAAAGAGCTTTTGGTAGAGGTCTTTGGTGCTGAATAAACATCCTCAGGTCTAGACTTTAGGTTCCCTTAGTCAGCAGAAACTGGCAGGGGTTAGAAAGATCTGAGTGTTTTCAGCTCATTTACAATGTAATTTATGAAATAAACCTACGGACAGACATATAAACCAGCAAACTGCTGAGAAAAAATGGTTTCTCATTCGGCAATGCCGCTGACAGTGCGTTAGACTGAGTAAGAAAATCAGTCCTTTTTCCTTTTAAAAGTTAGAGGGAAATGTATGTAGCAGAAAAAAAAGCCCAACACTGGAAAAGGTAGCATTAAAAACAGGGAAGAGCACAAGGTATATCTTAATATGGAGGTCCAGTAATATTTTGTAAGAAGATGCAATTTAGTCTAATATTACAAAGTCAGAGTGTACAGCTTTTCCATCACAGCAAGAAATGTGTTGTTAGTATTCTTCTCCCAGCCTCTGCTAGTCTTACTCTCTTTGCAAGCTGGACCTTAATTTATCTATTAATGAAACACATATGCAAATATTTTTGACACCTCAGGGTGTCTTGAGAGGCTGAATTAGTGCTATTCATCACTATCCAAAAATTGCAGTATACATTTTCTTTTTTAGACTTACTAAGAAATGAAAAGGTCTAAATGTAACTATGGTATGAATGAAGAAGGACAGTAGATCTGGTAGAGTTAAATTATTCTAAAAAAATAAAATTACAAGCTGGTGTTGTACCCAGGGCAAAAATTTCCATATCTCCTACAGTAGAGACACTGTGCTTAAATTAACAATTGGCTGCCACTGTGTCCCACAGAAAATCAAGGGAAAACTCACCTTATAAATAATCCACAGTGGAGAGATTAGATGTATAAATATAGAAATAGATATTGGGAGAAAAAGGTTAAACTTGGTGGTTGGACAATAGCTGCAGCTATGAAACTCTACATCTCATTTTAATGGTTGTACACTATCCTCCACAAATGACATTATTAACTGTATGTCATTGCTGTAAAACCGTTCTCTGTCTCACTGAAAATGGCTTCCTCTAAACTATGAGTAACAGACAGCCTCAAGGACCTTTTGTGTCCAACACTAATAAATTCTAAACAAAGTTGTAATGTCACATGGCGCAGAGTACTTCTGTTGGCTTTCACATTATCCAAATTGGGCTACTTTGAGGCTGCCATGCTAGTTAAGGGCTTAAAGTCCCCAAGCTGCAAAAGCTGAAGACACCTCAGCTGTGAAATCATGGTCATCGCTACCCTCAGATATCTCACTAGTCCCTTGAGAGCAGCTGGTACCTTCTGAGAACCAGTTGGAAAAGCAGTTATGAACATCTACATCAAAAAGTTATTGCTGACACCACCAAATAAGGGCAGTTGCTCACTGTGAGTGGTCTGATAGCAACAAATAGAAATTTACATTTGGCATCCATTGTCCTGAGTGCTGATCTGGCACAGGAGGTACAACACAAACTGGGAAGCTAGCAGTGATCAATTTACAACCTTAACGGGGAGAGAAATATAAAGATTAAGCTAATAGTTATCCAGCTCTGTGGTCCAGAGGCAGTCATCCTGATGTTGAAATAACATCTTTCTACCTTTATGCATATGAAATAGCTAACATTCAATGAAGCAACAAATTTATCAGTGGAGGGAGAACAGACTATGACCCACCAGCTGTCTCTGATCATGGGACTGTCATGCTGTGGAGTCCCATATCGCCTTCCCAAATGCACATGCAACCATTTACCCTATTTACTGCTTTCTTTGTTGGTTCCCCTGATTGCAGGCTGTAAGTCAGTCCTGCCTTCTCATTTAATCTGAACAGTCAACTATCTACAGCTGCTGTCAAAGACCAAAACCTTTCCTATGTGCCTCAGCTGTAGGACTTCACAAATCACACACAAGCAACAAAAGTACCAGCTCTCATGGTATTTCCTAGAAGAGCCAAGAACCAGCAGAGGCCTAGGCATGCTGCCCAATCTTCTGGGTTTTTTTGCAGTGAAAAGAGCATCTGTTGTCTTCTAAAGGTATTTTTACACAATTATTTTATGGATTCCTGGTTTTGAGTTTGATACTGCTATTTCATGAATTAGTCCTTTTGTAGTTTCTAGCTTTTGCAGGATAATATTAAAAAAAATGAGAGAGATGTATTAAGTTTTAAGGAAAGTGTGGGCTTTCTTGTCCTTGTTGTGGTGTGTTTATTTTTAATTGTGAATGAGAAAGGTTCTCTGGTGTGATTGTGCACCCTGGAGTCTAGCCTAGATCCCACCTGACCGCTAGGTAAATGAACTGCGGAGAGGGTAGCACAGAATACCTCTATGCTTATCTCGGGGCTTCCTGGCTGTCTCATAAAGTCATCTCTGTAATGGTAATTACTAGTCTATGTCCCTGCTGCTGCTTCCTTCCTTACTTCTGTGACTTTGTCCCATCCCTCTGAGGGTCAATTATTAGAAGTAAATTTGTATTGCAGAGCTGCAAATTTGCAGAGTAGGGTGTGTGTAGGAAGAACTTCCTCTGTGACCTCCATGCTTGCTAGCACCCGCTAGGCTCTGGGGAAGGGGAAGATCATGGGAGGGCTCTTGTGGTTGTGTTTTACTCAACTTTGAAGGTGAAATTGAGGTATGAACTAGGGAGATAGGAGGGGTGATGTAATCTTCAAAGGTGACCATCTTTGATGATAGTAAAGATGATAGATATCATCTTTGATATCAAGTTATCTTTGATTTGATATCTTTGATATCAAAGATGATAGTAAAACTGATACAATTCCTCTGTCTACTCCTTTCTGTGGAATAACATACTTTACCTCATGGTTGTTCATATGAATGAAATCCATATCTGCTTAAGCTGAGTCCCTTAATATTTGCTATGACTTTTTTTTTCCTACTCTTGTCTGCATATAAATCACTCAGGTGATGCTGCTGACAGATCCTGTGGCTAAATTCAATAATGAAAGCATGTGTTTTCTTAAGCTAATTATCTCTGCCACCCTTGAAATTCAGATTAAATTTCTGCTTCCAAAGAAAAATATGTTTTAAATACATGGTTTGGGGGTTTGTGTGTGTTTTTCAGTTCTGTCAATTTTTTGCATATAGCCACATAAGTGTAGCTGTCTGGTTTTGTGAGGCAAATGTGAGGGTCACAGTGATTATAGCTAGTCAAATAAAAGGACTGTAACTTAAGATGTATGTTATATGCAAGTGTGCTGAGAGGCAGTGAGAGAGTCTTGTAAACAAAGCTGCCCATATGTTGCATCTTGAACATTTTAACAAGGAAGTTGATTATTTTTTCCCTTCTCTTTGTCTGACAATGCTCATAAGTGTTCATGATTTTCCACTGATAAAGCTCCTGCAACTTTCTGTTTTTGTGAAAATACAGAATAAAGGCATATCCAAGACAGCAGTTCACAGAATCGATGAGCTCCCAGGGGGCTTAGTTTCTTATGGCTGGCACATGATAAAGGGAGAAGCTTGTTTTGATGAAAGAATTTGGGGAATCTGAATGAATAATGACAACTAGTATGTATAGAAACAGGAATATTTTTCTCTGGTTTTTGACCACGGATGAATAACTTAAAGCTTGTTGTCAAGATAAGTCGTTTGAAACTATATTAATGATTAAAGTGAAAGGAGACTGTGGGAGGCAGAAGAGGAAGAAAAAGGGAATTAATACAGTGCTGTGGGTGGGGGTTTTTTTGAGAGCTTCATAAAACATAAAGGTGATAAATACAGGATAAGGACAGAACAGTTGAAAGCTTCTGGCAGAAGGAAAAAAACATGGTTCGGCATTTACAGAACATCTGTAAAGCTAGGCTGGAGAGTAGGAGTTACAGCACATCTGAATGGCAAGAGTGACAATCTGTCTTAATTTGGAGCCTACAGCCATGTAAAATGGTACCAAGAATTAGGCCCCAAATATTTACGTAAAAGGAGCCATAACTGAAAGAATACTGATAGGAAGAAACAGATAGTGAAGGCAGCTCAGTATGGGAGCTATAAAGTAGTAAGAAAGGATAGTGGAGGCAGATAATAGGCAAGTTAGAGAAATAAAAAAGAGAAGTTCTATCAAATACAACCTTCTGTCATTGATTTCCTTCACGAGGTGAATCAGAAAGGGACAAATCTTTTCCTCCTTTGCACCACTTGGCATTAGTAGAACTCCAGTAAGCAACTCTGCTTCTTCACCAGTGCCACAAGGGAGAGAATGAAGCCTGACATAACTAATCTATTTGATTTTCATACCCCTTATTTTCCCAGTAGATTTTTCTTTGTGGGCTTGAACAAAACCAAGAGAGAAGTAAAGATTATTGATGTCAGGATTGTGTTGAGAGAAATAGGAAACAGTGGTTTCGAGTAGAGTAATTTCTACTTTTAATTGCATAGAAGTCAGCACTGTATTTAGCTTATTGTGATCCTGTCCTTTTTAATGTTAATTATGTGTGATTTGACCAATTTACTGTGAATTTTTTTCTCTTTTTTTCCATGTTCAGGCTTTCCTGTGCATTGCTCCCCAGGTTCTCTTCTTTCTTGCTTAATGAAACTCTACCAGCTTGTATTGGTGGTTAAACAGAATATCAGAAGCTAGATATCATCTTTAACCTTATTTTCTATTCCTAAGCGTAATTTTAACAATTAACCTTTTTGTGCAATGAAAAGAAAGTAACGCAGCAGAAGTGACATTAAGAGGAAAAACTGTGCTGTTATTAAAACTGCTATCGGGATAAATTAGTATCTTCACAGATAACTGCTTTTGTCTTTTGAGCCTCCTCATGATAAAGAGTGAACCCTCGCCTCCCCCATATGCCAGAAATCTTTTCATTAACTCTTTTGGGGAGTATCAGTAAAAATGTTGGAGCTTTTACTTGCTTTAGCAACATCATACAGGGGACTATCTACCAAGTACTAGTGTCTTGTCTGAATGCAGTTAGGCTAAAGCATAGGCTGGTGTGAAAACCACAAACAGTAGTTCTGTAATCGTGGAATGGTAATGATCTCTTATGCATGTGTTCAAAACAAAACCATCAAGTTCTGCTGTGATAAGGTCAGATTCTAGTTTGCAGTAAACTAAAGTTTAAAATGTCTTTGGTTTTTAGCTCTAAAGTGGTGTATTGAAGCTGCTGTTTGTGGAGATGCAGGAAGAAAGTTACATGAGCAAAGTATTATACTTGCACCAAATATGTCAAATAATAATAAAGTAATGATTCTCCCTATAGCCTGCCCCTAAACACTGGAGGGCAGCGTACTTGAACATACAGCCTAGGCAACTGAGCATGCTGTGCATTGCTTTGCTGTACTTTTGCTGGGAGTGCAAGTGATCAAAATCACACCGACAAAGGTTTTTTTTAACTTAAGGAATAAGGAAAGTACTCATGTACCAAAACCAACTCTATCATCAAAATACAGAGGAAGATACTTGGATTTCTAAATTGCTGATCAAGATGAGGGGTTGGGGGAGAGAAAGAAGGGGGCCATGCCTCAGGGGAGCCTTTGGAAGAAATGGAGGGAGGGGCGAATCCCAATTCTGTTGTCTTCAGCCTCTGAATAAATTGCAAGAGTGGTTTCTGAATAAAAGCGCTGTGTGAGCCACTGCTGGCTTAAATAATCTTCTGCAGTTAAGGGGCTGCTTCAGCCTGTCCTGCTCTACCCCATCTCCTGTTTTAGCAAACACTCCTTTGGTCCCCTGCTTGGAGGGGGATTGCTGGCTGTGACAATCTCCTGATGGGCTTGCTTCAGTGCTAGGACACGTTTGTAGCAATTCCTGGTGGTACAAGCTGCTCAAAGGGATTGAGAGAAATGGCAAGTAAACTGTATAAAGCTATTCTGAGAATAACTCCCGAAGACGAGGGATGATGAGAACTTTTACACTTAGAATTATGTTATCTCGGCTCTTCTCCAGGGGTGGCACCCAGTGCCATGATATTGCAAAATACCACCTCAGGAGTTAACCCTTTCATCAGCCTGACAATACCAGATTTGTACATAAAAGGCTGTTGAAGAAGGCCTGCTGAATGCACCTGGGACTGAAATCTTAAACCTAGTAACAAAATACATGTTACTCAAGCACTCATTATGTGAGTTTAAAGATGCTACTGGATTTGAGGCCATGAGGTACTATTAATATCAGCTACTTAGACTTTCTGCTTTATATATGCCATAGAAATTTCACCTAGCAATTCCTATGTGAGGCTCATCACTTCTAATTAAGCTAGAATACAATCTTTAGATGCTTAAATGGATTCAGAACTTAATGTGATGAAGAATCCAGATCATCACTTGTGAAATTTAATAGGGAAGATAATTTACCTGTGTAACAAATGCAGCATACATTTGTTTAAATTCGACATATGATGCTTCAGCCTTCATAAGGAGAAACAATCTGAAGTAGTAATAGAGCAGCTCATTTTCCTGAATGGTTCTAGCTTGGCTTCTCATCTGCTTCTGCAGGTTTAAGTATTTACCGTGCTGTACTTTGGCTGTCTTTTAGTTCAGTGCCTATGTGTTATCTACCAGCTCTGCCTGAAAGAGCTGCATCCTTTGAAGGTGATCACTTTGCTCCGAGGCTGCATAATCCACAGCCTTAACAAAACCTGCCCAGGCTTGTTTGAAGGCAATGTTGCCTGTAGCTGAATGCAGTAAAACAGAGCTTTCAACAGAGCCTCTCATACTCTCTGCTTAAAAAGCCTGCTCTGTAGGTGCTTCCAGGTGGATTGGACAGTCAGCTGATTTTTCCTTTCCTAGGTAGGCTGTCTTTCAGCACAATTAAATTTGGCTCTAACTGTGCTTACCAAGATTGTACTTGATCCATTATCATCACAGTATGAGTATTGACAATCCTATTTGACATGCTTATAAACAACTATTCCTAGATTTCTCTTTTTGGTCTTCAAAACTTGTTTTGGCTTACCCTGAACAGCAGCATCACAAAAACATAACCCCTTCAGTTGGCAAAATTTTAAGCAAGTGGATGTATGAAAATGATGGAGCATTGTATCTGATACTATTTCCTGAGAAAATGATTTTTATATCGCACAATTGTGTGAAGCGGACATTTTCAGTAAAGTAATGATACATTTGGAATTTATGTGCATATTAGGTGTTTAAACCTCTAGCTGAAGCCTACTGATGTCTGAGTATATGATTGTTAAGTTCTTGCATTTGAGTATCAAAAAGGATTTGTTTAAAGTCTTTTTGTTGGGACTACCCAATATTGCTGTGATGGAAGGAGAGTTCAAAACTCCCATTGACTTTATGCAGCAGCTTTTAAACTCTCCTGATCATTATAACTTCCCCAAAGAGTCAGTAATGTTTAGTTCGTGTAATTCTGCACATCTCCTGGCTTCATTTGCTGAAGCTTTTTAGCTTGCAGTCATAGATATTTTGCAGCTGTGAATTTGTGAAAAATATTATTAAATTCAAAATACATTTTTGGCACAAAGGGGTTAAAATCATAATCAACTGAACAATGAAAGGATGCATTATAACAAGACTTGAAGTCATTTAAAATCTGGATCAAAATCTTTTCTCCAAATGAACTCTGGAGTATCAAACTGCAGCATGTTCTAGGTGTGAAAATGGAGTATGAAGCCTTCAGAAGGAAGCAAGCTCTATTGATCCAAGAATGTTACTGGATTATCCTTGTCTTCACAAAAGCCTTCAATTGCAGGGAATTGCTAAATGTTAATGAGTTCTTGTTCTTTATTGTGATATTTTCTCTCTTTGAAATGGCTAAAGATTTTCTTACAATAATGAAATTGAGGTCCTGTACTGGTTTTGGCTGGGATAGAGTTAATTTTCTTCATAGTAGCTAGTATGGGGCTCTGTGTTGGATTTGTGCTGGAAACAGTGTTGATAACACAGGGATGTTTTAGCTGTTGCTCAGTAGGGCTTATACTAAATCAAGGACTTTTCAGCTTCCCATGCCCTGCCAGGTGCAGAAGAAGCTGGGAGGGGACACGGGTGGGACAGCTGACCCCAACTGACCAAAGGGCTATTCCATACCGGATGACATCGTGCTCAGTATATAAAGCTGGGGAAGAAGAAGGAAGGGGGGGACATTCGGAGTGATGGCCTCTGTCTTCCCAAGTGACCATTACGTGTGATGGAGCCCTGCTTTCCTGGAGATGGCTGAACACCTGCCTGCCCACGGGAAGGAGTGAATGAATTCCTTGCTTTGCTTGCGTGTGTGGCTTTTGCTTTCCCTATTAAACTGTCTTTATCTCAGCCCACGAGTTCTCACTTTTACTCTTCTGATTCTCTCCCCCGTCCCACCAGGGGGGAGTGAGTGAGTGAGTGGCTGTGTGGGGCTTAGTTGCTGGCCAGGGTTAAACCATGACAGGTCCCTTTACAGCAATTCAGTGGTTACAAATCATGTTCTCACCATAACCAGCTTTGCAAGCCAGCTGTATGCTTTGCTCTACACTACAGATCTTGTGTCAAAGTTCAGCTTATAGAACAGGCTTGTAGTCCAAACTTTCCACATGCTAGTACAGATATTGCATCTGATAGCTATTTATTGTAGTGAAGAAGTAATATTTGCTAGGTCTTCAGAAGATTGCAGAAAGGTATATGATAACTCGTTTGATAGCTTCATCACCCCTACACTAGTTTTTTTAAAGTTTTATTTAATTATAGAAGTGGCACTGATTCAATGTGCACAGGTAAACAAATGTGTCTTGCATTCTGAAACCTAATGTTAAGCATCTGATGAAATATGTGAAGTTTGGGGGAACAAATTATATGCCATATTTTTATCTAAACAGTTGTGTTCTATTTCTAACATCTTAAATTATATTTACTGAACAAGATAAGCTTTTTGAGTGGGAGGACCCCATGCTATGTTGTTTTTTTTTCTTACTCTGATTTCTTTTTACCTAGTGGGGTAGGGGTTACTAATGTTACTGCTGGATTTGTTAATTTAATAGAAGTTAGAAGTGCAGTTACTCAGGCAACAATATCTAATAACCCATAAGACTGTAATAAACTCATCACCCTGTTAGGCATACATGGAAGAAAATGTGCAAATAACACTGTAGTGGGTGTATCTCTCACAGGCTGCTGAGTTTTTTGTCACAGCAATTTAAAAAAAAAAACCCAATGGCAGACAATGAAAACAGGTGAACAAGGAAGCATCATCGGTGATGATCAGCATGCGTGGGAGCATGCTGGAGCCAGGCTGGGAGGTGTTTTTACAGGGAAGATGCAGCTTGTTTTAGAGGATGAACTTTAGTTCCTTTTTAAAATGGAGACCTGTGTGGAGATTTGAAAGGGGCCAGCCTGCACCTGCTACATGGACCCTGCTTGTATACAACCAGCTAGCTTTTGGGGACATGTGGAAGTTTCTCTGGGAAACCAGAGTGTGTCCTATGATATTTGGCTACGAGCTTCATCTGGTCCCAGGCATCCTGCTCTCGACTGTGTCAGCTCTTGCTGTGAGAGCCTGTGAGCCGTGCTGTCTGTGCTGCTGAAGGCAAGGGAAATGTGTGCTCTCCTTACAACGGAGGGGATGCTATCTGCCTTGCACAATATATAGATGTTCTGCTTTGTAGTTGCAACTGGGAGGTGGGGGGGGAATAACAGCTAAACTGTGCCATCGTTATCCTGGCAACTTGTAATAGCCCTAACTGTTACTGAGGGAGAAGATGGATTACTTAATGGGGGAGGAAGGTGAAAGATATCAGAGTAGGGAAGCAATAAAGACCTAAATAGAGGTGTGTTTTCCTCATTTCTAGGACTGGGACCTTTATTCCTAAGGATCTGTATCAATAGGAGTATTTGAGAACAGACCATTGGATGCTGACAGTCTTCCAGAGAGTGTGTGTCCTGACGAGGCGCAGCAATGCTCGGCAATGCCAACTCCTCCAGAGCTCTCAATTCATGCAGGGGGTTTTGTGCTCTTTGTGAACTCAAGTGTCATATCTTCCTGAGAAGGAAAGTACACTGTTGGTGTACAGTGAGAGTAGGAGACAGATGTCTGATTGCTAAGTATTTAATATAATTTCTAATGGATGGGAAACTTTGTGCATTTTCTTAATCTTAATGATTGAATATGAAGATATTTTTAGTCTATGAATAGAATATTTTTCAGCATCAGCTACTTCAGTATGTTTTACTCTTTGAAATGCTGAAGAAATGCAGCTAGTGGAAAGTGCTTAATGGAGAATCAGTCTGTTATTTCTTTTGGGTCTGTAAAAGCAGAGTCTGTCTCATCTTGCTATCTGTGAGTGACTTGATTGAGCTATTTACTATTTTGATATGTAATCTTGTATTGATCTAATGTTGGCACTGAGGAGATTTTTTTTATAGTGACATAGATGACCTAGGCATAAAAAAACCAGTGTCATTGCCGAAGCCCCTTGCTGGCAGAGGAGCAAATCTGAGCTTTGCTATTGGAAGTGATCGTTAGGTATTTGCCCTGCAGCCAGGGTACAGTGTGAAACACTTGCACTGCAACAGGTAATGGCATGACCATCACACTGAACTCTGCCTCTAACGGCAATGGAAACAGCTTTCTCCAAAACTGCTGCCACCGGGTTACAACTGCACCTTGCCATCTTTCCTTATGACCTTGGCAGGTTTAGTACTGGTGAGTGGGTTTTTACAGGCTTTACTGCAAAGCATTGACTTGGCAGCTGATCCCATCATACAGTGTCACAGGCTGCCACTGGCTGAGTCGCACAAGGTTTTTCTGACTATGCAGTCCCATGGGTTCGTCAGCTCTTGCTGAATAAGTGTGGGAGTGTGCCGTATGAGTTGCAGCTGATCAGAGCCCTCTCTGGAGTTTTTCAGTGTTTAAAATACATGATGATAAAGGAAACCTTCTAGAGGAGAAAGCTTGTAAGAAAGGTGATGTAAAAAGGGCTACCAGTATAACTTAATAAAAGAAGATAAATTCTGTGATGGTTTACATCAGTATAATTCTTGATGAACTCTCTCATGTTTGTCTTGGCTTATGCTGTGCTTCCATGGGGGGAGAAAAAACCACAAATGTTATTTTAAACTACCAGGTGTCTAATTTCAGTGAAAAAGGAAAAAACTGAGGTGAATTCTCAATGCTGCCTGAGAGCAGGCGCACGTGTGTGCAACAGCCCCGTGCCATGAACCAAGCTGCTGCTGGCTTGAAACATTGTGTAACAACAAATGAGCGCAGGATCAAATCCCCAGCAAAGAACAACGGTCCCAAATCGATGTTGTCACTTCAGACAAATACCCAGGAGGCTTGTTCCTTTTTATGTAGTGCTTGCTTAGCATGTCACACCAGTAAAATCTCATTGTGTTGTATTCAATTGGGATGTATTTCAGTTTGTATTTCAATTCAATAGATGTATTTCAGTTACTGGTTCTAAGCAGCTCTTGAAAGATGCCCAGATCCTCAAAATGTTTAGAGATTTAACTCCCGTTTAATCTGGAGACTTCTTAAAAGTTTAAGGGCAAAAAACCCAAAAGCTGGAGGTAAAAAGCAGCTTGCTTCTCTGGTCTAAAAACCAATGTTTAGAGAATGATAGGAGGGGGAAAAAAAATAAAGTATTGGCTAAAGAACAAGCAGAAGGGAACAAGATGCTCTTCCAAACATCCCCACTATGTTATTCTAGCCATTACAAAAGAAGGGAAAATAAAACAAAACTAGGGCTTTGAGTAAAGTTAGTTATTTTTTATTACATATGCTAGTACTTGCTTTGTATCCAACGAGTTCGAGAGGGACCAGTTTCTTATGAACCAGTCAGCAGTGCATCAGTATCCTCACATGGTAAAGCCTTTAGATTTTTCTGAGTAAATATAAATGTGATTCTTTTATCAAAGTAGGTAATGTGCATGTCATCCAAATAGCAGAAATGCATCTTTGCTAAGCAACACTTAACAAGTTTCCCATGTTATCCTTCTTTTATTTAGTACCTCTTAAATTTGTTTTTCTTTCATCTCTGAAAGCACAGATCATTATATGCCATTTCATAGATGTTGATATGAGAGCATCACTGTTTCTTAAAGTTTATATCTTGGAATCAGTGAAATACTTTGCTAGCTAGACATGTCTATATTTTTCTTATTTGTGCTGCTTCTCTGAATTTTTGTGGGACTTCATGAGAAAAGACATTTTTTTTAATGTTCCTGACAGTGTTAGACTGACAAATTCAGCTGAAAGAATTACCTATAACTTTATCTACTGAGGAAGTGCAAAGTTTCTAGAAGAGCAGAGAAACCTGCTAACCAGACTATGACAATGTCTCTTGAACTGGGTTGTATCTTTCAGCTTTAATATGAGAGGCATTTATTTCTTGGCCTCCTTTTTATTACACTCTTTCCTCTACTTTATCTAGTCTTACAAAGCTTCAGAAGCTTTGTTCTGAAACAAAGCATAAACTATTTAAACAATCCACTAGTCAACTGTTATTTATCAGCCATTTGGTTAAAAACAATTATGGGTCACTTCAAAATCTTACTGTCTCTACAAAACAAGCACACCATGAAGAGTGGTCTGTCTCCCCAGCAGAGAGACCTGGCATATTAGCTCAACTCTTAAAGCTTGTGTGTGTTCTAGATGTCTTGACTTGAAATGAAAGACATTTTGAAGTTTAATGTCACTATAATCAATTTCAGAAAAGCACAGTAAAATTTTAAAAGGATGCATGTCATTAGTAAGGTGCATTTTTGAAAATATTATATAGGGAAATACTTTGCTACTCAGTCACTTAGTACTTCAGTTTATCTTGGAAAATGGCTTTTCAAGAAAGAAAATTGTTTCCACAAAGTAATATTTGACAGACATCTCTGCCTCTTTGACAAAGACTCTGGAATAAATGATTGTTTAGTTCTATCATTAGTTTTAAATTAATTTGGGTCTGTCATAGTTTAGCTTCAGTCAGCAACTAAGCACCACCCAGCTGCTCGCTCACCTTCCCCTCCCAGTGGGATGGGGGAGAGAATCAGAAGAGCAAAAGTAACAAAACTCGTGGGTTGAGATAAGAATGGTTTAATAATTGGGGGAAAAAGAAAAAATATATATAATTAAAAAATTGTAATGAAAAGGAAAACAACAAATGAAAGGGAGAGGAACAAAACTGGGGACACAGACACACACACAAGTGATGCAACTGCTCACCACCCACCAGCCAATGCCCAGCCCGTCCCTGAGCAGCGATCACTGCCCCCCGGCCAACTCCCCCAGTTTCTATACGGAGCACGAAGCCATATGGTATGGAATAGCCCTTTGGCCAGTTGGGCTGTGCCCCCTCCCAGCTTCTTGTGCACCCGGCAGAGCCTGGGAAGCTGAGAAGCCCTTGACTGGTGTAAGCACTGCTTAGCAACAACTAAACCATCAGTGTGTTATCAACAGTATTCTCATCCTAAATCCAAACCACAGCACTGTACCAGCTACTAGGAAGAAAATTAACCATATCCCAGCTGAAACCAGGACAGCGTCTATCCTGATATGCTATCTAAGGATGTGACAGATTTCCAGGGAAGTTTAAAAGAAGATATCTGTATATATGGAAGCTTTTTAGACTAGAGAACTACTGGAAAATAGTTTCATGTTTTTGTGACATGTAAATATTTTTCTTTAACACCTTTTAGTTTAAATGACCCTAAAAGCTCAGGTAAATACATTACTTTCTAGTCCAGGTAACTTACAAGCATTTTGAACCTTCTTTTGGCTAGAAGATACAACTAGTAGTATTTACCTTTCAACATGAAGCAAATTGGTTTTATACTGAAGTATTTTGAAACTTGGGAGAGACTGGAGTGTGCCTATAGCTGGATGGCAGCTGTGCCCAGTACCTCCTCTGTCTGTAAACAGGAAAGATGACATTGGCTCTCATTTCAGAGACAAATGTCACAGCTCTCACCAGTGCTTCCTTTGGCCATGCCTGCTCTTGCTTCCCCCTGTTGGTAGGCAAGATTTGTCATCTTAGCAAAGCAAACCATACTTCAGGGCCTTCCTTACTCCTCTGTTAGCACACTGCTTTCCAATCCTGATGCCTCTGTATTTTGAAGGAGCTGTGAATCTTCTATTTCAGCTGGAAGAAATAATAACATAAGCCTAATACTGAGATCTGTCACTAATTGTGTTCTTTAATCTAAATTTTACACTACAGTCATCTTTGTCCTCTTCCAGGAGACCACTTCACTTGTCATCCTGCACACCTCATTCTGCTGTCTAATTTAACTATGGAAGCTGGGGGCATTTATTCAGCTGCCCAAGGAAAAGGTTCTTACCTCTGCGCACCCTGTGACAGTGCTGGTTCAACAGTGTAGCTCAACCTACTGCTCCTTTTGTAACTCTTGTGACATCTCCTACTTTACTATCCTAATTACAAGACCTTCTTACAGGAGAGGACAATCTGAGGAATCCTCTTTTTTTGACACAGTAGTAAGTATGTAGACTCCTACCGTCTTGTTTTGAGGGTCTCTTGTTTTCTATTTTTAAGAGTTGGAAACCCTGCTTATGATTCAGATTCCTGGTACATCTGACAGAAGATGGATATAAAACCCTAGCACCAATCTATATACTATTAAATATGAATTTATTATGACAATGTGGTATTCTGTCTACATTAATTGCTATTAGATATTAATTCAGAATGAAGGAAGGTGACTTGGCAAGATGAAAACAAGCACATTTGGTACAAGCACAGTAGAAAATGTAACAAAACACAATTTACTAAAGCAGACCCCATGTCTCCTTGTAATGTATGTAACAATAATAAGGATTAATGTCTTCAAGAATTTCACACTGGAGGTTTTTTGAAGAGAAAATAACTAATGGGATGCTAATAATTTGTAACGTTACCTAAAATATGCTATTACCTTGTCGCTATGAAGACTACTATTTTTTCTCCACACACATTAAACCATTTTTCAGTAACAAGAATTACACTTCCAATAAATGCTTATCTAAAACCTTTGAAAGGATGAAGGTAACATTCAGGAAGCAAGAAGGCAGTGCAAAATAAAAGCAAGCTCTAATCTTTTTTGTTTATGTCATCTGATAAGCTGGCTGAGCAGTGTGGCAGCCGGGTGGCTGGTGCAAATGAATCTTTTGGTGTATTGCACTGCCAGGTCCCTTCATGCCCGAAGTCATTTACACTCAACTGCTTAGCAGTTACAGAAGCTCAGACAGTCCTTTATCACCCCTTCATTCACGGTAGGATGAAAAAAACCCCTCCTGTTGAACAGGGAACTTGAACTGGGGATTATACTCTAGAAAACTTTATCACTATGTAAATATGTTCCCCATATTAATGTGTCCTAGGCTTGCCATTCAACTCGCCATGTCTTTCCTCTCACATGGACACCCCTGTGGTCTGAGTAAAGCCTTCCTCCCCCAGCAGCCAAGTTAATCCTATGGGCCAATCTTGCAATGAAGTGGTAATTGGAACTTTATGGTATCGTGGGAAGTTGGAAAAATAATTGCCACCACCAGCTCTGCTTCAAAGACAGACATTATGTGAGGCTGAACTGTTCAAGTCCAATAAAATATTTGAGAGTATGTTCTATTTAAAGTGCAGCATGCTATGTTCTTCCCTGGGTGCGAACGTCTGGGACAGCTCTCCAGCTGGTGGGAGCTGGCGTTGTTTCACTTGCTTCAGCAGGGATGTGCAGATTTACTGCAGCTGAAGATGAAAACAGCTTTGCTGTTTGAGTGTACTTTTTCATGTACAGAAGCTTATTCTCATCCCAAGTTATAAGTGAAAGTGTGGGAAGATATTTCTTTTCTCCTTATGACAAGGTTTCATGCCCCTTTAAAGTTGAGTAGATTAAAATGCCACTCTGTTTTCTTATTTCTGTAAATTAACAGTGTTTCCTGAGCAAGAAGTTTAAGAGTATCTAAAGCTGCTTAAGCAGAGTTCATGCCGTATCAGTTAGCAGATAGCTTAGTCTTAGTGAAGTCTGTTTTGACCTGTTCACTTTCCACTTTGACTTTCTCATTGTCTGACTCCCCTTTTTGCTCCAACAATACTTTCATATGTATTTCAGCATTCAAAACAGATAGGTTTAAAGCACAATATCTTTGCTACCACGTATTGCGCTTCCTTCATCTGGCTGCTTTTGCTCTTCAGCAGGCCAAAAAGCTCAGTGGTGGTCTGTAGCTGGAGCACTCTGGTACATTCATGCAGCACAGCGACCTAAATGGGGAGGCAGTGGTTGGAGTGGCTTGGTGCTAGGATGGGTACAGGGTGTGAGCAACAGTCTTGCCTGACTGCTGGTGCTGGGGTGGGGGCAACAAACAGCTGCTTTGCCAGGTTTGGGAGCAGTCCAGGAGTACCGTAGTGGCAGGCTGGGATCGATGAGGCTCAGAGCTAGCTCTGCTGGGCAAACAGCGAGTCCTGCCAGGAGCAGGGCACCCACTCTCTGGTGTGAAGCCTTGCCTAGCTATGTCCAGGCAGAAAGCTTCTAAGCTGAGTGTAATGACCACAGTAAGATTAATTAATTGCCCTGGTTCTGCTTGAATATGAACTGCTTTCTGTTGTCCTTCTTTTAATTTTACATGCTATATGCAACTCAAAATTAAGCACTTAAAGATGGGGGGGGGGGGGGGAGGGAAGGTTATCATCTCCCTGCAGGTAGGTGGAAGCTGACTTTATTAGATGATTTGATGTGTGATGCCGCTACAGTCGCTAGACCCCCTGCAGTAAATTGATTGTCTGTTGACTGCTTGCTGTTTTTCCACCTTGTCACCTTTCATAGGTTTTCATCTGCTGTATTGTCAATGGCAGCCTCCTTCCATGAGGTACTGGGAGAGGGAAAGCTAATAACTTTCTTGACCAATATATCTTAGCTATCTTACTGAGAATCCCTTTCATTTCACTTATCGGTAATGGAAGCCACCAGTTGTCTTTGGAAATGCTCAAACCTACTTTATTTATATACAGCTGCCATTTATTGATAAATAACTAAGCTGTAAATAACAAGAACATTTTAAGCACTATTTTCCCTTTTATTACTTCTGGTGACTTGTATATCCTTCAGCAGATTTGCTAGTCCTGTATAATATTAAGGAGTAGTTAAATTCTTGACTAATGGAAAACCAAAATAAATAACAAAATAGATGACACTAGGAAAATTCATGTTTTTCTCATATTACAAAGGAGTCAAGTAACATAACCACCTAGGAACTAACTTAATGTCAAGCTGAAAGTGTTAGGTTTTTTTGAATGGAGTTGTTATGGCTTAACTACACTCTGTCATCTTTGCTGCTTGAGAGACAGGAAATAAAAAGGATCATTAATAATAAAGGTCTTCAGGAAGGCATAAGCTTAGCATGAAATCTATAATTCTTGTTTCTGGACTTCTGATCCTAAACTAGAATGCAATTTTTCAGTTTGAGAAATAAGGAGGGGGGAGGGGTGGAACACTTGACAAGATACTAAGATTCAGGTTAAACTTTTGTTTAGCTGTATAGATACAAATCCAGTGAAATCAGGAATTTAGGACTGGCTGTTAAAACTTAACTGGTGTACTACTTGGGCATTATTAAATGTGTTATTGAGCCCTGTTTCTTTTATGCTCCTTAATGTTGCATGTTAACTTATTTGGGAAAGGCTGTTAAAAAGGCTCAGATGCCAGATATTAGAGAGCACTGTGAGCAGAACCAGTTGCAGAATATCACTCCCAGCTTCATGTCCTGCATTATAAGCAACAATGTCTTATTTAACTCTCAAAACGGTGTATTCAACTTATTCCTGCCAAACCATAGAGCCAGTGGATAGTTTGTCTAGTTTCTCTTATTAGTCTCTTCCCTCCCCTCTCTCCAAAGGGAAAGCAAGCTAGCTTCCCTCTCACCCCACCTCCACACCAGAAACATTTGGAAAATGTTCGTCCTCAAGTCATGCTTGAAATTCATTGCTGCTGGAGCTACAGTGCATCTATCATTGCACCCTTTCCCCTCTATGCAAGCCACCTGCACTGCTTTCAGATCTTCTCATATACATTCCTATGACTTATTGTCTATTCTTTGAAATTATTCACAAACATTGCTGAAGGTATGCTACATAGGAAGAAGTTGTTCTTGTGCCTTAGATCTGTTTTAGAGGTCACTTACTGCAGTCTGAACTTCTGGTCTGAGTTAAAAGAAGGCTGGGAAGGAAGGTGATGCTCAGGTACAAATGACCTGGTGAGTTAAGTACCAGGGAGGTAAAAACTAGGCATGTTCTAGGGTGACCCTGGCATGTACAGGACTAGCTGGATTTCAGTAAATTCCTAGAAGCTCTAGAGGAGCTCCCAGGAGCACCTGTGGGGGGAAAAAAAAAGCCAGAAAACTCCTTAGGATGGAGCTTGAGCAATAACTAGACTATATATTGACACTGTGACTCTTACACAGAGGACTAACATGGACTAATACTTCCTGATAGTGTAGCATCATTAAAACAAGGTGTAAACCCACTTCCTATGCTCAACTGGTTGAATTGAAGCTGACCTCTGATGTAGCTGGTATTGTTTGTGTGACATACAACTGTCTTATCTAGAAGGTGAGAGTTACTCCATCCAAGGAACCCCTGAGCAGATGGTGCTGCAGTAGCACAACCCACCCGAGCCCTCTGTGAGAGGGGGAACTGTGCTGTTGCTCTCTGGCATGGAGGGGAGAATAAAGCTTGACAGCTTGCTACCATCGGCAAGACACAATAAACCAGTTACCAGGGAGATGCAGACCCTGAGGCTCTGCTGAAAGCAGTTTTCAGTTGGTGCTGTTTCCAGTGTTGGAAATGCAAAGGTCTGTTTTGTGTATTTTATGCAAAGCAGATTGAAATCAACATCACACTTCATTTGGCTCCCAGCAGTTGAAGAAAGAAAACGCATAGTTCTATAAACATATTTATTTCAGAGTATTTTTCAAAGGGGAAAATGAGGCACCTGAGCCAAGCTATTGGTTTGGGCACTGGACAGATTTAGGATGAAAACGTCACTATGTATTCCAGGCTGAAATTGGTGCAGAGTTGCACCAAGCAATTATCCCCTCTAAAGCCTTCAACACCCCCAGGGGTTAAAAAAGGGGCATTGCAGTTACTCCTTGCCATAAAGAGGCTACTAGAGTTGTGTGGTCACCCAAACCTCTACAGTAAAATTCCTGATCCTCGGGGTTCAGAGGCAGAAAGGAGGATTTTCCCTAATATGCTTTATAGTAAAGAAATTTACAGTAAAGAAAATAACTAATTGCAGGAATTTCACACATCTGTGCTGGTGAAAACCTCACGGACAATGTAACTGCTTTACTGCCTGTGCTTGTGGAGCACTAAATTTTAGGGTAGGGCTTCTTAGTCCCTGGCACCCCGCAGTATGGTAGAGGTTTCTGTAGTTTGTATGCAGTAGATGTGGCATATTATGAAGGAAAGCTGATTTTATGGGAGATGAAAGCAAATGACTGTATGCAGTAAGACTCATTAGAAATAGAAAAGGTTTGCTGTGTTGTTTTAACTTTAAAGGTTAGTTCTAAACATGTTTAATGATGACTACTAACAAATGTTAATTGTTATGTGAGCTTCAAGTTCTAAACTGTGCTTCCAGGTTTTGCACCTTGTGAAACTCCATTTCATAAGAAAATGGCTTTTCCCCTGTAAAGAGCTGAGCGCTCCTGCTCTGGGGATTTCTGCTGGATACAAATCTTACAGTCTGTAGGATTCTTGCCATTGTTGGATAAGTATGTGATACCCCACAAAGATCCATGCCACTGCCTGCAGCCCGGCAGTACCTGTGAAGTGTTCTGTGACAAGAATCAAATATCCCAGGTGCTCATTTGACATAGGCTGGTAGGGCTGGAGCTGTTCTGCTCCAGTGTCATCCCTGCTCTCGCTCCTATCCGTGCATTTTTACAGCTGACTTCACATTTACTCAGTAAAGTCACAAGAGAGACACCTTCCTTCTGAAAAGCATCTGTTGCCAAGCTTTCTCCTTTTCTTTTTTTCTTTCATCCCACCCCCAGCGGGTTCTTTCACTGTTTTCTTGGTGAAAGGTATATGATTTCTGATAGCCCTCGTAATAATGGTGATCTCATATCTCTCTTAATGTCTTCCAGAGGCAAATGACATCAGCTCTGTGCAAGTCCTTTCACCTCTTTCCTTACTGCATTAGTTTGATTATTTGAGGGTACTGCATGCACTGAGAGCACCGTAAATTAACGTGTGTGTGGAGTGTTCATATCTGCAAGCACAGAACAAATACTGAGTGCAGAAGGCAGGTGGCAGGCTGCTGTTGTGTAATTTCACAGTCTGGTATTTTCATTGCATGAGAAATTTCATCCTTGGATTTTTATAGCTATTAAGAGTTTTAGGTAATCAAAAGCAATTGTTAAACAAAACTTGTTTGATTCTGACAGATGACTTTCCCTTTCTCAAGGATCTTCTATCACCCCTATCTGTGTAAAGAGAAAAGCATGGCTGTCCCCTGCCGGCTCTATTCTCCATGCCCATTTCCTCCAGCCTGGGAATGGGTGGCCACATCTCATTTTCTGAGATACAGCCAACCTCTGCCAAACCACATCCTTGGCTAAACCTCCCATCTGCAGGGCAAAAACCACTTGGCACAGAGATAACACCTCTGCTTTAAACTTCAGAGTATATGTCATCCTTTCTGTCACGTACAGGTATGGCTGTTTAGCCATAAATGTACGTTTTGGCTGTTATTAGAAGACCAGCCACTAGCAGTGCTTGCTTAAAACTGCAGAGATGTTTAAAGTCTTCCTTTTTCTATTTTTGTCGCCTCCAGCTGAGCTCCCCTCAGCATGCTGTTATGACATCTCGCTCCCACCCTCTCACACATCTGGCAGATAGTAGTCACGAACTTAATGCCAACTTGTGAAATTAGAATACTTTCCTCTCTCTTGACTGCATCAGCTAAGCTACCATCTTGCAGGATAAGTAACTCCCTACCTACAGCTTGTCAGCTCACGATGGTGCCTTACCGGCAAATAATTTTAACGCAAAGCAGTCTTTGCAAATGGGACCTGTAGATTATTTTCACAGTGAAAATCGTTAGCAAGGATAATTAACTAAGACTGTGGTGATGAATAGCGCTGCACTACTGATCAGTGTAATAAAGAACAGAAGCCACTAATTACAGATAGCAAGCCTTGAAGCCAATGAGAAATTTAATTTAACGTTGCTACACAGACTCCACACAGTCTAATGTAACTTTGCAATTATCATAATAAAGTCTTGCCGCAGACGATACTTCTGGGAATGTTCCAGGTACAAGGATGTGTGTCCGTCAGTATAAAAGGATTTGTGATCTGTCAATTACAGATCTTGAGAGAACAGGTTGAAACCGCTGTATCTGAGCAGGCACTTGCCTTCTGCAGCCCCCAAACGGGTCCAGAGCTCAGATCTATTTCCACAAGCTCCAGAGGTCCCAGCATCTCTGAGCAGTTTTCAAAGCAGCACCCCAGTGTTATTGTTAGAGATGTTAGACGTGCATTTTTTTACTTAAAGGCATCTCAAAATGTCTAGTTCACTATGTCAAGCACTCTTTTCACTTGACGTGTGTCACAGTCCCTCACATTAAAATGATAGATCCTGGGCAACGCAAAGTGATGGGCACCAACCTTATTATCCCCACATGCATATGCAGCAAACTGTGCTTGACATGGACTATGAAATGGCCTTCAGCTGCAGCGTGTTATATTTCAAACTCTGAAAGAGGCTGTGCGAATTAAATGCTTGTGCTCGTAACCAAAGCTATGACATGACTACTTCCACAAATTCAGGCAAACCATATCTCCTGTCAGCTCTCCAGCCTCCCTTTCACATGCACTTGAGCAACATGCCGAGTGAAGAAGAAAGCAATGGGGGTAGCTGGTTTTGCATCTGTTTGATCATGGTTTTTTGAAGCTTTTTTAACCCAGTGCATATTACTTTTGATTACAAAATGCAGTGTTTATGAATGGTGTCCTGATATGTACTGTCTTGTGTACAGATTAGCTTTGCTTTAGTGACTGCAGGATTTGGAGCTCCATTAGCTGAGTGAAGGTGGAATAAGCAGGATTTTCAATAGCATAGCTATTTTTTTGACGGGAGTATTGATTGCTCTGCTGCAAGGTCCTCCTGTAAGGTAAGAATATCTAAAAGGAGACAGGAAGAATAAGATACAATAATCCTCAAAACACTTAAAGGCTGGCTAGAAACGGGTAGATAAGTGTTCTCTATGTCCAGTCTGTAATGGATAAGCATTAATATGTTTAAATTACACAGATTTAAGGGAAGCTATCCATCTGAAAGGAGGTGGAATAGTAATTAGAATAGCTATCAGTTCAGAAGGCTTTTTGAGGAGGCTCTTAAAATAAGGTAGACAAATGCCTGTCAGCAGTTGTCTGGGTTAAAATGTTCCTGCCTCGAGGTAGAGGAATGGACCGCATGGCTTTGAGGCCCCTTCTAGGCCTATTTTGTATATTTTCCTGTAATTATTGTTCAGATGAGCAGTAACCCTTGTTGTACCTGTCATGTAAAGCTCCAGAGTGTTTCAGGATTTCCATTCCAGTTTCTGCAGTCTCCAAGTTAGCTGGAAATAACTATAATGCTGAAGGGGGGAAAAAGATCTTAAACTACAGGCTAAAGCAAAACTGTGGTAAATTAGATTAGAATAAAAACTTATGAAAGCTTGCTTAGCTGAACAGACATGGGGAGTCGAGCTGGATTCTGGCCAGGTGCTGCGTGACCCTCGTGCTGCTTCTGAGTGCCTCTGTTTGCACTGAATGTTTTGATTTTATGCATTTCAGTGCAGAGATTGAGAGTCAGGGCTCAGGAGCTGTCTTTCACCGTATGTTTCTTTCGGAGCCATGCACAGAGGAACTAAACCTGTGATGGCCCCTGTCTGATCCTGAGGATCAGATACAAATCCAGGGTCAAGTCAGTGCCTCACCACTTGTGTTTGCTTCCTTATTTAATCCATATAACAAGTCAACAATCCTGACTGAGTGGGTACAGTAAAGGAAACAGTGAAGTGCTTGCATAACGCATCCCAGTTTCCTGTTTTCAGCATGATCTCATTGGTGTGGAAGTGAGCACAGCTGACTTTCCAGAAACTTTATCTTTTTGTTAATCTGAAAACACTGTTTCTACTGGCTTCCACTTGTGGTGGCATTTTTGGAAAGGCAGTTTCAGGAGGGAGTCTATAGGAGAAATAAAAATAGAAGGCTAATAATAAGCTCCATTAAAAACTGATAATTAAACTCCTAGAATTCATTTGAATGGGAAAGAGTTAGTGTGACCAGTCAAGAAAAGGTACAGATTGATTAAACTATTACCATTGACATCATATGATATTAATGCAATAATACAAATGAGTTTAGCACTCATTAGAGCATGAAGAGAGCAAAAGGTTGTCGTCTACTGCTATGGAGAATGTATCATGATCAAAGGGAGAGTTACAATGCAAAAGTAGGTTGGTCCTCTACTGAATCTAAGATGTCAGCACAGTGCTCATACTTAACAAAACTACCGCTCTCACCACTCTTTGTGGTATTTGTTACTTGTACAGCAGGAGAGTTATAGGTGAAGCTCTGAGAAGTAACATTACCATCATGATAATAGCAAAGGGATCAAGACTCAAGCTTTATCACTAATAATGGTAAAAAATAATCACAGCATAAAATGTCTCTTCTATGGATCAAAATTTTTATGAATTTTAGTCTTTTGTATCTGTAGCTATGTGAAAGAGGGAACTGAGATATCTTTAAATATTCAATTTACCCAGAACAGATAATTAGGCTCACTCAGCTAAAATAAGCCTTCTTTCAGAAACTTGTTTTGAGATATTTAATGTTGCTGGAATGAGCTGGATTAATTGCAGCAAATTGTCAATCATGTTGTTTCACCGAAGCAAAAATAACTTGTAGACTTCAGTCACTTCTGTTCTTTTTCAATGGAGATTTTTAGACCTGTCTTCAAAACCTGAATGATCATGAAATATGTGGTTTTTTTTCAGATCAGACCTAGGTATTTCTGCCTGCAGAGGAAAGAGGAGAGAGAGAAAGTGAGTTTAGTGCGTATGATGCTGAAGGCACTGGCCTGGGAACTATTGAGAACTGTCTCACTCCCAGGTCTGTTTAATACAGTGTAAACTGGAATGAAGAGATTTGCATGCTAGATCCCAAGCTTATCTGGATCTCTCCTATGCTCAGGTAATGTCCTGATAATAGAACTATTTGCAAACCCCCTCCTACAGTTAGAAAGCTCAAAAGTCATGGTTATGTGTAAATACTATCAACATCCTGCTTTTATTCTAAAGCAGAATGAAAATGACTCTTGAAATTTCTAAAGTTGCTACAAAACAAAATTGTCCTTTTCAGGTCTATAGCTGATGAGCCACCTCGCTCTCCCTTTGTTCATCTCAATTTATCCTTATACCTAGAACATTCAGAAAAGCATCAGAAGATTTAAATTTTTATTATAATGGCAAACTTACACTATGTAGAAAGGAATGCAAACTGAGATTTTAAATTGCCATCTTCCCTTATGCTTCATAGTATCAATTACCAAATAAAATGTATATCCCAATATAATCTTAGCAGAGGAGCACAGGTTGTAAGTAAACACAGCAGAGATGAAGTAGCTCACCAAAGATGCATGTTGCGATCCCAGAATTTCTTCCAATGAAGTTTACTACATTTTTATGAAATAAGAAAATGCCTAAAACTATCTCAAAGGAATTACAAAATGTGCTCTGGCTAAATTGCTTTTCATCATCACCTTTTATAGTAATATCTTTAGCAAGGAGTGTCTAGGAGATAAAACTGAGAAAAAACATTTAGGTAAATTCTGAGGAACCTCCTATGTGTGCTGCCATTTCCTTACACATTTAAATACTTAAGACCTTTTAAAAACAGGGCTTTAAAATGAAACAATTTTTTTTGACAGCCAAGAGGTGAAATTCCCAAAATAAGATCCTTTTAAGGAGACTGCAGAATATCTCTCATCTGAAAAGAGATTTTATTGCACAGTTTCAGGCTGGTCACTTGGAAGCGGAGAACACCCAAGCTCTCTGGTCACACAAGATTACATGTACTTGCTGTGCACTGGGGGAACGATGTGCAAAATGTTAAATGCACTGAGTATTTCACACTCAGGCAAACTCACCACCAGCAAGGACCCTCTTTCTCTCTTATGTGGTCAGTAACTGGATTTAGAGTGGCTTTTAATCGGTGGTGCTCAAAGCAGTGCAAAGAAGGAGCATGTGACTCTTCTCACTTGTCCTGTTGGTTGTCCCTTCCCCTTCCACAAGCGGTGTTCAAGTGGTGGACAAAATACTGATGTTTCTACCTTGACAGTATCTCATGTCTGTAATTCTGTGCAAAGGAAGAGCAAATGTTTGAGGCCTCACTTCTAAGTTGTACCTCATTTTGATGGGCAGATGTCTTAATAGTCTCATTGCTGAAAGTTAGACTGTCATGGCTAAAATGAGTCAAGACCAAAGAGTGCACTGTCATAATATAGCGTACTGTCAGAGCACACACACTTAGAAAACCCTCAGCGCAGCCTGAGGTGTGCTCTTCCAGCTGTCCCGAGACAAACTCTAAGCAAGATTAATGTGTGGATCTCTGCTAGCCAGTGCCCATCAGTGGTGATGTTTCCTTTCTGCAAATCCAGGTTTCAGGCTCTCCCTGCTGCAGCAAGCTGAGTTGGCCTTGGCTGTCCTGCAGCTACAGCTGCTGCAACACACCAGTTCAAGTGGCGTTCTGCTATGGCTAAATAGGCTAGCTAGGTCTCCTGCTCGACGCATGCCAGGAAGAAACAGCTCAGTTGAGAGGAAGCAGAAAATCCATTGTTACTCTGTATATACTGTGGATAAGGACACATGAAAAAGAGCACACTTGAAAAGCTAACCACCCTTGTTTGAAATCTTTATTAGGAAGAGATGGTTTATGTTCTAGGGTCATGTACCTTGATGGTTGGGGAAGATTGGAAGGGTAACGTAGATTTCATGATAACTGGTTGGTTATGGATTTATGATTATTTTACGATCCTCTTTCTGGTTACTGATAAAGGTAAGTATTTAAGGAAATCATAAGAAATGCTACCATAGATGGTGGGGAAAAAAAAATTGTATAAGCTTGCATAGATAATTCTTTACAGGGGAAAGCCACAACGTTTTAATTTCCATTTGGAAGAAGATTAAAAAAATGGGTATGGGAAGTGTGATCTAGTCCACAAAGAACTCTCCAACCCAAAGACCTCTGCCACCATCAGTAGCTCTTAATTTGTGTTTGGTATGGGGGATTGGGTCAGGAAAAATGAACTGCTTTGTTTTTGTCTTGGATGAGTAGATAATCCCCAGTACATAATCAAGGAGGGGAAACATGCAGTACTTCCTCAACAAACATCAAACAAAGCCGTGATGAAACATGTAGATGCTACCTTGTTAGTACAGAAGGATGCAAATAAGACAGCCCAGTTTAAAAATAAACGGGTAAATAAACTCATGCAAGACAAATGGATATTGTGTTTGCATAGATCAATCTGTGCGCACAATACCTTTAACAGCAACCTTCAACCCCCTCATAGTGGAATGCAGCCAAGCAGCAAGTATAAATAAATTGTGTCAATCATCTTTATTATCAGAATGTTATTTGAGATAATTGACTGAGAGATGTGGAAGAATTCCATAAGTTCAAATGATTTTAAATAATGCATATCTGTGGAAAAATGTGCATTAGCTTTACCTAGCATCTACTGTCGTCTTTAAAAAAAAAAAAAGAGCATCATGAGAAATAGATGAAATAAAGTATTATCTTCCTTGGCACCTTGTTATTTTAACAAGAAGTGTTTCACTAAATTTAACTGAATAGATAAAGGAATTACCACATAACTGGAGAATCCATGTTGGTTCTAAGAAAATCTAGATTATTATTTACTACTTAATTTTCTCTGACTCCTTAAAAAAAAAAACTTTAAGAGTGGAAGATGCTGTGGTTTTTGTGCTCTGGGTTTAAATTGCAATTAGATTCCAGCTGGAGACTGCAAAACACAGCAGAACCCTTACAGGGAGAGTATTTGCCTTGGCTTCTATTTTGAGACTCCTTAGCAATATCACCTTGTCACAACAGCTGTTCTGAGAGCTGGGATTGGTGTGAATTCCTCTTCCACTGCCTGGCAAGCTTGAAAGTTGTAATACATTTTCGGTTCATTTTAGGTTCAGGTATCGCTAGGAGCAATCTTCATGTTCATCAAAAGGAACGAGATGCGAAGATTGCGAAGCAGAGATTCAGAAACTTATGCAAACTGCTCTCAGTTGGAAGCCTCAACTGGGACTTCAAAAGCACCAGGCAATAGAAGATCAGTTGCTAAATTTGCCGGAATAAATGTCCAGAGGTACAAAACTGCTGCCAAGCCACTCCTTTGACAAGGTGGGTAGGCTGGCAGTAGGCCTGAGAAAAGGTCTGAGTAAACATGAACAAATTCACTACCTGTACCATTTCAATGATTTGCTAATCCGTGATCTCGTTTGGCAGCAAAACTTACTGTAGCTACTGGGTCTTTAGCTGTGCTCTTGGAAAACTAACATTCTCAGTTACAAAATGGGAAGCCATGGTAAACAGGCTGGGTTAAGTAGGTAGAAAAGGTTTCTTTTGAAATGGAAGTGGCTGGAATGGTGAATAATGGGGACACTTGAAATCATTTTTCTAAAACTTGCCTACAAGCTTCTGCCACTGCTGTTGGCTGGTCCTTACTCTCACTTATCCATTTAGTTTCTTGACAGTCTTAACCAGGGAACTTTTTGATATAGGGATGGTCCCCAGGGTGTTCTTTCACATGGTACTTCTAACCATAACCTCTAGAAGCTTTCTTAGTTACACAACTGAAATCTTAAAATCCAGCAAAAATATTCTTAGTGTCATTATTCTAAGTAGTCTTCCCAGTCACCAAGATCCCTGAGAAGAACAGGTCAAGTGTCCATGCCACCTCAGGAAACTCTTCTGGCGTCTCTGCACCTCAGTACTGTCTGAGTAGAATAGATGGTAGTGGGTGCCAAGGATGGCTGTGAGCTGCTCAGCTCCTGGGGCGAAGGCCACATGCGAGAGCCTGAGGTGAAGGCTTTCCAGGAACATCAAGATAGACAGAAGATGGTTTAAAAAGAAAACAAGGCTTGCTAAAAAAAGATAGAAAAATCAAGTTTCAATTAAATATAGATGACTCCTTTGCCTCTGAAGAGGTCTGATTTCCAGTCACCTTTTTCTGAAAATGTAGGCAAACATTTCCCTGCTCGCAGAATGTAGCTGTCTATTACAAATTCAAGTTTTCTGCTCTAAGCATCCCTCCTAAGGTGTAACAAGAGTCTTGCAACAGGCAGCAGGGTGTCTTGAGGCTTAAGTGCTATGATTAATTCACTGGGCCCTCAGCACTGCAGTCTGCTTGGTGCAGGGTTCAGATTAAATATCGGCACGAGTGTAAGAGGAAAGGGAATATGCTTTCCTTGTTGTTGCAAGCCTTAACATCAATTGTTTTATTCCTGCAAACATTTACAGATGTGAACAGAGCAAATCCCTGTGTCCTGGTACTCATGTACCTTTTATCACTTTCTCTGAAAACCATGTCTCAGTAGCACACCAAAAATCGTGTTTGAGAAGGAGAGACTGCCATTACATTACTGATACAGTAAATCCCAGAGTCACCATCTTTATAAAAAAGTTAGGATTTCATTTATTGCTGCCTGGCACAGGGGCGAACAGAGAATCAGAAATACATCTGGGGTATAGTCTGCATTTGTTTTCACCTTAGACTTTTCTTTGGCAGATCTGTAACACTACCAAAGTCAGTGTAGACTCTGATTTAAAACATAAGTTGTGACTGTGCATGTATTTAAATTAAGCCTGGTTTTGGAGAACATCTATGTAGCACCATTTAGAGCAGGTAAATATCCATTATTTGTAATGAGCAGAAATTATTTGGTTTGTTATCATTAACACTTCTGATATTGCTATAAGAGTAAAGTAAATAGTTTGAACAGATGGGCAATCTGTTTCTGAAAAGTGGGACTGAATAGTTGTGGTCAGAGTAAAACCAGATTATTTGCATCTTTGCCATTTTGCAGATTGGTTTTTTTGGTTGGTGTGTTTTTCTTTTTTTCTCCCCACCCCCAAGCACTTGTTTAGCTATTAGTATTAGGGAACTAAAGAGCTCTTCCAAACATTGCAGATAGTGTCAAATATAGTTCCCCTGGGAAACCCTTTATGAGTTGAAAGAGATCCAGTCAAATAATATATTTTTATTAATGAGCAAAGAACCAACCTGAACAGGTTCATCATCTCTTTCTGCAGAGCTGCGAGTGACTGTGGGATCCCTCTGCAAAACTGCGCAGGAAAAGTTTGTTGCGGTGTAATTTTGCAAGCTTAAACGTGGTCTCCCTGTCTGGGACCAGGCCTGGAGGCAGGTACCAAAGAGCCCCTTGGCCACCTCCGGTTGTCAGGGCTCTCTGCACCCATGGGACCTGCAACTGCTGTTGGCTTCACTGCTGGAGAGGATGCAGGCAGCCATATGCTGGTCTGGAAATGTATCATGCTGCCACAGGACTCCCCCAGCCCTTCCCTCAGTTTTCTGCTTAAACCTGGTAATACAGAAGGTTGAAAGGCAAATGTTTTAAAAAGGCACATCTGTGGACCATGGTCCCTACTAGAGCAGCAGTACCCATGCTGAAAGCACAGGGCAACAAGAAAAACAGTGGCAAAGAAAATTAAAGCCAATGCTGGGATCATCTTTCAGTCTATAGAGTTCACTCCTACAGTAAAGAGCTTTGATACCAAGGGAAGCTGCTCGTTTCAAAGTACTAACATAAAGCAGAAAGGAACTTGTATCCCCTATATTAATATTTTAGTCAGTGCTGGATTTCTGTAGCTCAGTTTAGCAAGTCATTTATCTTCTCTCATTAGTGATTAAGTGTATCTGTGTGAATATTTTGCTCTAACTCTTGTGGGATGTTTTTTTTCCACTCTGCACCAAAATACCTCTTTTTTTTCCCCAGAGAACAAAGAAAATAGATTTTCTGACCATATGGCTGCTGCAAAGTGGTTTCCCTGGCAACTGTAACCTACAGAACTTCTTAAAACTTTTTCCCTCTGTGGATATTTTTTTTTTTTTAGTGGTTTGATTTCAGGTTCTTGTCATCTTCTCAAAAATCATTACAGCAGGTGGAACAGAGGTTAACCATGAAGGCCCTGGAGTGTGCTAGGGCTCTGGCATGTCTGAGTCTGGATTCATTCGTAGTGTTCAAATGTTTTTAGCTCTGCAGATGTTTGGCTCAATTTGCAGGACATTTAACAAATTCCTCTAGGAATTAGTGTGGTATTCTTCACATAAACAGTACTGAAAGGTGTCCAGTATGGTTTAGAAAAACAAAGACAACTTGAAAGATGAAATGTGAAGCTGATGGGGCTTCACATAGGCACAAGCATCCTCTTGCTTGCAGGCAGTTGGCTGGATCCCACTCTCTTGTGGTACAAGACCTGGGACCATTCTGTGCTCTTCTCCCCACCTACCCCTAGTGCCCTACAGTTGCTGCACCCGCGGGGATAAACGGGGAGGGAAAAGAAAAGCAACTGTTGCTTCCTTCCTCATTAGGAAGGCATGCCCATGCCTCTGCCTCTGCAAAACACAAAGCGTCTGCCCCCCTTTTATTTTGAGGGGTAAAATCATGCAAAGTGTAATTTTCTGAAAGCCTGACCTTCCTTTTGGTTTCAGTGAGAAATCAAAAATCTGCTCCTAACCAATGTGTAAGAGACCATTTGTAATAGTAAATACAATCTTGTCATAAATACCCACATGCATACACACAGCCTCCTTCCTTTCAAGTAGGCTTGCTGAAAAAATGTGAGTTTAATGGATAAAACAGTCTGTCTTGTGCTGTCTTTCTAGTAATATGACTGTCTCGTATTTAGCAGAGTTGGTGAACTGAAAGAGTAGGTCTAATTATTTTCCTTAGTCTTGGAGTTACATTTATTGGGCTTTGGACTCTATAAATGCAGCCAGTAGCATGAGAAAGGTGTTCTTGGTTACCTCTTTCTATTATCATTTCCCAAGGTATACTGTAACCTGTATTACTTGACAGCTTTCTTCCACTGTTTTTGTTCTGCACTCTTTCAGACATATGTCCTGCAACTAGTCCCTAACAAAGGGGGGGAGGAGGGGACAGGACACGACACCAAAGAAAACCCTTTATTGCCCAGTGGAAATGACAAAACTTTCGAACTATTTCTGAAGCAAAGCAACAAGCTGGCAAATATCCGCACTAAAAATCTGTCCCCTTGCTGTGTCTCAGTGACCCCAACACAGATTTCCCAAGTAGCAATAACATAGGTGTTATTGCCAGGACCCTGAGCTCAGCTACAGCGTGTGTGGTTGAGCTTCTTGGTTGTGGCAAGTTTTGAAGATGAGCTCCGGAGTGTTTTTATGCTCTGTGATCCAGATGGAACTATTGGTTGTACATGTTGTATGTCTGACAGACATCACACTGACTTTTTTTCTGGTGTTTTTGCATTCTTTGGCATATTGTTTTGAAGATAATTAGTAGTCTGAGTTGCAATTGAGCAAATGATCAACAGAAGCACTTTGTAATAAGAGTAAGGAATTAATTTCAAGAATAAGAATTTGTTACAATCTTCTGACAAGGCAGTGAGAAGAGCGAAAGTCGTCTAAAAATGTGAGAACCAAAATTGAAAATTATGGAGTACTTGAAAGCACAACATGAGAAGAATAAAAAGGCATTTCAGTAGTCCTTTTAGCTACTTTTAAAATCCACAGTGGTGTCCTGAGCATTGTCCACTTCTTATTTTGACTCCTGTAGAGAAAAGCAGGTGTGGAAAGACGTCCAAGGAGAGAAGGGCTCAGTATATTCCTGTGTCCAGTACTCTTCTGAGTATGAATACTTGCTACCAGTTGGGTGCAGCTCATGTGCTGGCCTGTTCCAGCCTTGCTCTCCCCTGAGGTCAAGCCCAGCCTTGGGGCAGCCCTGGCTTCATCCCTTCCTGAGCAATTACCACTATGATTTTTAATTGAGGGGGCTTTGAGAGGGGATGTGGGCTGATAAGCTAATTTCTGATGCAACTAAATACTGCAGCTTGGTCCTGGACCACAGACCTGCTGGGAGCAGGTTGTTTCTCTCATGCCAAGCCATCCACTCTCAAAAGAAATGCTGATACCTCCTGGTTTTAGAGGAAGGGGCACAAGGAAAATCCATTTTTTTTCTCCTTTGCATATGCCATATTCATTCTTAAAATTAACATTTCATTACTGTGAAGTACAGCCTCCACCTATTTCTTCTGCGGATTTAGTCTTTACTGTATTTTCCTAGACAAGAACTAGATAAGATGCTTCAGGAAGTGGGCCAGGACTCCTCCTGTCCCAAAGCAGTCAAACTATACAATAAGATTATAGACAGCTGGGGGAAACAAAAATAATTTTTTTTCCTCATGTCCTTAACTTTTGTTTTGTAATGCTGCAGTTCTCTTAAGGAGGGCAATTCGGAAACCACCTGAATTAATCAGTAAGTTGTCAAAAACTCCTAAGTTGTTCCATTCAAATATTAATAATGTTTTTCAATTTCCTATTTTCCTTGAGTGAAATAAGGACGAAAAAAATCCAGAAAGCCCTGCTGTAAACAAATCCCACAGGCGTGCTCATCGTTAGATGGTGAAACACACAGGACAACAGATGCTGGATCTGAATTTTCCAGGATAGTAAATGCATTCAGTGTCACCACTAAGAAGATTTTAAAGCACACTTTTTCTGCAGAGAGCTAAATAATTCATTCTCAAAACCTCTGTTTTATACACAGCATTAAAAGGAAAAACACAAAAGAACACTGAAATAAATAGTCATAATGTGCTGCTAAACTAGGGACAACATTTTAGAAGTAACCAAACTCAGTGTTTAGAGTAGTTAATTACACAGGAATAGGAATCACTGCTTCAGTATTTAACCCTTTATACCTTCTACTCGGACTACTGTTGGGAACAACAGGAGGAGATTTACTCTGGAAAACCTCAAAAGCAGTTATACACAGAGTTTTATAACATACTTCATTTTATGGTTAGTGTTTGGATATTTGCTCAAGCATTTTGGGGGCCTTTCTCTTTAAGTGAAAGACTAGGTTAGCTCTGGAGCTTGGACCAACTTTTACACTTATTTCTTCTACCCATTTGGGATGCTATCCATTTATTTCTTCCTCAGATCTAAGCCATTCAGTGTTTTCTGACACATCAGTGGATCATGATTTCTGCCTTGTATCCCCATGGACACCGATACAGAAGTCAGAACTAAATTTACCTGCTTTACCCTGCTGCTCACGTGTATAATGTCTCTTTAGATGCCAGATGCAGTTGTCATCCTGCTTTTGACTTCTGTGCTAACATAGATTGCTGCTGTCCTCTAAGAAGAAAGTAACTGGAATATCCCAAGAGCTATAAAGGAGCAGTCATTTGATTTAACCTCAATTATTTAGTATGGAAAAATCTAATCTTGGGGTGTAGTTTAATATTGGATTGACTTTCAACCAACATAAGAAACCACCTACAGAGACACAAAGAAGAATCATAGAATCGTGTCAGCCCATATGTATTTATAAGGTGCACCTTGGTGTGAGCTCAAGGAGTTAATTAATTATTCAGGCATCTTCAAACACCAGAAGCTTTATGGAGTTCACGGGGAGTGAAACTTCTGGACAAGGCTCTTTGGTAATAATCTGATATCAACTGGGTCAGAGCAGGGGCTTGCAGAAGTCACTGGTAGCCTGAAAATACTTGATACTGTGGGGTGGCTGTGGAGCAAGTGACCAGTCGGCCACAGGAGAAGAGCTGATGGGGGGAACAGGACTGGCTCTGTGTGCTCAGCTCCTTTGCAATTGCTCTCCAGAGAAAGGCAATAGAGCAGCAACTATGACCGTCGAGGAGAATGTAGCATGCTTTCAGTGCATTTTTGCATTTATACTATATCTGTGCATTATCTATTGCATTCTTGTGACATTAGGGGTTTTTATCAGCGTATTTGGTTTGCGTGGCAAGGCTTTGGGGGGTGGGGGGGGAGGCTTCTGTAAGAAGCTGCTGGACGCTTCCCCTGTGTCCAATAGAGCCAATGCCAGCCGGCTCCAAGACAGACCCACTGCTGGCCAAGGCCGAGCCCATCAGCGACAGTGGTACCGCCTCTGGGATAATGTATGTAAGAAGGGGTGGGGAAAAAACCTGCTGGACAATAAACAGCAGGGGAGAGGAGTGAGAATATGTGAGAGAAACAGCTCTGCAGACACCAAGGTCAGTGAAGAAGGGAGGGGGAAGAGGTGCTCCAGGTGCTGGAGCAGAGATTCCCCTGCAAGCACCTGGTGAAGACCATGGTGAGGCAGGCTGTCCCCTGCAGCCCATGGAGGTTAATGGTGGAGCAGATATCCACCTGCAGCCCGTGGAGGTTAATGGTGGAGCAGATATCCACCTGCAGCCCATAGAGGACCCCACACCAGAGCAGGTGGATGCCCAAAGGAGGCTGTGACCCTGTGGGAAGCCTGCACTGGAGCAGGCTCCTGGCAGGACCTGTGGAGAGAGGAGCCCACGCTGGAGAAGGTTTGCTGGCAGGACTTGTGACCCCATGGGGGACCCACGCTGGAGCAGTCTGCTCCTGAAGGACTGCACCCCGTGGAAGGGACCCACGCTGGAGCAGTTCCTGAAGAACTGCAGCCTGTGGGAAGGACTCGCATTGGAGAAGTTCATGGAGGACTGTCTCCTGTGGGAGGGACCCCATGCTGGAGCAGGGGAGGAGCGTGAGGAGTCCTCCCCTGAGGGGGAAGGAGCAGCAGAGACAATGTGTGATGAACCGACCACAACCCCCATTCCCTGTCCCCCTGTGCCACTGGCAGGGGAGGAGGTAGAGAATTCAGGAGTGAAGTTGAGCCTGGGAAGAAGGGAGGGGTGGGGGGAAGGTGTTTCAAGATTTGGTTTTATTTCTCATTATCCTACTCTGGCAATAAATTAAACTAATTTCCCCAAGTTGAGTCTGTTTTGCCCATGACAATGCTGGGTGCTTGATCTCTCCCTGTCCTTATGTCAACCCATGAGCCTTTCATTATATTTTCTATCTCCTGTCCAGCTGAGGAGGGGAGTGACAGAGCAGCTTTGGTGGGCACCTGGTGTCCAGCCAGGGTCAACCCACTACAATCAGGATGACTTGAGAGCAATGACTTGTTTATCTGTTAACAGCTCCTAGATGAGATTCACAAATATTAAAAATTACTTTAAATCATTTTGGAAGGAAAAAGAGAAATCTAAGCTGCTTCCAGGAGCTGTCAAGCTTGTTGAATGATATACTCAACACAAGAGTTTTCTGGAAGAATGGGCTGAGGTATTATATGTCTTGAAACTTTGCTTGTTTATGGCAAGTTGTAAAGGGATTTTTGGAGATGACAGTATTTCTCACCTGTAGAGAAAGTCGTCCTATGAAGAAAGCTGAAAAATAAATGTATTGCAACTTGGACCTTACAAGGGTGTATTTATATCTTCTGCAGAAAGTCACAGAACAGTTCATATGTTCTGTGCCAAATTCTCGTTGGCTGTATAGTGCAGGCTGTATAGCATGTTTTATTATTAATTCAATTTGTTTTTCAGAGAAAATATGTTTTCAGGTTCTATTAGTACACGCCTATCTTAGGTAGCTGATTGCTACCCTGATACATTTTATTTTATGTTTTTTTATGGTGTTTGATAAACAAGGTCTTATTCCCTCTTTTGCTGTTATTTGTGGACTGTGATCTGAGTCACTGTTTGGCCATGCAAGATTACTGGTGCTTGTTCTTGCTTAGTCTAAGTCAAGAGGTTTTTCTTCAGTGTAAAATTAACTGTGGAGCTCTTTGCCACGTGGTGTGGTGGCTGTTAAAAATATTCCTCCATTCATTGAGTGATCGGGGAAAGAGATGGACATGGGTCTTTAACACAAGGGCACTACTTGGCTCAGAAGTGCCCACGTTAAGTATCTCCAGATACTAGGAGAGGGGAAGTGTCTCTTGTTTGACTCTTTCCTGGATATCTGTTACTTTAAAAAGTATCCTTGGAGTTGAGCCAGCATGGCTATTTTAATGTTTTTTTAAATGATTTTGCATAATATGTGATCTGTATCTTTATGATCATAAAAAACTGCATGAATTTTGAAAGTTTTTCTCTGTTCTTTCTTACCTTTAAGGCTGTTTGGGTTTTTTTGTTTAATTATTGGTTTCCTACCAAGGAAAGGGCAGGGCTTTGCAGAATTTGAGCATGTGACTTGAGATATGGATTCAGTGTGAGGATTTAGCTTCCTTTCATCTTTTTAGAGCATCATCAAAGCATTGCCTTTGCTTTCTCCCCAGAAAAGGAAGAAAACAAAGGTAATGTGAAAACTGGGTGTAAGTTTTGGTGCGGGGCTGACCAGCCAAACTGGCCAGAGACACTAGTGCAGCAGGTTATCAGGAGAGGGGAAAGGCCTCAGACCCGTGAAGAACGCTGGCAGAGCAAACTGCTCTCGGCTGCCAAAGCTTAGGAAGAGGCATTACACAAAGGGCTCAGTCTCATTCTATGAATGACATGGCTCCAAACTGTTGAGAGCATTTGGCAGTGGTTTTAAAACTAGAAAGAGACTACCTTCATCAAGGAAGCACTGACCCAACACCTTGGTTTCTATGATGAAAAGATTAGTTTAGGCTTATTTATTATATATTTTGTCAGGTACTCATCACAGTAATCTAGAGGCTGTTTTGGTGCCCTAAAAAGAGATGGCAATCTTAAGAGGCAGCTTCTGCAGCTATAGAGAGAGACTGGAGAGATGCAGTGAGCAAAATTGTGCTGCTCAGGCATGCCCTTAAGCACAGCAGCAAAACTTCAGATTCTTTGGCAAAAAGTTCTGCTTTTACAATGGGAAATGTCTATCCTAATGGCAAGTCTCGTTCTACTCTTCAACTACTGCTGAAATTAGATTTAAAAAAAAAAAAGTAAGTAGACTTGTATCTGGCTGGAGCTGTGATATTTGTGTTCTCTGTTAGCCATTGCTTACCGGAAACTAACTGCCAGCGCAGAGGGCAGGGTGCATCTGTGATGTCCTACACCAGGCTGCGATGTTCAACAGCAAGGCCATTGTGGTTTGTATCCTGAGCATACTCTGAGACAAAGAACCAAATTAAGTTTTCTCATAACACTTGTGGGAACATCAGTGCCTGTGAGGCTGCAAGGAATAAGAGGAAATAATTCACTTGCCGGATATAGAAGGCTCTGAGGTCTGGCAGGTCATCTCTTGAACGATCAGATGGTCAAATAGATATTGGAGATTCAAGCCCAGATACTTATCCAGCATTTGGCACAGACTGTTTCTGAAGCTGAAAATATAAAAAGAATGAGGTATCCTCAGCAAACCGATGGCACTCTTTTCCTCACTTAATCTTCTTCTTCCATTCTGAGTCCCAAGCAATCACACAGTTGAGAACAAAAAGTGAAGCTGTTGCTTTAAATGAACCTAATAAGTGGTGGCAGTGGGTGGTTGCTTAAAAAAATGAAAGGGAGGCAGTATTCTTTTCACTAGCAAATGGCACATCCACAATTAATACTGAAATCTATTGAAATATCCAGCAACCTCAGCATAAATATGTGGCCAATGGGCCCCTTGGCTGAAGGGGTTTGCTGTTGTCAGTGATGCATCATTAAGCAGCTTCGCTGGCTGAATTGAAAGGCCCCAGCAGGTGGTAGCAGGTGTCACAGGGAGGTCCCTGTCCCTGGCTTTGACGCATGCTAGGAGAGCGATGCAGCACTCGTGACAGTGATGCTGGCCACCAGAATTAACTGACTGAGCCTGTTAGAGGCAGTTCAGAAGGAGATGTGGTTCAGTTTCCACAGACGAAAGTCATATATTGTTTATAACCTGCAAGACAGGCAAGTTGTAGAAGGCTTGGCAGATGTAGGACAAGATAATCACATGGAAGGAGCTCCGGTGATAAGGTCTCTCTGTTTGTTTCCATTGCACTGGTAAGAACTGTTCCAAACATAACAATGGTAGACGTCTCTAACCAAAATATTGCACAAAATACTGCTGAAGGTTTTCAGTAAAAGGATTTCAGGTGGAGCTGTTCTTGACACCCTCCACCCAACCCCACCCAAGCAAATTCACCTGCTGCTTTCACAAAAATTCTTTTATAATTTTTTAATAATGCATACAATACACTCCTTCAGATATTCTTCCCTCCCCATTCACATGCTTTCTTTTAATCTGTCAGTTATTTCTTTTTTTGTGTCTCAGTTGAATATTGATGCTCTGATGAAGAGGTCTACATTGCACTAATGTGCCAGTGCCTGATTGTTATGTCAAATTGTGATCTTGGAATAAGTCTGTAGTTATGGTATATTTCTGAAATCCATACCATAGTCTGCAGCCTTAAAGGCATGCTGAGGTTACTTAAATAGACTATGCTAAAAGCACTTATTTGAAAATAAATACTTTATTGGAATAATTTATCATATGAACATTTGCATGCTTGTATATAAGCTATTTCAATAAAGTAGCTGAATATTAAACAATATTAAACTCTTTCTTGTCCTTTATCTTCTTACTGGTAGTATCAACAATCTCACCTCTTTTCCATTGTGTTTGGTAAAGGGTGCTATAACATTAGACCTGCATAATCTGGAAAGAAGCCCTTAGGTCTTAAGGGATGCTTATCTGGGAGCTCAGACTCAGTCTAAATTGACTGTTTTGAGTGAAGTCACATACTGCACCTCATTTTCAGTTACATTATTTGTTCTACTAGTTGTAATTTTCAACATGGACATGAATCCAGAAATCATGAATACAAAGTTCAACATTGAAGCAGAAACAACTGCGTGTGAAATGAGAGGCAGTATGTCTCCTTGTTTTTGATATTTGGCTTGAAAGTCTCAACATCCAGAAGAGAGGAAACTTCAAATACTACTTGGAGTTTGCAAGAATTTTGTCCCCAGCTGCTTTCAGTAATGGAAAATTCAGATGTTACAGCTTGAAAGTGGGAAAAGTGGAGGGAATTCACAGCTTTACTCTGTACTTCAAAGTGCAGCTCATGATTCTACAGGAAAGGCAGTTAAGGATCACCTCATCGCTTCATGTAGGCAGCAACTTAACATCTATCCATCTAATGCTGTGCTATTGAAAAATCTGTGATGAAGATAAAATATTTGGTAGTTGTTTTGAATTTATCCCCTTTCACCACAGTAAAGCTGTGTACCTTCTGGATTTGATCCAAAGTCTTTTTGGTTCTTTCCACCTACGCCGCTACATGTAGACTAAGAGCAAGGTTTCAGAAACAGTCTTTACACTTTCAAGCAAATTGTATATTGTGCTTGCAGAAAGGAATTTGAATGTGCAAAATCACATGATTCTGTATGTGCCGCAGTGCAGAACTGCTTGTTTTTTTAAAAAACAGATATTCTGAGATCTAAAGCTTCTAGGGAAAGGTTAAGATGGCATTTGAACAGACTTGGCCTTCAGGATGGAAGGTTTAAAAACAACAACAAAAAAGTAATTTTATAATAAGTTTCCTGCACCATCATTTTGTGGAATCACTGTTCAGTAATATCCATTCCTTAATCTTTGTGCTCGGGGATTAAGTCAATATTAAGGATATGGTAACTCTATCAGAGATAAGCTGTTGCATTTAACTGTGGTGGTGAAATCGAGCTCTTCAAAAAAATTGTTAAATGGCCCTTGACTAAATGAGGCTGATTCAACTGGGTGAAATTTAATTTTTGTGTCAGTTGGCAGAATATCAACAAGCTAGAAGCCTTCTCTAATTCAGCAACTTTTGGCAGAGGAGTGCTGCTGAAAAGGAAGGATTAAGTGCTCTGGTCTCTGCATACAGTGCTGAAGGGAAGCGTTTTACTTTAGAGTCGTTCAGTAGCATCTGTGGAACTGTTCTTGTAGGAGACGTCTGTAACCCTATGGAGAGATACTGACCCTCTCTTTGTTGGTCAACATGGAAGTTATTCAGGGCAAACATCCTTACTGAGGAAAAGATAAAATGTCACAGAATATTTCAGTGAGTGGAGGAATGTCCCAGTCTGACCTGAGGGACTGGGGAATGTTTGGTCCCTGGACACAGCACAGACATGTTACTTTTCACAGCTAGTCCCGCAGGCTGATCTCTGTAACTCTATCAGTGATACAAAGCCACCTACGCAGGAAAAAGTTGGAGGCCTGCGGCATATGTAAGTGCATTGTTTTACCCAAATTGAAATGGAAGCCTCTTATGCCTCCAGTAGCTGTCTTTTTTTTTTCTACAGCTGTCAGTTAAAATACGTAATGCCAGGCGGCAGCGAATTGTAGCACAGCACAACTTTGATCTTCAATTTTCTTATTTGTTACAGAAAATATCTTGATTCTAGTATAATTAACATAGGAATTCTGTTTCTATGCTATCCTTTACTTCTAGAGGCTCTACATCATAATAATCTAAAACATATTCCACATATTGAGAAATTTTTCTGTGATAAGTTTAAAATGTGATTTGAAAACAGGATGAAAAGGCAGAGAGGTAATACAAAGTGAATTTAAGGAAAAATAAATAATAAGAAAAAGAATGATTTCCCATCTCACTATCCATTTTATTTGCTGCCAGCCTCTGTCAGTTTGTCACCACAGCTGTTGTTTTCTCCTTTCCATTTACTCACATATTTAAATTGATCAATATTTGTATTGTGCTTGCTGGCATCATCTTATCATTTGTACGCTTACACAAGTATAAGTTCCATTTCTGTATATTGATCCTTAGCCTGCTCTGAAAAGCAGATATAAGTTGTTCTGTCTGCCAAGGCTGACCTTTAGCGTAATTTAAATATAATCTCTGAAAACTGATGGCAGCATAGGGAAAAAAGAAAGCAGGAGGTGTTTTTACTGTTTGTGTGTTTCAAAGAAATGCCAGTGTCCCACTGTGGAAGAGGCAGCGCAGTAGAGAAGAGATGGCATAAGCTGTTGTACAAGAAATCAGAGCCTCCCTTCTGTATCAGTCTTTGTCTTCAGCATGTAGATGGTATTTATTCTGATCAAAAGTTTCCCGTGAGAAAGAAACCTAACATGCCTGACTAGTCCTGTCAATCCTACTTGCTTGTTGTGCTTTAACCCCAGCCAGCAACTAAGCCCCACACAGCCGCTCGCTCACTCCCCTGCAGTGGGATGGGGGAGAGAATCAGAAGAGTAAAAGGGAGAAAACTCGTGGGTTGAGATAAGAACAGTTTAATAGGGAAAGCAAAAGCCACGCAGGCAAGCAAAGCAAGGAATTCATCCACTCCTTCCCGTGGGCAGGCAGGTGTTCAGCCATCTCCAGGAAAGCAGGGCTCCAGCACCCATAACGGTGACTTGGGGAAGACAAACGCCATCACTCCGAACGTCCCCCCTTCCTTCTTCTTCCCCAGCTTTATATGCTGAGCATGATGCCATATGGTGTGGGATAGCCCTTTGGTCAGTTGGGGTCAGCTGTCCCACCCGTGTCCCCTCCCAGCTTCTTGTGCTGGGGGGCACTGGCTGGTGGGGTGGGGTGAGAGGCAGAAAAGGCCTTGACTCTGTGCAGGCACTGCTCAGCAGTAACTAAAACATCCCTGTGTTATCAACAGTGTGTCCAGCACAAATCCAACACAGAGCCTCATACTAGCTACTATGAAGAAAATTAACTCTGTCCCAGCCAAAACCAGCACATCGCTGTTTTCTTCTGTGCTTTCAGTTTTCTAGACTATTCACTGTTACATATGTTTCCTACTGTGCAATGCAGTGCATTGAAAGTTGTGCACAGACTGTGTTATTCACTTTGTACTATTTTTTTTCTTCTCTTCATCTTATATGGCAACCTTTTATCAACTGTAAAGTTTGTCGCATAAAAGCCAGTCTTGCTATGTTATGTCAATTAATATTTTTGTGGTTGCCTTTGCAAAGTGAGCACCTCACTTGAGATCCTGTTTGGAATATGATTTATCTAGAAATGTAGATTGAACTTATTTTAATCTATGATCATTGAGGAAATGAAAAAAATGTTTTGTGTGATGCATTTTTCCTTAAAGTTTTTTTTACTCCACTGTGCCCTGCAGTTCCTCTACTAATAACATCCCAAAATACCTCAGAAAATGAAGATAAGCGAGATACTTCATACCCACTTTTTGCTTCTTCCCACAAACATTCACTTAGCTGAGTTAACGAACAGTTCAGCAGCCACACAAGGCTTGTTTATGTTATGGGCTGTCTGTGTAATCACTTCCAGAGCCAACTGAAACCTAAAGAAAAAATTTGCCAAGCTGCAGCTGGAGCACTGCAAACAATCCATGACATTTGGTGAAAGTTTAAATTAACATATGTTATAGCAGGCAAAAGGAAACAGCTGGGGAAAATGACAGCTGTTATCCATAAATAATGTTACATTAGCAGCACCTATATTTATATGGAGCTTTATTGGGTAAAGATGCAAATAAGTGTTTCATTACTTAACAACCTGACTGCACTGTAGGAACAACCCTGGCTATCTTCAGTGTACTCCACGTGCTGTACAAACAGCCTCGGGTCCTCCCAAGTTGACATCTGAAAACCTGAAGTTTGAGCAATGGTTGAAGCTCAGCTTTTAAGCAGTGAAATGCTCCCAGAGTTTCAGAATGGTTTCTCCTCTACTGACACAAGAGCGTTGAAATGATATTTTTGTTCTCCAGAGTTTACGTTGTTGGAGTCCAGATTGGTAGAGCCATCTAAAATTGGGAAGGAGACACCTGTTACTCTTTAGACAGAATATTTTCTATTTATTAGTACTAAGTCTTAATTTTTGTGGTTCGTTCTTCCTCCCTGATACAGCAAGATACAAGCTTGGCAATTTTCCTCAATATCTGTTAAATATGTAACAGAAAACTCACTCCTGAGATAATTCTGTTAACCGAGTGGGTAAAGAGACTTCTCTGTGCTTCAGAATTGAATCTCTCTGGTTTGTCATTTCAGATTATCCCTGGACATATCAGTGGCAAGCTTAAGTGTAGTAAGAAAAGTGAATAGGTCCCCCAACATTGACCCATGACATGCTATCTTGATATGGATTCTCAGTTACTTGGAGATCCTTTGGTTTAGACTCTACATGAATACATATAGCAGTAATGGTATTAAATAATTATGGTATAGCATAATACTTTTCATATAGCCAAGTAGGATTCTTGGGACTTATTTTTTAAATCCTGAGCACTTTTGTTCTTAGCATAAATTTAATTAAGTTTTGAAATAAAAGTAGTGGTGGCTACTTGGTTCAAACAGGAGAAGCTGGCAACAGAAGGTTCAGAGTTCAAGTTAAAATATCGACAAGATGTTAGACTCAGGACTTGACTGTATTCAAATCTGTCGGCTGATTACAGACCTGAAATAAATGAACTTAATCATTGATTATAGATGGTCTGTCTAAAATAGTAAGAATGGTTGCTGACTACTGTTGTCTGTTTTTACAGCGAACGTTAACTTAATACAACGGTTTGATATGAATTTCTTCCAAGTTTTCTAGCTAACACCTGTTCAGTTAAAAAAAAAAAAATTCTCCTGGGCAACTGTATAAATAATAATTGATCTTTTCCAAAAGTGATCAGACCTATAGAAGCAGTGCAGAGGAAAACTTCTGTTGCATAAGTTGTCCGCTGGGTATTTTTCACTAGAGTGTGGAGATAAGTACTGCCTTCATAAATATTTATCCTGGAATTTTAGCATCTAAAGAGAGTTGACAATCTTGCTTATGAAAATAGTAGTTTCTTTGTAAAGCTAGATAGTAATTTATGTATTGTAGATACAAAGGCTTGTATTGGCAACTGCTTATGCTAAGGAAAATATTCACTGGGAATATATGGAGCTTAAAAACAAACAAATGAATGAAAAAGGGTCTTTTTATCATCAGCACACTTGGCATATTGCTTTTAAATAGCTCTAATACAGATAGAAGATACATTAAGAGCCATATTTAATTTGGGCACTTTGCCAAGAATAGGCAATGATGTTGTTTACAGTTTATTAATACTGAATAAAGTGAAATTATATTCAATTTTAGCATCTGGAGAAAACATGGCTTACTGAAAGGTCAGACAATTGAAAGGCTGCCCAGGTTCTACAAAATGCAGAAGCTGAGGGTCTGCTCTGGAGAACCACAGTAAAAGTATCAGCGGAGAATTGAACTGAAAGGAATCTGATCCGAAATGTTTATCCTCTCTCAAATTGCTGTATCACATTCCTTGCAATGCAAATTATTATGTATGCTGACTCTCTTTAAACTGAGCAAAGGCTATGTGAGAGTAAGTGGAAGCTGGAAAAAATAATTGCAACTTTAAACCAAAAATTGGCATACCTGACCCAAAATTACTTAGAGGCAATTTGCCATGCCTTGTGCTAAGAAAAGTGAGGATCCATTTAAAGTAACCAATTCGTAGCAGCAATGATACAGATTTGCAAAGCTGTACCAAGTTGCTACAGTTACTGGGGAGGAACAAATTGGGTCATTTCTCGTTGAAGAGAGGTTTTTTCTACTTGTGATACTTCTTTTCCCTGTTCCCTGTGCAGTGAAAACCCATTACCACCCATCCTCACAGTCTTCAAATGTGCTCTGGAAAAGCTGGCAGTTTGAGTGGGTATAGCTGGGATACAAAACATTCAGAATAATCCATCACCTCTCCCTTGTTTTTGATTTTTTTTTTCCTTAAGTCCCCTGGTGTCCTGGTATCAAGAAGCGATAAACTCTAAGTAACACCCTCATTTATTGACAGAGAAGGCTTCCCACACTGCCTTGTCCAAAAGAACCTGGAAAAAAAACCAAAAAACCTTCACCTTAGGGATTTTCTATGGGAACTGGGAAGCGCAAGAAGACAACACACAACTTCTGACTGTGTTCCAAGTAGTCTCCATCTGGGGGGGGGAAAGGAATGGTGTGCTAGGAGCATGGAAGTGAAGTAAATGCTGTAACACTTGTAAATATATACAGTATTAATAATGCTAGTTTAAGCCCTGCTAATACAGTCCATTAAAAGTTTTTGGAAAAAGACTCAAGCTGTCCTGCCATCCTCTGTGAGGTCATCTTTGTAGCCAAAAGAGATTCTAGTTTTGTTTAGAATCTAAACTTTCTTTGATTTGAAAATTTCTTGTAATTTTAACTTACTACTATCTACCCCCAAGACAAATATAGCACTGTTATTCTAAAGTTTAAATTCAGAAGGAAAGAGAAATAATTAACAATCTAATGATATAACTTCTTGAATCAAAGATAATGAATTGACATTCTTGAGATAGGTCTTTGGCTTCAACTCACATTGATGCCAAACTCTTCTTGCCGCAGTTATTCTCATACACAATTTCTAGCAGGAACCTGATGGGAAAATGTGTGTTTGCTTTCCTGACCTGTGGGACTCATTAATGGCTGCAATGACTCTGCTGAATTTTAACAAACAGCTCGTCTCTAAACAAAATAAAAACATGAACTATTGAGCCAGAAAGAAACCTGCATGAAACAGTTAAGAACAGTTGAAAGGGAGAGCATGTAGCTGAACCTGGAACTTGATCACACAGCTCTGGAGATGTGCTCAAAGTTTTCTTCTAACTGAAATAAACAGGCATGTACAGTGGACTGTTCTGCGAAAAAATTGGCATTGCTCTGGGCTGTAGAAAGAGTCAGAGGAGCACCCACTAGTAAAGCTGTGGAGTAGTGTTATTTTTGGCTGTGCAGCCCAAAGAAATATTCCATTTTACTTTTTTTTAGAGAATCCAACAGTCTAAAAGTCTCAGTATCACACAAACATTCATAAGTACATCTGTCCTATGAATACCAGTATAGTCTGCAAACATGGTGAGCCCTTTCCATGCACGTGTAAGTCTGTGTTTCAGTCCTGCCTTAGATTTCCCCCACTTAATCTCTATCTTTCCACGTTCTGATTTTCAGTCTGGGATAATAACACTGAATTAGAGGCCACGTAAAAAACGTACTCCAAAATGGACTGTATTTATTTTTAAGTGAGAGGAGGTGGTGTCCTTGTTCCTGTTCTCTAACAAAAAGGCAGCAAGCATTTTGGTAATAATTAACCTGACTCTGAATGCAAAGTAGCAATCAAACTGTTTCTTCAGCATTTGTGTATAATACAAAAGTGGTCTTCTAGACAAACAGAAATCAAGGACATAATTTATATATCTAGTAGTACATTATGAAAACTTACTACTCAGAGATCCTCAGGCATGTCAGAAGAACCTGACTCATTATTGCAGTGCAAAGAACTTGTCTCGGAGAAGTGTGAAAGGCAGAGAAAAAATTTAGAATGGTACAAAAGGATATTGCTAACTACACCTGACCAATTGTGAGTAAATGTGACCTTTAGCATGTTATGCTTTAAGGTATTTGACTAGGGATTTGTAATCAACTTGTGGTAGGAAATGATGAGAATGTATTGGGTTTCATCATGTGAAACTCCAGGGTGGAAAGCATGTACGCTAGGTGAAAAAGATGATGTTACCAGTTAGTGGCACTGGTCAGTAGGAAATAGCTACCAAAAGTAAGGGCTCCTGCACTGCATGAGAGAGGACCGAGTGAAAGAGCAATAATTGCACATCTGCCAGGAAAAACCTTCACAATAGGATTAGGAATATAGTTTAGGAAGGATGCAGTCCCTGACAGTTCAGGCTGGCTGTAAAAAGCAGTTACTAGGTAACATGGTCTTTCTGATGCTCAGGGCTTCTCTTTCCTAAAGACAACAGAATGAGAAGTGTGAAGATTTAGACAGAATACATTGGTGCTTGCAAAGGAAAGCCAGACATGGGCTGGGAAATTTGAGGCCATCTACAACCATTTAACTTTATTAATCAGAGATGTCAAGCACTAAGGAAAAAATTGTATGGTATAATAATATGGTTCATGGTGAGCATGGAGACCACTGTGGTGACTATAAAACTGTTGGCATAATGATAAATAGGAACAAACGTTGTAACTGAATTTCCTTCTCTCAAAGTGAGTAACTATCATTAGTGGAAATGTGTTTTGAAGTTAAAAGAAAATTAATAACCACAAGAAAATATAGTCAATGGAAAATAGAAATATTTCTTTTAAAAGAAAAATTAATTGCAGCTGGCTACTGAAGTGATGTAATCATGTGAGCCATGAGGTGAAGAGCAACGTTTTTCTTGCTGGTCTGTAACCTGTAGGCAGTGAAATCTCTGGTCTGAAGGTTATGTTACTTGTCACACACTAATTCACAGCGCTCATCTCTGCTGCTTTTTTGTTCCTGGGTCTGGCTAGACCGTTATATCATCTACAAAGAGTGTGGGTTTTTTTCCACAGGCTTTGGATAAAGACTGACAGACCCAAGAATTTGAGCAGATTAAAAGTCTTTTGCTCTCCTTTACAACCCTTTCACAAATCAGAAACTCACGCAGTACTGCCTTGGATAGACATTTACCTACTGTAGCCTTAGGATATTAGCTCTCTAGCTTAAATATCTGTAAACAAAAAGTGAAAAAGTGCTACTGTTTACTCACACATACATACACACACATTCCAGGGACAACACACATCTTGAATTGAATATATTATTAAATACTGAGATGTTCTGATAATTGCTTTGCCACAGGTCTGTGTCCTGCAAGTAGATTTTTAAAAAGTGAGATAACATGATGGCAGTTCTTTCTCCATAATTCATTCTTTTAGGCACCTATTACTGTATATAGTTCATCTACTTTAACTGTTTGAGTAATTAGCTAAATTAGAACAGTATTGGATTCCAAAAAAAGAAACCCCAAACCTGCCAGCCCATCCCACCCCCCCCACCCGCCCCACCCCCCAAAAAAAAAAAAAAAAAAATCCCAAATACACTATAGGCAAATGGAAGGAGGAGGCTGCCCATGGAACATCACTGGGGGTTCCTGATTTACTTCTCTGGTAAAGAAGCTCTGGTATATGTGCATCGTCCGAAGATCCTACCCTCAAGATTTATTGCTTTTCACTTCAGCAAGCTGAAAAATTTCCCCATCTTCTATGTTTTAAATTTTAAGTCAGAAGAGAATGAACATGGAGAAGAACAAGGAGAAAAGGAGGCCTAAAGGCAAGAAAAGATGTTAAGGGAAATTTCCAAGAAAGGCAAAGTATCTTGTATGGTGGTTTTTTACTAGTTGTTTGATTACCCTTTGGCTGTAGAAGAAATAGCCCTGACAGGATGGATATCTCAAGGAAAAGGTGAAAATTTTTCCCCATCCTGAAACTTCTCTAGCTTTTTCACTTCTCCAAGGGAATACTGGCATGTTTTCTTGGAGGAGCTAAGTTTCTACACGCATTTGCACAGGCATGCACAAGTCGTGCCTAGTGTTTTGGCAAGGAGACAGCAATGCCCCATTTTTTCCTCATAATGATGCCCTTCCAGAGATATTAACACATCTTGATCTTTTCCTAACTTGGCTAATGTCGCTGCCATGACCTTATATTTGAGTGTTCTCTTTGGGTTTTGATATTTCTCCTCTTAGAGAACAAGCACCATTTGAAATGTTAATAGAGAAGGAGAAGCAGATAGTGCAAGCTATTGTTTGGTGCAGTGAAACAGATTACAGATCAAGGACTCAGTATGTAAGCAAGTTTGCTGCTGGCCTTTGGGATGAATGTCATTAGAGATGATGTACAGATATTCGATGAGTATTAATACTGTTGTCCTATTCCTCTGTACTCATCTACTACTGTCAAGTCCTGCAAGCACAAACTTTACGCCATTGTGTTGGTTACTTTAGTATAGCAATCTAGCTTACCCATACTCTATTTTTCTATAATCCTTTCATAAACTGTGAAAGTGAAACTTTGAATGAAATTCCAAAACTTCTGTGAGCATGTCACCTTGCTGGACAATATTCTCATGTCCTGAGCTGTTTGTGATGAGGATCATACTTGATGTTTTGATGCATATAGTACGGCTGAAAAATGAAGTACGGCATTATGCCTTGAAGAATGTAGGATCAGAAGCTCTCGGATCAGATCCATCTCATTCACTATCAAGTCAAATGAAAACTTCATCCCATCTCATAGTGGATTTGGTCTTTGTTTACAAAGAGAAAAGGGGATAAGGAGATCTGGTTTGTTTTACCGTGGAGAGATCTTATTAGAATTGTTTTTGCAGAGTGTTGGCCTCTTTGGAGGGTGCACACATCACGCAGAATCAAACCTTCAGCTTTGAAACTTGGAGAGGGAAGGCAGCCTAGGATTGCACAGGAGGTTGTACGAGAAGCTGATTTTACTGATGTAGTTTTCCAAGGCTGTTAATTAGTTTGCATTTTTGAAAGTCAACAATTACACATATGGATTTTGGGTTTTGGTTTTGGGGTTTTTTGTTGTTGTTGTTTTACGTTATTCTAAATCTACTCTGATTTAGTAACAATTTGTATTGATTTTTAGTGAGTTTCTCAACTGTGGCAAAAATCAGACCAAAGGAAAAAAATAATTTGTATTTCTTCCAAAAATAATCATCCACTACCATGGTCTATTTCATTCGTCTCATTTCCTCCTCCCCTTAAAGGATGCAATTTCTAGAAGTTAAGCTTTGATACTGAATCCTATCTTTAAGATTTTGTTACATACAGCGACTACATTACAGGATGAATTCCAATGTGTAAGTGTTATGTTATTGAAGGATAAGCCCAAATGAGTAGAAAACATAGTGAAGCCTACGTGGAGTAAATATAAAAATATGTAGCATGTTTTTGATTTTTTTGATTTGAGGGATGTGTGGCTATAATACTGTATTTTATTCACAACATAGCAAGGTATTATTTTGTTGCATTTAATCAACTGTATTCTGGTTGAGTAACAGTTATGATTCTCTCCTCTGCATTTAAAATACTTTTGCATTAAGCAAACCTGATATCAATGCGGAGGAACCGGAATGATTCAAATGAGGTTGAACTATCAAGGTTGACAAGTGTCTCACAGAATGAAAGACGGTGCAGGTGGAGCATGTTTCTCTGAAGTCTGTTTAACGCCAGCACACACAGATCTTAAATGTGAGGATGAACTTGACGCACAGGCAATTCTGATGAGCTCCTTTTTCATGGTTACTTTGTGGCTAAAAGTTGCAGCATCCATGCTTTCTGTGTAACTACATGTTTCTTTCTTAATATATCTGCAGAAAAGTGTGGTTTGTCCCCTGGGACAGAAAGGGACCCTGTCTGTGAGGAAGAGTGAGGGAGGCATGTTGAAGGAAACTATATCAGAGCCTATAACACACTGAACATATTCTCTTGTCAAACTGAGCTTATCCCACTGTAGGCTGTGGTGCTAATGGGCCACTAACACAGTGTCAGCAAGATCACTTTCTACTCAGCAATCCATTCTGTGACTGTCCAAATCATGACCTCAATTAGGCAGACTCAGTTTGGTTGGCTGTGCAGGATTTTTTCCACTTGAAAGCTAATGGAACCTCCAATCTGTCTTTTTATGTTTAGCATCCTGAATAAACATTCTCCTTTCTTAGAAATAAATGTTAGAAATAATCTCAGACTCAAATCTACTGTGAAGGAAGAGATGAAGCCCAGTTTCTCATCATGCCATTAAATAAATTTCAACTGCTACCCATTCCCTCCAGGTGAGTAAATGAAAAGTGGAATGATTAAAATTGTGGGTGATCATAATTTGAAATTTGTTTCCTTTTCTACCCATTTAAGCATGTCATTTTCCCTTTAGCTCTCATCGTCTCTGATTTAGTTAATTACTGCACCATTAGTATCCATTCTTCTTGGTTTCAAAACCCTCCTTGCTAAATTTTTAGTGGTATTTCTTTAAGAACACAATTTCACATGTCTTTCAGAATTACCAGATGAAACTGTTGTCAGTAATGATCAGATCAAAAGAGCACAGTGACCTGCATGCTACTTATGATATTGTTACTTGCTATGGCAACTGCTGCTGATGTTTAAGATGTTTATTAATTTTCAGGACTACTTGTCCTTTCCCAACCACCACTTTTCCTTACTGAAGGTTGTGTGACCAAAAAGGACATAATGTGAGATACGTGGCCCCTAACCTGTTTTGGGTTCTCCTTGAAGAAAGATTCTTCCTCCCAAATGCCATTTCTTTCCTGTGCTGCCCTGGAGGGCTTCTTCCCTTCTCCCCAAGCTGGATCTGTCCCAGGAGGAGCTTTTTGCATTTTGCTTATGAAGAGAAGAGGTTAGAAAAGTGCTTCTATTTGTCCTCTGCCCTGAATGAGTTATATTGGAAAACTGTTGGCAGCTGTAGGAAGCCAAGAAGTGTCTGTTCTGTTCCTATGAATGTTCTGGAGAGAAGCAAATCTGAAGTATGGAAAAATGAAATTGCAATGAATGTTTGTCTGTACCCCATAGAAGCCACTCACTGAATTCATTTTCAGCCAGCCAGGCCACCTCCAGACTGCTCTGCATGGTATGTGAGCAGCTGTCCATGTTGAAGTGTAGGTTATGAGTTAGGCTTGGTTACACTTTCTTCCATGTCACAATTTTACCCCAAAGATGAGAACAGAGTTTCTACATAACTTTGCACTGGCTGACTGTTTATCTTATGTAGAAAAGAAACACAAGAAAGGATTCTGTACCTATGTTTTAGGTTTAAGCTAAGAAGAAAATAAACTTTAGAATAGATCAGTTTTGAACTGAGGCAAATAATGTAATTTTTAGAATGATGATATTCTGGTAAAGGCCAAATGTCAACTCCTGCTAATTAATGCATTTCCAACTGCAGAAGAGCAACAAGTAAAGAACAGGGCAGCTGAAACACAACATGCCTTCAGGTACTGCATGTGCATGGGCCTTATGTATGGCACACTTAACTACTTTGAAATCATCTCGGCATTGTTGACTTGGCCAGGTGGTGTGAGAAACATGTAGAGTAATACTGTCTCCAGCCACATTTACTGTGAGGAAGGAGTGAGATTCCCAACTAAAATAATAATAAAAAATTAAAAGCCTGCAAGAACTGACAGCACATTACATAAAGACCAACATAAACTGAAGCTGCATACCTCAGCCTTGTGACAATGACTGTAACAAGAGAAAAAATGGCACTACACTGGTTTGTCTTTTGTTTCACTGACTGTAATGAGAATAGGAAATGATGCGAATTTAACCCATTGTTTCTTCTTCTGAACTATTCCTAGTGGTTCTCTTCAGATGCTCTTCTCCACGGCTGCCAGTGCCAATCCTCTCCCGTGCTGGGAGAGCTCCTGGAAGTGTACACATATACTTACGGAGGAGTTTGTATTTAGTACTTCGTTAACATAGTGCAACTGACAGATCTGTTAGCAAAAAAATTTTTTGCTGTCAGGCTGAACAGTGGGCTACCTTAATTCACTGAATATGTCAAGTATTATAATTTGATGAGAGCTCTTTCTCCTGGTACAAATTCTGACTACATGGTTCCTATAAGCGGATTCTTATTCAGTCCTTCCTGCACATTACAGTATGGTGCAAAGGCAGGTATTCTCCTGTTGTTTCTTTGAAACACTATGACTCACACCTTTTATTTCAAAGTATTTTCAAGGAAAGCTCATAAAGAGATGAACTAATGTACTGTACTCCAGTTATTTTTTTTTAAAGAAACATTGTTTTGTGAGCAGAACCTGGTTTTAAAAATCATTCTTCCCATGGATTTGTGCCTTATGTCCCCTAATTGCATCCTACTGACAGTTACAACCAGTTTCCTCCAGTTCTCTCATTATTCCTTGACAATCTCCCTCTTGCAGCAAGCCTATCTCCCTCTGGCATCCCCAGTTTATTTGGCTGGACAAATTGCTGTGGCTTGTTCAGAGCACATGTGTGCTGATTTGCTGGCTCTTATCTCCGAGAATGGGAAAAGATCTTTCCCTCAGCTGAGGCAATAATTTGGATCTCTTCAACAGTCAACTGTTTTCATTATATTTGTGGCAGTTTCACACCTCTGAAAGATATGCCTTTTTAAAAGTGACCAAGAAGTTCAAGGGTTAAGGGAGACAGCCATATGGACAGAGAGCACAGATTTCATCTTATCAGGAAACTGGAGAAAATAATGTGACTCCAAATGAATTTGGGGCAGGGGAGAATTAGTAATGTTAATCTAAGAATTTTTTTGTTTTGTTTTGAAAATCAAATCAGTTCTAGAATTGCATGTGGACGTTATAATTTTTTTAGTTATTCATTGGTGAGGATAAATGTAAAATCTTTTGTTGATGAAAGAACTGTCAAACTTATTTTGAGTGAATAACAGTTAAGATTTTTCACCTCGCTTGTATTTATGAATACTAACTAGTGGCTCTTTGATGCCCCTATGAAAAGCATGGATAATGTCATTATCTCTGGTACAGGGGAAAAAAACCCACCTCAAAGAAATGAGAGGATCACTTTCGGAAAAAAGGATTAAAATTCCATCATCTGACCGAGTCCATCTCAACTAGTGCTTGACCACTACACCACAAGGGACAGCAGGTCTCTCCTCTGTCATAGAAGAGAGAGCAATCCTTCCCCAAGCTTGCTAAAGATGTTGGAGGAAGATGGTATGGAATATTATTTTCCCCACCGGTGAAATCATCAGAGAACCAGTCTGCGTTATGCTGACAGGGTGCTGTCTTCTGGTGCATTTCACACAGAGACCATCAGTCTGAAGCCCTTGCCCTGATTTGGCTGTTGCTCGTTAGTTGTTTCTAAGGTGTCCCCTGGTTTTCTGTTGTTCTCTTTCTATCTGCTGATGTCTCAGAGATGTATTTTCTTCAGCTTTTATATGTGTAAGGCATAATTTATTTTCTTTGCATATATAATTTTTAGTTTCCCTTTGTATGTTGTCTTACTGGTTTTCTTTCCTATCCATATCAGTCGGGTCAAGGGAGCATCTTTGCAATAGTTTACTTATTAACTTGTGTCACTTCAGAACTGTGACACAGGCTGTATAGATTTTTGGCCATATAAAAGTATTGGCATAGTACAATGTGTTAAAACCATATACTGATGGGTTTTATATTCCTAATTGTCTAGCTGGAAAAGAAATATTAATTTCAGGGGAACATATGATAGTTCAGTGCTGAGAAATAGGAAACCTTAACCTTTATGACTTTCTGAAAACCAAAGCAGAGCGATTCACAATACCAGAGATTAACGTAGGAAACAGACACTGGTGCTACTTAACCTTCTTCCAAAGCAGTTGCTGGATGTAATTTCCAATAGGGACTGATAGGTGAACCCATACAAGAAGGGCATGACTCAAAATAAATGTTTCCAACCAGATAAAACAACTGGCGATGCCCCACAATCCCATTAGCTCTAGTGATAGCACTCGGAGTCCTTTCAAGAAAAAACGTCTATTGCCACAAATTAATATCGAATGGAATGGATCTTTTTTATTACATGGGAAAGATGAAGTAACCTTCTGAATATACTGTATATAAAAAAAAAAGTTGAAATTCATAGAGTGAAAAATTATGAGCTTGGGTTTTTATAAGATTTGAAAGGTCAGGAGGGTAAGCAGATGGCTAGCTGTAGAATTTATTGCGCTTTTAGCAATTGTTTTGATGTTCCAGGTGAAACCTTGCAAGCTTATGAGACTGTAAAATTCTACGACCCTGCATTAGAGTGAGGATTATGCTCATATTATGCATGTGATTTTAGAGATCAATCTATCACCCGTTTATTATCTGCCAAAAACTCATGGGATTCTGTGTGATTAATATCTTAAACTATGATTTTTACTATTCTGCAATAATGCATCCCTTTTTTGTCCATTTTGCATTTGTTTCCTTTATGAAAATAACACAAATAAACTTATGATAATGAAGTGATACCCTGGTAATGCTGAGTGACTTTCCAGTAACCTTTCAGTACTCAAAAATGACATGATTTTACAAGGCATGTAAAAAAATTATGTATTCAGTGATGATTATTGCTTGCACTTTCTCACATATAACAAGCTATCCTTAGCAAATTCAGTATTATCAGGGTCTCGGTGCAGTACCCTGAGAGAAGGTTAACAACTTCAGTACAGAAGCGTCAGCATAGGGCTCAGGGTTCACCAGGGCCTGTACAGCAGACAACAACAGTGATGCCAAACTGCTACTTCTGTTCTTACAGTAGCCCTGTAAAAAGCAGTCCCCTCTCTTTAGATGCATTGTGTTCCAGTGGATGATATTTCATGTGTCTTTAAGCATATTTGTTAAGAGGTGTCTAACCATGTAAACAGCATCTGAGACTATGCACAGGAATTAAGCCACTCTCCTGGGCTTGCAGCAATAGCAAGCCCAGGTCAATAGCAGGTCAGCACAAGAATACGGTGAATTTGACTGTGAAGCCCATATGACAGGCCCACCTTGTTATTCTGACTTTCATAAACGAAGCACAAGGCTATGCAAGTGGCTCCTGGTCTGTGACTGAAGTTCCTACTGCAGTATTAATAACGAAATAATGGTTAAAATCTCCTGGTGTCCCATGGGAGTTGAAAAGCAGAGATGTCTTGAAGAAATTCCTCAACATTTTTTCAAAGATGGCACAGATTCTGTGGTTGAATATCTCATGATACTGAAGACAGGGTATGGGAAAAATTCCACTGGCTTCCAACTAATCCAGCTCACCATTGGGTTCAGGCTCCTGTCTGGAGAATACTGACCAAGAACAGCAGGTGGGACAAACAAGAATGGCCATCAATATTTTCTTAAACTTGGGGAAAAAAGACAATAGTTCAGTATTTCCCAACTTGGGAAAGAAAAGACAAGAGCTATATTTTTTTCCTCAGAGGTGTGCAAGTCTCACATGCAATAGCTCATTTTACAAGTTTGTGTATGTGGTGATACACATCTGCAAGTCTGTAGAGAAGACCTATTAGCCTGTTTATAAATTCAGCCAACATCTTGAATAGTTCCCTTTTTTACCGAGATGATCTTTAGTTTTTCAAGCAGCAGCTCATTCAAATAATGGTAACAAAATAGGTAATTTTCTTCAATCCAAACTCATGTGCTAGCAAGACTTCTGGCGCTGAGTAGTGGTGTAGAGGAAGGAGTAGGGCTCACAGGAGGCCAGTGTTCTCCTGAAACTACACAGTCTGATTTTCAAAAGCTGAGTCTTGTATTCTTACCAAAATAAGGTGCAGCAGCTGTATTTAGGTAGATATCTATCCTGTTGGGTGGGAAGGAGGACAGATGGAAATGGTGAGAGCAATGGCTGTGCAAAATTTGTGCTGATAAAATCACTTAACAGCTATGTAAATGTAGTGCTTTTACCATGGAAGATGTTATTTGCTTGTCATGATTTTGAGCATTGATTGTTGAGCTCAGGTTTGGGTTGTGCTGGTATTATAGTGGTAGAACCCCATTACGTTTTAATGTATAGTGACTTAAATTTTGTTACCTAAGGTGAATTATCAATAATAATTAACTTTCTGTTGAAATTCTATTGTTGCTGTCTGCACAGTTTGAAATCAGATGGAGCCCAAGCACTGAACCTAAATGGTTGCTTTTCACGTAATTCCACCCAGTCATCCCCCCCTGCCACCCCCGCCCTCAGTTCAGCACCTCTGTGTTCACTGGAGTTGGTACATAGTTTCTGCACAAAAAAGAGCAGTTAACTAAATGCTAATTAAAAGCAGCATGTCAGTTTATTGTGCTCAGTAGGAGCAGTCACAAAAGAACATGAATCTGAATTAATTTTTTATCGTTTTTTTTTTCCTTAGCAGAGACCCCAGGAGGGTTGAGGGAAAAGCCTATTAGGATAACTCAAATGAAAATTTGAGATGGGCCTAAGAAACTTCCAATCCTGTGAAATGTTTTGTTAGAGCCTCCTCATACCAATGCACTAGCTCCTCTGCCTGTCAGATCAATATGCCACAACTTCTGAAACCCAAAAGCTGCAAGATGTCTCAGGCTCCCATTAGTCCTGGTACCACTAGTTAGCTATGGACTTGGTCCTGTGAGGTTTGTTGATGTTATTGAGACCTGAAGGCATTCAGCAGCTCACAGAGGTGATCCACTATCCATACTGATTAATCCCTACAGGCCTGATCCGGAGTCTATTGCATTCAATAAGGTTTTACATTTCATTTCAATAGGCTTTAGGTTAAGCCTTAAGATATGGGATAGAAGCAGATAATGAGGGCAGTATGAAAGGTAGATCAGGTAGGGAAGTGTGAAGAGAACTAAAATGTGAAGAGGAGAAGCTCATCTCACAGAGCAAACTCAGTTGGTTTATCAACTTGGGCTGCCTTGTAATACTTGTGGGTGCCAAACACTACAATTAAAGCAAAGAAAAACCAGTTTATTGTTGGCAGCATTCAAAAATGAATCTGTATGAACCAAGGACAGACCTTCATGGGCTCAGTGGAGCCCTACACATTTGCATCAACAGGAAATGTGAATTCATATAGTCATGGATCCATTTTTGAATGTTTCCAGCAGCAGAGGAGAGGAAGGATTTTCCTGTGCTTTTAAGTACAAAAGAGCTGGTTCTTTTAACTGTTTAGGAAATGTCAAATGTTTACTGTCTTTCTCTTTTTCAGTGAAGCATTTTAAATCCAAATACATTCTTGAGCCCTCATTTTAAAGGAAACACTGGATCACATAGCGATAACATTGCTCTGATAACATCAGTTACACATAGGATAGAGTAATACTTTATATAAGCAGTAATGATTTTACTATAAGATCTTTAAGCAACCAAATATTGTTAAGCTACACCAAGACACATTTACTGTAGAGCCTAATCTCATTACATTTTATTGTAAATGTGCTGTTTGTTTCTTTGTTCCTCTAGTTCTCCAAAGAGTATAGGACAGAAAGCAAAAGTTTAAAGTCAGTTCTGGCTCAAGACAGATTCATAACATGCCATATTCCTAACAGCTCCAAGAGTGCTTTAACTTGAGGTAGCCTGTAACAGCCCCCTCTGGAAGGCTGGAAAACACAGCTTCACCACAACACAAGGGGATCCAGGCACTTTCTCTCCATGTCTTTGTAGTTACAGTAAAATTACAAATGTGGTGCCAGGACATGTCAGTGTACAATTGGAGGGCTGACAAGAGTGGACGTCAGTAGAAAATACCCAAGCATAATGCATTACCACACATCCTTCCCTTACCTAACTGTTACGTCGTGCTATACCAGTCATTTGTCAGATCATTTGGCTTTCTCTTTCCACTCTGTTGCTTTCCTCCAGCTCTTAATTTCCTCTGGCTGACAAGGAAAAATCAGACTGTAATGAGAGGCCAAGATATCTTCGGATTTACCAGTGTCAAGAAGTATTTGTAATCTTTTGACAATCTAACCGTATAAATCTGAGATTTGAATTGTTTCAGAAACATACCAGTTACTTTCTTGTAAAGCCTGAGAAAAGTTGCTAGGTTTTCATGCTCTGCTCAAAGGTCATAAGAAGGATAAAGATCTCCAATACTACCAACTAATGGAGTTATTCCCTTAGCTCATCCTTCCAGCTTCAGTGACTCTGTGGGTGGGATTATCTTCTAAAAGCTTCTGATCCAGTTTCTTTAGTCCTGAAGACCTCTAGTGTTCAGAACACTCTCATTTTGCTGGTGCAAGTGAAATTAAGGATCCCATGATACTCCCATATCCCTTTCAGCCAACAACTTCTACCCGATCTCTTCACTAGCAAAGTACTTTAACATACTAAGAATGCAATGGTTACACTCAGTTAAACCACTGACTTGGTTCATTCCTCAATATCTTAGGCTGTGTGTAAGCTGTTACTGAATACATAAAGTATTATTCATTGAATTATTACTGGTCATCTGTGGCATTTTAACACATTAAAGAATCTCTCCAACTTCAAGAGCAGCTGTTGTAGCAGGTTGAAAAAAATCAGTGGGCTCTTTCCCATCAGATAGCACAAATCGCTTCATGATAACTGCAGTTTCTCATTGAATGCCAACAATCTATAACAATTCAGGACCACATGAACAGAAATGAGCTTAGCCACAAGTCTGTGACAGAGGTTTGAAAAGACATGCCATGAACTTTTGCTCTGAAATCATCAGTCTCTTTGAACTGTAGGACATTCCCCACTACCTATCACTTCTTATTTCCTTTTTGTTAGATGGTCCTGACAAGTACAGAAGCACAGGTCTGACTTTATTGCATTACCATCCTAAGCTTTCTGGGAGATCCCATTATTGAGAGAGCTAATTTCCTACCTACTTTTAATAACCTGTTCTAATCTATCTCCTTAAAATACATGCTATACAGTCACAAATATGGATCTTCAAGAGGTCAACACATTGTACAACGAGTTTTAGGAAATAAGCTCAAAGAAAGGAAGGTATCCGATAACATTTATATATTCACTGTGCACACCAGATCATGGTCCCTATCACTGTTAGAAAGCCTCTTCTGCCAGTGGGTACTAGCCTTTTTTCCACCAGACTCTTTTTCTCTCCAGAGCTCTCCAGGCACCTCAGTGCATATTCAAGATACCTGGTGGGACAGAAACTGGCAGCTAGAAATGTCGGAAGTGGTTTCAGCTCAGTGGAAATGAAGTGTGAAAACATGAAGCAAGCCCATGTTGTTGTTCACGTGAAATTATTTACTGTATTTGACACAGAGGATATTAGCAACTCACCAGTTATTTTTGTAGTGTGTTTTCTATTACAAAGCATAAAATGGATGAAAATTACAAATGCTGTTAACTGGTTCAATCATCTCATGAGGTCTAAAATATAGTTAATTCTTAATGGGAACATACATAGTCAAATTAATGGACATCTGACATCATAGCACTTGGCAACAGTTCATTTTCATTGCACATTCAGAGTGTGTGTGACTAAAATTAGGAAGATTCCTGACATTCTGGAATTACTGTCTTTGGTGGACCCTAGATGTGGGATGGCCAAGTATAGATTAGATAACCTGTCTCAGCTCTAACTCCTTGACATCTTTGAAAGTATTACTCAATTCTGAGTACCAGAAGTGTGATAGGGTCATTGAGAAAATACATAAATTGAACTAATAAATAACCCTCAGAACTATTATGGTTTCTTATTATGCACAATTTTAGCAGCATATACTAATTTTAAACTGTTTTATTTTACAACTAACTGAAGGTAAATTTATCTGTCTGTGCACTAATACAGTTCCATCATAAAACCTGATCTGTATCCCTTAAACTTCATTATTTAATCCTTATGTTGTAAATTAATGCTTTGAGAAAGCAGGAGCTGTGATGCTCATTCTTGCCTCTCAGGCAGGTCTGTGTAGCTCTGTCAGGTCTTCACAAGCAGCTCCGAAGTTTTCAGTTGTGTTATTAAGGTTAATATAAAACAAGTCAGGATCCTATTTGGATCATCCATAGGTCTGACACAGTAGGTCCCATGCAGCTGGGGACATGTAACAAATGGTAAGGCAGCTTTTCTAATTAATAATAATAATATGTTTTAAAAGTGTCATATAACTTCCCAAATAACTCCATGGAGGGCTCTCTGAAGGGTTAAAAGAAATATGTGCATTTTTTAGATTCTGAGGGAATAAACAATAAGGCTGTCACTTGAAAAACTGAGTGTCTTTGGGATAGTTCAGGGGGGGTTTTTTAAGCTGAATACCTACTTAAATGCTTTATCAAATATTATAATAAATATCTCAAGTATTATAATTAACATAAAATTCTTTCTTCTGAAATTTTCCTGGAACATATTTGGCACAAGGTACAGTAACTGCACTAGACTTAAACGCCACAGATTTTACTGAGTACTGTGTCTTATTCCTTGAGCATTGTATGTATTCTTTTGTAAAGCAATCTGGTTTAGGCATACTGTCAAGATTTATATAAAAGTGTTAATGGAAATAAGGGACAGCTAATATTGATGATAAAGGGTTTTTTCATGTTGTTCAGTAAAATTACTTGAGGCTACCCTTAGGGCTCTTTTTTTTTTCTACTGTTGAAAGGATGCACCTTAGAGCCTTTCTGATTCTCTCCTGACAAAAATGGCCATGACTACAAAACAGGAAAAAAAGCAAAATATCATCCAAGATTTAAAAGATCTATGTTAAAATTAGTAACGCTTCCCCATAAGTAAAGCGTGTAGCAGCACATCTGGAGAGTGCAAAGGGGTTTCAGAGACTGTCTGATCGTATCTTGAATGGTCTGATTGATGCTACTAGCAGACACGATGTCGAGGGCTATGAAAGAAGTAATTGCCGAGTTTCTATTTGTCACAATATTCCTTGATGGGATTTCTGATGTTAGTAATTTGTCACAGTGGTTCATTGTCTTGCCGGATGTCAAACAAAATGGAGATGCCAGAGAGCTGTTGATTTGCTTTAAGAACGTCAGTGTCAGGACTGTGGGAACAGATTTATAGTGAATATCAGGGCGACTGTGAAAGGGCAGGCGTTCGGCAGAGCTCTGCCCATAGGTAGCAGAACTGGGTGGTTCAGGAGAGAATCAGCGGGTGCTGCCGTTTTTGCAGTACGCTGCAACACCCCTATTCAGACTCCTACTATCCCCTGGGATCTTGCCTCGAAAGTATTTGAGGATGGTGCTCTCTCCAGCTAAACCACACTTACTATGAATCTACTCAAAATTAGTTAAGTGGCAAGTCTGTTTGGGAGTGTGATTCACAGTCTGCCATGGCGTTTTCCCCTCAGCTTACAAATTGTGGGGAAAGGTGTCTCTCCCTGAGACGCTTCCCCACAACACTGGAACGTGAAAAAACTATTTCAGGCTGGTGACTTCTTATCATGGAGTAAAACAAATGTAATTACTGATAGGTTTTCCTGCAGCTGTAGAGAGGGATGATCTTGGTGGGGGGGGCACTGAGCTAGCCCTCAGGATGCCCCGGGCAGGTCTTACCTCTGCCACCGAACCCTTCACAATTTCTCTCATGCTACCTGGTCTTTCCCTCTGCCTCATCCAGGGAGGGATATAGTGGGGACAACAATATTTTGTTCCTCTTGTTGTCTTTGTGTAAGCTATTTGCATTAAAAATTCTTCAAGGCATAGACGAGTCCTTACCATATGAATACATATTGCCTAGTATAGAGGGATCTTAACCTTGAAGGAGGTGAGGATTCATTTATACAAACAATAATTAATCATATTCCTTTGTTTTGCTGATGTTCTGTATGGATTTAATAGGAAAAAATATACAGGAGAATCTAGGAACAGAACTGGAATTGAAATCCTGGCATTTCTCAGAAAATGTTCTGTTAGGTCTATTTTATTGTTATTCTTCAACAGTTCATGCATAAATGAAAGATAGAGGAAAGGTACTGATCTGCTCTGGAGAAAGACAGCTGTGCCTCCTGTTGTATCAGAGCATGGAAAAACAGCCTAATGATTAGACTTGTCATTGATGGCAAGTTCCAGGTATAAGCTGCTATAATCGCTCTAGGAAAAAAAAAACAAACCACAAATGGACATAACAGAGAAAGCTGACTGTCAAAACACATCTCAGTAAAGTGCCTACGCAAGCTTAGGGAGCGTAAATAAAGGCAGAAAGAAAATAACGCAATGGTAAAACCAAACATGGTGCAAAAAGATCATGTTGTAAGTTGAACAGCATTTTGGCCTCTTGCTGGGATATTCACAGGCTGCAATAATATGGCCAGTGAGCAAGCTAATAATCAAGTAGAAAGGACCACAAAACCAAATGTGTGATGTGGAGACAAAGTTTAAAACACTGTTCTCTGCTGATTCAGTTGTTTCTGACCACAAAAATTAACATACAGGAGGAATGAGAATCTGGCCTGAAATATAGGTCTTGGTTATCCTGAAAATTTCAGTACACCCTATATAACATGGATGCTTTTATTCTTACAGATAGGTATTTTTATTCTCAGGTTGCACATTAGTCTCTAAGGAGACTTACAGCCCATCTGCTGTAGCTTTCTGCCTGCTGACTGAGCAATTCCACCTGCTCTGCCTTTGCAACCACCGTTGCTGCAAAGAGGCTCAGGCGGGAGTTCACAGGGGGCACCCAGTTTAATCTATAGGATGCACCTGCATGTGGTTTATCTCAGGAGCCTGTTAGTATGTCAGGTAAGACATAGCATGTGGCTGCGATTCGCAGGCGAGAAGAGGGCACTGTAGGAAGGTGTGGTATTGGACAAATAGCTTAATAGATTTCCCAGGAGGGCTGAGACCCTGCTGGCTCCCAGCTGTACGGACCAGGACCTCCACCCCTCCCAGCAGAGAGACCCTCCTCTCACCGCCTGCTCCCTCAGGGGTGCTCTGGCTACAGCGTTTCTGAAGCTCATGTATGAATGCTTCAAAAAAATACCAGGGGACATATGAAGGCAGACAGATGTGAACAAGAGAAAGCAAAGGGAAGATTGATAAGTTGTGAAAAAGACAATAAGGATTTTGAGAGAAACTTCTGAAAGAAGAAATGGGATGAAAAAGGAGAGCAAAGCAAGCTAAACAACACTGCAGAGACAAAAAGATTAAAAAAGTGGTAAGGCAAGAGAAAAACAAGGGAGGGATAGAGCAGGAAATTATTGACTCAAGAGTGCGTCATCGTCTGTTACAGGAAGGTAGAGTGAAGGTGAGAGTGGATGCAGCAAAGAAAGTGCCAAGGTGACAAAAGCGAGTAAGACATCCTGAGCGAGGTTGGTCTAACAGTATTCAGTGACTACATTACTTCATCACTAAATGTGTCTTATCAGAGTATAGCAAATAATTTCTGACAAATTCATTTTTGGCAGAATTTGGTTAGCACTTAGAATGTACAGAAATATGAATGGATGAGTACACCAGAAAAGTGACGGTGACAGTTTAAAAACATATTAGGGCACTATTTCTTTCTGCTGTTTGTACAGCTTAAAGTAATAATTTCTGAAAAAGACATTTGTCAGTCAGTAATTAGAAAGCTGAATAATGACATTACATGCTTATTTTACTGCTTTCTATTTCAGGAAGTATAGCCAGACTTTTACATTGGCCTTATATATACTTCTAGCCAATGTCCTCTTTGCAAGAGCTGTGTGTAGAAACTTCTCCATTGTGATTATTTTTATAAGAAAGGCACAGACCCTGCAATACCTAGTACGTCCCCCATGGACCTATGACACTCAATGGTGTTATGTTCATTCTCAGTTAATTCAAAATAAATGTCTCAAAAGAAATTTCACAGACAAAGTCAATGCTGATAATTATTTTTGTTAAATTACTTTTTTTTTTTCCCCAAAGCTGACTCTTTAAGGAGATATTAAATACTTGCATACAACAGCAAATACCATTTCTGAGCTTGCCTCCTCTGTCAGAGATAATTAACTCAGGAAGAAAGGTGAAATCTCTTTTGTGTGTTTTCATATTGCAGCTCCTCATTATTCCAGACTCTCCACATGCCCTGAATGGTATCAGACGTCTTTGTCCAAATGCATTTTGGAGTTTCATAACAGGCAGATAGAAGTAGTTAATGATGTCACTATAATGGATCATTATTCTTTAGTGCCAAGCTCCCAGTAATTTTACATTTTCTGTCTTTCACACCTGCAATTTACAACAACAACAAAAAAAAAGTTTGGGCTTATCTAGAAGGTGGGGGGAAATTTTAAACCAGGCTGTCACGTACTGCAGTGCCATCTAACCAGACAGTGATAAAATTGAACAGTCTTATCTATAAATCACAATAAAGTTTGACATAGTTCACCTCTGCCTTCAAAGCCTTAAGAGCGGTTAGATTTTCCTATTAGAAACAAAACCAAAATGTATTTATCAGAAACATCTGGACTCTGGGAGAAATAAGCATGTATCATCAGAGGACTTTCTGCCCGAATCCAAGCAGAAACATCTATCTCTGGGTCTTGCCTTATAACAACAGAAACAAAATGACAAGTGAGGGTTTGTGTGGAGATACAGATTCCCAGCAGAGCAGGCTCCCACCCTCACGGCTTTGTAGGACACCATTCCCACCAGGTCCTGCCCAGGACATTCAAGGGAGGGGAGGCTCGGTGTCAGAGCTGCTTCCGCTTCTAGAGGCCCTGGGACCCTCTCTCATGTGCTGGGGTGGCTTTCCAGGAAAGGAGGGTGTAGTGTGAAGTACTATCCGTCAACGCAGCCGGACACTGGCAAAAACAACCCTGGGGTAAAATAAGGAAATGCTTGCTGAAGAGTTGGGCTGAGAACGGTCATGTGGCCAGAAAGAACCCACAAATTTGTGTTTCCAGCAATGAAGGCAAGCATTCACATCGAACTGCCTCAGAAAAATCTATGCAACTCTTTATCTCTGGGAACAATATAATTTATTGGCAGAGTGCCTACTGTGCATCCCAGGATGCCTGTGCTCCGTGCTTTTCTCCCTTATGCCTGGTCATTGCTCTCCTCCTGCGTCTAGCCCTGCTTAAGCGGATGGTAAGGAGTCCATGTCCCTCCCCTGGCCGACTCCTGATGTGATCTGTTTCTTGCGTCTTGTCCCAGGCCTGGAAGAGGATTGACAGCAGCATTGACCATACATAGAAAGGGAAATGAGGTTATTGTAGAGAAAGAGAAGGATAACTTTAAAGATCATGCTATTGAGGTGAGATGAAAAGCCACGGTGCAAGCTAACACGTAGTAGGAGGTTTTTTGCTGCGAGCAGAGAGCATTTTGGCGACAGCAACAGAAGACAGGACAAGCTGATCGTAGCAGGACCATACCTTATGGGATGAAACCCTGAAAAGAGACACGTTAACTGCGGGATAGACTGGGTGAGATTTTTATCAAGAGACATCTAAAAATACAAATGGCACTGTACAAATACCCTGTAGGGGGTTCATCTGGAGCACTTCTGGAAGAGAAAGATTTCTTACAGAAAAGGGCTTCAGCCTGGCAGCGAAAGGTCTGATAGGGGATGCAATTCTTCTCTTAGAGATAAAAATATCAGGCGCTTGCAGAAGCTTCTCATGGTGACAGGCAACACAAGCAAGAGACCGGTCACAAACAAACTTATGCTGGGAATTAGAAAAGCATTTCCACAATTAAAAAAAGGTCTGAACAACCTCCTAATGGGACTAATGTGGCAAACAATGCAATTAATGTGGACTGTGGTACATTATGAATGTACTTATAGGAGGTGGTTTTCTGAAGGAGCAGAGAAATAGTCTTGGTGAATAAAGGAGCTTCTTTTTTGTTTGGGGCCCTACAAACAGATGAAGGCTATCAGGTCTAATATATCTGCAATATGCTGAGTATCCCAGAGTTTGTACCAACCCCAAGCTCTTCCTCAGCTTTTATTATCTACAGATGCCACTGTTTTCTTCTTGCCTGATGATGTGCTCCTGTTTGCCAAGTGAAATATATGCTGGCTGGTGGTTTGGCCTGTTAACTAATTTTTTCAAAGGTTAAACATTCTCTAGTCTTAGAATACGATATTATTGCAAGATTATTTCCCTTTTTATTTTCCTTAAACATGATCCCCCACGTTCAAAAAAAAGTGCCTCTGTTTGTTTAGTAATTGACTGTATTTCATCTTAAACAGTGATATATTGATTTTCATGTGAAGTGAGCTTTCAGGTTGCCATTTAGAAAGATGAGTTTTGGCAAGGCTCCATTAGACTTTGTATTATTGCTTATCCTTCAGCTGGGAGAGCAGGCAGCCTTATTTCCCAGTGCAAGCTGCCTGAACCATCTCATTCAACCCCAATTCCTTTATTCCGCTTTCTGTTGGTATGGTCCAAAGTGTCATTTTGCTGGCTGGTTTATTCGCTGGCTAATGGGAGGCAGTTTACTCAGTACTCCCAGTCTCTTTTTTTTGCTCTAGAAACTATATCTCCAGGCTTTACCAGTTACGTTACAGGCTGCAGAAATATTGCACACATTGTACTGCTATCTGTGTGTGACACTGCATCTATAGAGTTTCTGCTTTCCTATAGAGAATACATTAATTTGCAAACTGCTCCTTTGATTGCCTTTGTTGAAGATTATTATCTTGTCCAAAGGCTTGGGAGGCAGGGAAGGAAGGGGGCTCTTATTTTTCTTTTGTAATATTAATTACACTTGGCCTGTTTGCATCAGCATATATGGAATAAGAGAAGCCAGCCTTCTATCTGATAGTACTTGAGTTACTTACCCTGGAAAATGACTGAAGGCAGTAACTAATACAGCAATTTAATGCAGCAGCAATATAAAAGTTATTTATTTGTTTGTTTATTGCATCTTTGTGCAATTGCACTTTCATGAATTCTGAGTTTTTCATGAGTTTGTGAGTGAAAGTCAGACAACCTATTTCTCGCATGCAAAAATTAGGGAAGATTTTTTCCAGAAAATTTCTGCTCGAGCCAGTGAAGTCTGGTCTTGAGTTTTCCAGATATCCGAGGAAGGTAGCCGGAGTAAAAAATGACATTAAGATATCAGGACTATGCCCCTGTGATGTTCCTATTATTACTGGGTTTTTTAATGAGAAGTTGTGTACTGTAACTATGGAGATGCTTTTCTGAAGCTTGTACTATAAGGTATAGGAACCAGCAAAATATCAGGTTCATGTTAAACGATGCTTCTAATCACAAAGAGTTTTGCTGATTTCTTTTTAGCATCCATGAAATATGCATTGATTTTAGACAGATTGATAACTTAATATTCCAGTCTGTGTCTACATTAGATTGTGCTTCTGCACTTTGTTCAAAAATATTGTGTACAATTGAAATTTATTGCCCTGGGTGAACAGTGGGAGATTAAGGTGAGGGAGTACTCTTCCTAGTGTTTTTTAATATTGCCCTGGAAAAAGTGGTATGATTGCTGTCCAGTATGCACATAAATTTAAATAGTTTATACCAGCTTGCTGGATAAGCAAGTAACTTGACTATCATAAGAGACAAGCAATACAAACAAGACACAGTCCCTTGGAGAAAACAGTAAGAAAAAGAAAGCTAAGATTATGGACAATGAGAAAATCATGGACAAGTGTATCTGACAGTTCATGGTAGAGATGAATAATTTCACTTGCATATGACAGAGACTGAAAGAGAAAAAATGAAGGCTAAGATACACAGAGTCAATCTGTTGTTTATCCCAATACAACAATTTCAGCTCTTAATTACTGATGGTATTCAAGCTCCAGATGAAGCTCAGATATAGAAGAGCATCATAACATACCCTTTTTCTAGATGGAAGTGTGATAAAAGGGGCATTACCAAGAAGGAAGAACAACAGCTAAATACTTTCAAAAATAAAGCATTGAAGGAAATTTTGAGCTTGTATTAGAAAATGTTTAACAGAGGAAAAGATCTAATTCAGAATGGAGGGATCTATGCAGAGTCAAAAATAGTAAATCTAAATTGCAGTGATTTAAGCAGGCAGGGGATGTGGCTGGGATGACAGAAGCATCTCTTCAAAAATCATTCTTATCAGGCTTGGCCCCTTGGCCAATAAAGGAGATGAAAAAAGTGAGTATTAAGCAAGACTTCAAGCTCTTGCAGTAAACTAAAGCAACAAGAAAAGACATCTTTACAGAAAGGGTGGGCCAAGAAATTTTCATAGGCAGAAACGAAACAGTTCACCCTTGGCAGAGAGCAAGCGTGTCTCTCGGCATGCAGCATTAGCTGGACACCGCCAGCAGTGCAACTCTTTAGTAGTAGCAGTGGGAGTCTGTAGAAAATGTTTCAGTGAATTCCCAAATATCCTCAGGACTACAGCTAGCTGAACATGTGATTAAGGTGACTCTTCAATGACTTTGCGAGAGGCTTGTTCACCAGATACAAATGATCCCTGACACAGATATGGGACTGGAGCAAAATGCTCAATGGCCCTCACTGTGCCCAAAAGAGCATTCCTAGATTTGGCATCTTTCCCCCTGTTGAGTGTTAGAAACCACTGCTTGTTATTGAACGCAGTATTGAACGTGCCATGTATTAAATTGTGCAAATGGTTTTCACATCTTTTTTTCTGCCAGTCATAGACCAGACTATGCACCCAATAAATTCACAGGCTGTCAGACTTGCCAGTGAACGGCTGGTACATTACTAGGATTATATGAATCTGGTTGAAAAATGTGGATGAAGATGGCCTGCAGAAGATTTGAAGGGAAAGAATGTCCTTTCTTAGCAAGGTAATAAAAGTTATGAAAGGTCATTCCAGAAAAGAAAGAGTCAGCCATATGAAGGTCTAATGTCAAAGGGAAAATTAAAAAGTGGGAATATGGGTGGTTGTTGTTTAATACATAAAAGAATACGTGGCTTAAAAACTATAAAATAGTAATCAGTCTCATCAAAGAGGCATACAACAATTTGGTATTAGCTTTAGGAAAATGCTGAACAGATCAAGTCCCAGACTTTATTCTTGTGTACTTCCCAGGACTGCATGCTGTGAATGGGGAGGATTTGGGGGATTGCTTTTTCTTGTTGCTCAAAGGGTGTTTTGAGAAGTATTTTAACAGTATTTTAACAGGGGTGGTACAATCCAATATACTCCCCACGCGGACCTGATTTGTGTCATCTACTAAATGCATTTTGCACTAATAGCCCTGTAATTGTTCAATGCTTGGGGCAAGGAGTGTCGTGGTACTCATAGGTACTGCTACAGAGCAAATAAATCATGGAAATTATGTCTTTGCTCCTTATTCTACACATTCTAAATACATTTTGCCTCTAGTCCCTAATTTTGGCAGATACTTTTGTCATTATTTTAAATTGATTACATTAGGGATTTGGTAGTGATTTGAAATGGTCAACAATTGTGAATACCTTTTTCTATGAAAAATTACATTTTGGAACTTAATTAGCATCGTGGTGTGATATATGTTTAAATTAACACCTACATTCTCAAAGAGGTGTCTTTTGGGGGGATTTTTGTGAAACTAGACCTGAAAATGGAATGAATGACTAAAATAATGGACAACTAAGAAGTCATTTAGGTTTTTATGCAGAGGTTCCTCTGATATATTTCTTCTGGGCTGCATCCGAAATAGCTGCTTTCAGTCTCATTTCATAGGATGTGAAAATTGAAAAAGGCCTGGGTTTTTTTTAATCCGGAGATCAATGTTTTGGTCTTGGCTTTGACAATACCTGCTTGAATGATGCTGGGTAAGAGCAAGTACCTGTGGCAGAGCTGCCCTGTGCTGTGATCTGGTAGCAACTAGTGAGTTCCTACCAGTGTTAAAAATATTCTACCAATTCATCCTAGCTAAGCAGCTGAGTAATTATAGACCAGTTTGTAAATAATCTTTGGTACGTGTAGTAAAATGGTTAGGCCAGAAACCATCTCTGTGCTTTAGCCACCTGGCACAAATTACAACTGTATTTATTGATTAAGTAATACTGGAATTCAGAGCATGATAGTAATATAAATATTGGTCAGTTTAATTTATATCAATATCGATTTAGACCATGGTAGTAACTTAAATATTGTACAAATTCATTTATTAAGTCAATATTGATTTAGAGTAATGTGGCAATCTCCAAAACCTGTAAATTTCCAATTATTTAATATTTATGTCCGTAGCCTAAAATGAAGTCAGTTTTGCATCATCCAAACTTGTGAAATAAGGCTTGCTTTCACACAGAGGCTGTATGAACCAAATATAGCCCTGAAAAAAACTTTTTGATGTTGTGGTAATAAAACTCTTTACAATACTGGTTTTACAGGGTAGGTGCTGATACAAGCCAAACTACAGAGATACAAATGGCAATGCTATAATAACCATTCTTGTTCTATTTCCCACCCAATAGATGCAGCAGGGAGCTGAAGTGCTGCTTTGAATGCTGCCTCCCCAATAAGATGAGCTGCCTTTTGAAACCTGTGAATCTCCTATTAAGATAATTTTGTATGCTGATGTCTTGTACAGGATTTATATTGCTAGGATCATACTTATATTTTGAAATGCCTGAAGTATGTGATACTTAAGTGGACTAAACCAGCTTCCAGTCTTTATCTCCCCCATCAAATTGTCTTCCCATGAGAGGCAGAGCTCTGCTCTCTGCCCTTTTCAGTATGTTTACCAGCTTGAGCCTTTCATTCAAAATCATTTTATTCCAGACAATTTAAGATTCCTTTTAGGGTTGATTGTGATTTCCTCCTCCCACTTTCCTTCTCAAGTAAGATTATACATTCATTAATCAGTCTATTTTTGTTTCAAATCCATTCCTTCAAAGATTGGGCTATCTGAGGGCAACACTTTCTTAGAAATTATAGGCTATCTGTTGCATGAAACAATCATTTAAATGATGCCTCTGTAATCTCTTTTCCTAGTCAATTTTGGAGATGATGGCAGACAGAGATATTATCAGTATAAGTGACTTGGAGGAATAAAGGGAAATGCAGATGTTGTCTTGTTGACAATTTTATGAGCAAGCTGAGTGCAGGCACTAAGAGCTGGTCATTGATACAGCCAAGATGTGGAGAGGGGAGACAATAGAAGTGTGACAAATGAAACATTTTTAATGCTTTTTAATGAAAACATCTCTATGTCTTCCTCCTGGCATCTTCTTGAAGGATCTCTTCCCAGTGCTAGCAGGTGTCTGGAGCCAGAGGAGCTCTTCCCTCTGGCTCCTTCTGTAGTCATCGGCAGTGAGGGTGGGACTGACCAAGAGCAGTCTTTGTACACATAAATAAGTGCACTTACAAGTGAAGGTAGCCCATTTACAGGAACATATGGAGAATAAGATGGGACAGGCTGGCTGCTATCCCTTTCCTTGCAAGTGTTTTATCAGTTGCAACCCATTCTCTTGGTATAAAAGACACAAGACCATGCCAGCAAGTAATATCTCAGCTGATATACTAATCTTCTTTATGCCAGTCATTAGAGACCCATACTTAATACATGCAGCTCCAGTTCTACAGTAATGGAAGATGGCAAGATGGAAGGGAATCAGTTTTGTCATTTTTGTGTGAGCAGATTGAGTGACTGAGGTCATTCTAAGCTACTCATACTTACAGTTGGTAACATTGCCATCTGATAGCACTTTGGTTATGAAAGAGAGGTCTAGGAAAACAAGTCTGTTCCTATGCAGTATGTTTTATTTTTTTGTGGCCAATGCTATTTTCACAGTTTTTCAATATTTTTGAAGAACTGCATTAATTTCTTGAAAAAAAAAAAAAAATTACTTGAGAAATACTGTCTGTTCTTTGTGGTTAGTTCTTCCCCATAACTATTGGCTTAGACAATCCACCAACTACAAATAATTTGCCATCTGCATATCTATATCACCAGATTCTGAGCCCAATTTTGAATAGGCCCACTTTGGGTTTTAGAAAATAAGCAACTTGTGTCAGCAATTCTTAGAAGAAATTATTATTTCATTCTCTTTTTAGTGAATTTGCATTAGATAAAAGATGAATGATACAAGTCCATAAAGTGTCTGCCTCTTCATGTTTGTATGAGGGATTTTTTTTGAGAACTTTAGCAGAGCAGAGCAAACTGAACGCAAAGTGAAAACCTGGACTCTCCTGTAGGAGTTCAGTTTGCTCTAAGCACAAGAAAAGCAATATTTTCCTTGCCTTCAATGAAAGACAAATAAACCTAACTACCTGCTGCTCAAACATATTTTAAAGAACTTTCCTACAGCCTGGATTGGCATGCCTAGTTACCGGTTAGAAGGACAACGCTATTTGATTGATAAATAGTAAAGAGGGTAACTCAGCAACTGCAAAGGGAATTATGCTCTCTGGCACAGAAAGGGGTATTTTTATCTATTTTTCCTTTCCTCTTGCAGCCTAAATAGCTTAGTAGAGATTCATGAGTGCTCTTAGTTACACCCATCTGGGTATACAAGGGTCAGAAAACTAGGGTTTCTGGTGATGCAGGTCCTCTTCTGCTTCACAGTCTTTCCTCCAGCTCTACCCCTTAATGAAAATAAGAAAAATAGAGCATTTACTTTCCTGATGTTGCATCACTAGGTGATTCACGCAATGATGAATCTTTGCCTGACACGTTAAAACAGGTTTAAGGCATGATGAGAGAATTATGAAATTATTTTAATGGAAGTGTTCTTTAATGAGTCTGTTTCTCTAAAATCACATAGCATTGTTCCTCTATTCTGGAACTCCCTAATAAACAACATTTCAAACAATTATTTAATGTCATCTGTGGAGGAGTACCTAGATGTAAAGTTTTCTTATTCCTGTTTTCTTATTCCTTTTGACACATGTTCCTGGTGACTTTTTCAGAATAAGTGAAAAGGGGCAATGGGAAGAGGAGTTTATATGTGAACGATTAAGCTTTTTTTTTTTTTTTTGTCTGGCTAATTATAGAATTTATGGGACTCCAGTTCTTAATTTTTTCAATTAAATTCGTATTTTAGTTATGCTAAGAGTTAACATGTGGGTGCCTTATGAATATAAATGTATTGTTATTAACACTGCTTATCATAACTGAGTATCTTTCTCACACTGTTTGACTACTGGGAACCATAAAAAAGCATCTTTAATGCTAAAGTCTGTTGGGTATGTGCCAAATATATTGCCAGAAAGTATGCTGAACCTCAGGAGGAAGGAGCAGACTTGTTTATTATTCGAAGTATGAATGTCCGTATAGGCCAAATGAGGATGAATAACTGTGTTATCATCATAGCTTGCATCTCACTGACATGGTGCAGTGCGACAGGAGACACGTGAATCCTCTGCATTAAGAACATTTCTGCTGGTTCTTGACACTCTTTCTTGCCCCATAATTGCAGTACATTTTTGCATATTGAGATTTGAGTTTGGAGCAGTGCATATCCACTGCATAATGCTAAGTGCAGGCTACAGTAACTGTGCATTGACCTCTACTGGATTGATGCCTTAGAGAATTTGGTCCAATATCATTAATGCCATTATGGCACAAAGTCCATAATTCAGCAAGGTGCTGAATTTTTCTGTGGGTGAGAGCAATATCATTGAGAGCAATTGGATTAATTATGAATTTGAAACTAGGTGTGTGTTGATGTGCAGGATTGAATTGGAACATTCATAGGACAAGAAAACAAGAGCACCAGCATCATGGTGAGAGGAGAGCATTGGACCTTGTCCAGCAGCACTCTCATGTTCGGTTCCCAAGGTGTCTAAGGTAAAGCATCTGTAAAGCTCATCTGTTTGGGACAGAAGAGGCACCTAAAGCTATCCCCAAGGCTGGAAGTGATGTGCAACTCTGAATCCTGGTGCTCTCTCTTATATGTCAGATTTGTATTTCACCACCTCTCATATTTGGAGAGGTTCAAGATTAAGATTAAGCCACCTGAATTCCATGGCAATGCCCTTTTAGTCCGCTATTATTGCTTGTTTATAAAAAATAATCCTGGAGCACTGCCACTTATTTCACAAAAATAAAAATATCCATGAATTGCATGTATTTCTGAATACATAGTGTTTCAGAAAATGGAAGGTATATTTACAGCATATCTCTCTAGGCAGTGGAATGCTATAGTCTCATGTGGGTATGATTGAATTTATTGTCCTAGTTCAATAATGGTGCATTTCCAATGTTCACAGATTGACACAGTTTGTCATGGTTTGAATGACTACAGAAAAGTGCAAACCACGCACCCTTCCAAGTTGTCAGAGGCCTTCCCTGACTGATGTGCCTTCATGACACAGATGTTGGATACAGCAACAAGATCACAATTCTTAGAACAGAAAATATGGCTTAAGGATATCTGAAATTTTAATTCAGGGTAAGAGACTGGCCATTTAAATCCCTTATTTTATAAAATACTGACAAAAAAAAAGTTTTATCTAATAGCAAAATACTACATTACAGATACTCAAAATATAATTTATTTTAGGATGGTTGTTAAGCAGCTAATTGATAAAAACGTTCTTTTTGGTTTTACAAATGTTTGAAAGAATATTTTTATTCACAGAGACTGCCAAGTAAAAAGTAAATTGCCAAATAAAACCTTGATAAGTTTTGCAAAAGAAGCAAGAATTAACAAAATATTTGCTATTGGCATGAGTGTCTGCAGTGATAGGATCCCAAATATATGTAGGCTTTCTGGTGAAAGTAACACTTTCTGTCAATGGGACTATACAAAGTAAATTTCAACATAGCTTAACCATTTTTTTAAATTTAATTAAATCACACTTATTGTTAATACTTCTCACCAAAAAAAGGGGTTTCTATCAAAGAAAACATTCCACCTGGCCTGAAAAAACATTATTTTGTCAAGATTTTTCTCCCAGACCTATTTATGGATCCAAAACTTTAAAAAGTGAATGCATTTAAAAAGAGTATTTACACTGACTTTTCAGCTTAAGCAATTTTAACCTAAACCAATATGCCTAACTTCAAAAATGGATGCATTTTGACTGTATTCTCAAACAGATGACTGCTTCTGTAACTGCTCCCCTCGCATGTCGTGGATAGGTGACAAAAGGACTTTAAGATCTCTTTTCTGTGTGAATTCAAATTCCTGGAGGAAAAGTGACTTTGTTCCACACTCCTTCTGCCAGCTGACACACAAAAAGACTAATGACTTTTCTCTTGCACCACGAGAATCTAACTGTGATACGTTAATGGCCTTCATTAGATGTGTCACCTAATATCCCCCAAGCCCCGTCATGCGCTTATTGTCCTCCCCTCCCACTGAGATGTTTTATCACTCTTCTAATGATATGAAGGGAGGCACAATACTTTAGCAGCAGCACCCGAAATGTCTGCAGTGGGATGATGAAATGTACTGTCATCTCCCAGGTCCTGTGCAACCACCTTAACCACTGGTCTTCCTGGTTTCCTCAAATCGCTCTACATTTCATGATAACTCTCTAGAAATGTGTGTGAATAGCCTGCTTTCATGCTTGAACTATGTTACGTGATTAATGCTTAATGAGTTCATTATCCTATTTAACATTTCATGGATAATTTGCAATTATTTAAAAATAAACATGTATATTCAAGGTCTGAATTAATGGGGAGAAAAAAGCAAGTGCTGAAATACATATTGATAGGGTACGTAATTGCTTAGAACAGGAAAAATCCACTCCTCCTCTCCCACACATAACCCAAATATATAAATAGGTAGGTAGATGCATGCACATACACACTTATCTATGTATATTACCTTGCTTTATGTCCTTTAAAAGGTAGTATTAAGATAGCTCTTCCTGCTACAAGGAAATTGTGGATTCAAAAGAGATTTCTGTCACCTGTTTCCTGAAATACTGAGAGCTAACTAGCTGGTTAAGCCTTAGGTGTTTTCAGCTCGAGCATTTCGATCATTTTGTCACATAGGTACATAGAGAAACACAGAATATAAAAAGTAAAACTGGGATTTATTTGCCTATATTTTGTTTGAAGAGTCAGTCAGAAAGGACAGATGCTGCTCATGGGGAGAGCTGTGTTAAAAAAGAATTCAAGTATGTTTGAAGTATCTCTACATCACTTAAAAGGCATTCCCTACCACAGCTTTTCTCCTCTTCCACCGCTACTACTTTCATTCCTGCTACTTTGCTGTTTCTTTTCCTGTCCTCTACCTTGAAAGTGATGATCTCTACAGCACACGGGACATAACTGATAACTTTATCTCCTGGTAGACATCACATGCCAGGTAAAGAGATTTGTATTTAGCATACAGCACCTGAAATGAATATATGTTCAGCCTCCGCTTGACAATATCCTTTAGATTACGGTTTCTTGGCTTGCTTAATGTGGTATTATGCCAGACGAGACTTGCGAATCAGAAACTGTTATAAGATATTTGTGTCTAAATCAAAACCAATATTCACCTTAGATGAAATTCCAGTCCCCCACAGAAGCCAAGGAAATTTTGCCTTCGACTTTGCTGTGACCAGAATTTCAATCAGAGTTATTACACAGAAAAACAATTGAATAGCTTTGGTGGTTATCATTTCAGTCAGAATCTCCTGTATTTTTATTAAATTAGTACCCAATAACAATAACTTCTGAGAGTGTTAGAGGACAACAGAAGAACAAAGGAGGAAGGGAAACCTTGAGAGGTAAATACTTTTCTTAGAGAGGCACATGCTAGCCTTTAACAATGGATGTAGTTACGCCCCATCTGTGGGAACCTCAAGAGGAACAAATAATTAGTCTGCTGTAATCTGTATCAAAGCAAAATTAATGGTATCCTTTGGGGTTACATATGTCTGGGCAATTTGTGATAGTGAGAATTTATTGGAAATACGCTCTGGAACCTGCCCAGGAATAGATTAGTCCATTATAGAGATAGACAAAGGCATCCTTATCCTCCTGCTCTAGCAGTGGATCACGGCTCGTGGTCTGTGGAATTATATTTTTGTGCAGCTGGAATGAGAGAAGAATAGACCACATGCCTATGGTGAATGGTCATGTTAACAGGAACAGTAAACCCAGGGAAAGGAACCATATTTGAAAAGCATTTTGTTCCGTCAATTCTGAATGCTGTTTTGTACTCAGTGGAACACAGTATCAAAATTATAACTTCATCATATCACTTGACATAGTTCTGCTAGGCTAACACAGGTATTGGAGCATAGTTCATGCATCATGAAAAGAATTATTAAGTTTTGAAAACCCGTGGGAACCAGAAAAAGCATATATTGAACTTGCATGTTGAGTTTGCAATTACAGGCTCAAAAACTTAGCAACAACATAAATACCTATTTTTACTAAACGAACTTGATAAGGCTGCAAAAGAAGGGCATGAGTTCAGTCTGGTTTCAGATATAGTATTTCTGATTTTATCATTACTACTTTAAATATGAAAGGCTAGGCTAACTCTGTTTTATTGTATTTTCTATTTATATTTATTTTATCAGGGAGAAGAAGACAGAATTCCTAGGCTCTGTTGTCAATATAACATTACTAGAAGGTATTTTGCAGAAGGAAGTAGAACTCGAATAACGTTGATTGAGAGCGCCTTGCGAGGCAAAACTCACAAAACAGATAAGAATTGGGCTATCCTCATTTTTATTCTTCAGGTTTTCCCATAGTTCATGTGGACACAAGTTATCTGTTTTCAGCAGTGTGGACACACACGATGGCATGACATTATTTGTCACAACAGACACTATTTTCTGCAATAACGTTGAAGAAGGGAGGAACAACTAATGCAGCAAATATTTCTGAGCCCTGCTGACCACGGTCAGGAAACTGGTTCTGCCGTAATAGGGGTCAGCTGGAAAGGCAGCAATAGTAGGAAGACCCAAGAAGGGAGGGAAGGGGAAACAAAGCCCAGAGTACCCCACTACTATCCTAATCTCTGTTGACTACCCTTGAGCTGTAATTTTCTGTTTACATCTGCTGAACAAATATCCCTCCCAAACCCACCATAGCCAAGTTGCTCCCTGGCTGCAGCAGCACCAGCAGCTCGTGGCGCGGTGGGGCAGGGCTCCTGTCACGGTGAGCAAGAGGAAAGCACCGAACATGCTTCAGATCTTCTGCAGAGCAGGAAAGAAATTCACCCCCTATTCAACTCAAGAAAACTCTTTGCAACTTTGCTGCCCAGAAAAGCAGTTAGCAAATATCTGCCCCAAAAGTCAGAAGAAATAAAATGCAGAATTTCAATTCTGCTAGTAAATAAGGGAACCTGGGGAGACAACTAGCATTTAGAAGTATTTAAAAACCCACCACTATTTGCGCTTTTCTAAATTACTCAGATATCGCACCTGTGGCTAGGGTAAGAGAACTGAACAAAACCAGAAATCATGTTTTTCTTCATAATTCTGGATGCTTTTACAATTGAAATATAGACTTATTTGACAAAACTGAGCTAAAACCTTTCACATGGTTGTAATGTATTTCAGTTAGAAATGCAGGAATGTTATATCATCTTACAGCCAGGGTATAAAATCATAGGAAGAAGAGAACATTTAAACTAGATTTATCCCCTGTGGAGGACTTTGTACGGAAATTAGAAGATGATCAGATCTCTGAATGGTAATTTAATAGCTAATTTAAAAGCCTCTCTTGCTTAAATTATCAAGAAACCACAAGATACATAGTTATATGTTATCCAATGCGTATTATAACATAGGCATATGCTAGTGAAGAAAGGCCTCCAAAAACACAGTTTGAGTTTCATATTAATTTAAATATATAAGATTACCTAAAATGTCAGGTGCATTTAATCATTTTTAAAGCAGAAATTAGCACAAAAGCAACCTATTGTTCTGGCTTTAGGCAGATTCTGCCTAATCACAATGTACCACTCTGGGAAGTAATTCCTCATTCAACACCCTGTCTATTAAATTCACCTGCAAATAAATGAGTGTTGCACTGCAGCCAGAGACTTGGCAAATTTATCCAATTTGGGACTGAAATTTCTCTTCCTTTACCTCCCTCTCTTTAATATCGAGGGCTGTGGCTTTAATACCTCCACTAATCTCAAATGCAGCATGAACTGAGCCCTGATCACTCAAGCAGGCAAGTGTCAAGCCACCTGTAGGTCTGCACTAACACTGGTGCCTCACATTCAAGCCCAAACTGCTCCCTACCTTTTTTGTCTCTGCATTTGCCTTTAGGAGTTTTTTTATATACTTCCTTTTAAAATAATGTTCCTCATGCAGAGAGGTCAAGGAAAATCAGAACTATTAAACTGACTGCACCAAGCACAATAGAATTAAGTAGCACCCCATCAAAATCTTGCAGGAGGAATACATTTTCAGGTGCTCTCTGCTACATTAAAAAAGTAATTTCCTATTATTTATTAAATAATCACTAGCCATTTTTACACCATCTCCTCTTGGCTTAAAGATGCAGTTGTAAAATTGGGAGATGGTTTTGATTGCACAGCTGCACAGGGAGAATGGATTTTGTTAATGGCTGATGATGCACAGCTCCATTTTGTCTCCTGATCGGATGGACGAGCTCTGAAGGGGTTTATCCCTTCACTGAATTTCTCAGGAAACCTTAAAGTCCTGTGGCAGTCTGTCTCCCAACAACTCTCCCTTTCATTTGGGCAGCTATGGAAGAAGATGTATTTTCTTTTCCTGCTTAGAAAAAGAGATAGAGGGGAAAAGAAAAAAAAAAAAACCCACAACAAACAAACAATCAGGAGTCAGCTTCATTTCTTTTCTGACTAAATAAGCCTAAAACACACATAGATTTCCCCACAGGGAAAGCTCCTACCTGCTATGTTGAGTCAAGACAGCATCAAACTCTTTCAGCTGTCACAGCATTGCAAAAGTACAGGTTCATCTGCCAAAAGCCACAAGGTTACTCTGTGACTGCCTCCCAACAAGCGTGCCGGGGATGGTTTGCTGACTAATTCAGTCCAGGAGCTTCTGAGATGATTTCACTGAAAATGACTGACTGGCATTTGTGCACTGACCCTCTGCTTCCATGGTCTGGGGACAAATGTTCCAGAAACACCTTGGAGCTGCCCCACTGTCAGGGACACATGGACATCGGTGAGACTGGCTTGGGACTTTTCCTCTGTAGGCAGAAGTCCTGGGCTAGTGGCCGGGGAGCATGGACGAATCTCATCCATGAAGGGAGAAAAGCAGCAGGAGGCACAGCAGGTCCCAGCGCAGGCAGGACCATGCATGCTTGTCTTTCAGGATGGTGTAACATAGTAATCTGCTTAAAAGAGAAAAGGGCCATGTCTTTGTATCAAGGGCTTGGTCCAAAGTCCATTGAAGTGACAGAAGGGCTCCTGAAGACAGTCAAGCATTTTGAGTCAACTCTGAGGTGTAGAGAACAGCCATCTCTTGCCTTGATGGCTTCAGGAGGTCTACCCATTTCAGCATTGTTGCAATTTCCCTCATCCAGGAGGACCACCACATAAGGGCTGATGTGTGACTGCTTACATAAATTTTGTTATCCCATTCAGCAGGAGTCTTTATTTTATAAAAACAGCCTCTTCTGTATCTTCATACTGTAAACTATAAATCTTTGGAATCAGAACAACTCTTAGAATCAGACTCAGGTTCCAGACTAAACTGGTGAACAATTGCCAATCCTGCCAGGTTTTGATTGAAAGTTAGTGTTTTACTTCAGGAAAAGCTGTGGAAGCTCTATTTTCTTCCAGAAAGTGAAAGAAAGCTTTTAATCAAAAAAGATAAATCAGAATTTTAGTGAATACAAAAATAGTAATTTGGCAAAAGAAAAAAAGAACCAAAATAATTTCCTTGAGGAAAATATCTAAATTTCATTAAGCTTTATAAGTTAAAAATGGAGTTCAAACAGCATGTAGTAACTACCTAATTGTGGTGGCCTGTCAATAAGAAACAAAGAAGAGTAATAAATGTCTGTATTTTCTTATATAAAACATATCTCTCACCGTTTTAAGGGGCAATTTCTCAATTGTAGCTGAAATCTAAAATTACCAGTTTGATCAATGGTCTAGGTAGATGAAAAATCTGGTCAACCCATTAAATAAGAAAGTTAATAAGAAGAGAGAACCATCTCACAGTTCATGAAATAGTACAGCAAAGTATAATTTTTCAAGTCCTAGTAATTATGTTGGCTATCACACCATTACTGATATAATGTGAAGCTAATAAGCCAAGTAATTAGAATGCACTAGGTCAGAGTTTTCACCTTAATATGTGAAGGGTAAATGAGAATGAGGCATTATAATATTTAGCATATGGCTAAAACAGTACAAAAGCAATAGAACTGAAAGGTTACTTTTTAGAGGGAAAATGTTCATTGAGTTGAAAGTTGTTTGTATTGACTTACATGCTGGGCCTAATGAAGGTCATTATGGGGATTTAATTGTGCTACAGATGCATCAGAGAGGTCTGACTAGCTGAGTTTCTCCTCTCTGAATGACTTGCTGCATTCTGCTGCTATTGCCCAAGTTCTCACAGGCTGAATTGCCTTTCTCACTTACAAGCCACTTACAAATTGAATGCAGCACTACAAAAGATTGTCTAACACAAAAGACCCAAATTAGTCCATACCTCAGAAAAAGAAGTGCGATATTCCTGAAAAGCGGAGGGAAAATACTTCCTTTCCTGATGTTTGAGTTCACAACATTGCCAGACCTAATTCTGTTATTTTATGTTCACACTGTCAGACTATTCAGCTATTTTTGAAAGAAAGCTGAGTACAGACCTCAGAGTCCGTAAGTTTACCAGAAAATAGTTGGATGCGCTCCCCAGGACCAAGGTTATTCACTCTCAGCTGTTTACAGGCACAAACTACCAGAGTACCTTTATCCTCAGCCACAAATATAGCAAACAGTGGACATATAGTTTCAAAAGACGCTTTGCTTTCAGTCCTTGAGGAGACAGAATGACAAATTCCAAACAAATATGTAAAATGTAGAGATTAAAAAAAATGCTATTAAAAGAACAAGCTGGGAAGTGGTCTCAACTTTGCAGTGATAAGTCATGCAAGGTATCTATCCTACACCACCACAGTCTACAGTGAGGGGGCTTAAAGAGAAAATTAAGCCATTTACTGCATTTGTTATGGGACACGATGATGCCTCATGTTTGACTGTGACCCCTTGGGCTGCCAGGTGTGATGAAATAGAAAGTGCCATGCAAAAGAGAGTTGAAACCTTTGCTTGACTCTGCTTTGCAGTGAAGCCTCTCTTTTTGATCCCCGTTTGTCAGTACCAAGGAAAAATGGAGATCACGAAATCGGTCTGCAGCAAATGAGTGGAGAAATGCACAGAGTGAATGAAAGAAGTCAATGGGAGAAGTAATTTGAATTCTTCTGGCAAAGCTACACAAAAAACAGACTGCCTCCCAGAAGGTTTTGAATTAAAAAGGTGCTTTTGAGGTTTCAGACTCTCTTCAGCCTGGATGTTGTAAGCAATACGAAACGCTAAAAACATTAAGAGCTCCGAGGAACGCACATTCCTATGCTTTGCTGCGCAGCCTTGCTTTGAAGGGTGGGTATGTAAAGTCCTAAAAAATCACTTCAGAAACTGAAAGGGAAAATCACTCTGATGGGACAGAGCTTACAGCACACTTGATCAACGCTGAAAACGTAGGCATTGTCACATGCGTCTCTATCTGAGGACCTGATCCTGATGAGAATGGGCGTGGAAGTCTGCCTTCATCCCATATCCACATTATGATGGATGGTCCATTTAGGGAAAGGGCTTGTCCTCTGCAAGGAAATTATTTTAACAAATGTTCTTCAAGTCCAGTCATATAAGAAATAACAATTTAGGTAGAAATTGGAGCATATCCAGTGAACAAATAATAATAAAACAGTCAACCACTCCAACTTCTCTTTCTAAGGAACTGGTATGAAATGTAACTGTAAGGTGGACATGACGTTTATAATGTGTATCAAACATAATGGAAAAATGAAATGTTTAATCTTAACAAGTTTCATAGACCAAAATTCTCCTATTCAGACTTTAGCTAAACTAGCCGCTTTAGATAGAAAACCATGGATGGAAATAGAGATTAAGTCCTTGACATAAACCTCATTCATACTGCTTTTACATAGCTATTATGCAGAGAGCATTTAGGGAGTGGGGCTTGACCTGACTTCCACAGCCTCTATTACATGGACTTTCCGGAAGCAGGAGGGGGTGCTAGAGGATGTGGGAACTCATAGTTTTCCAAACCTTGAAGGAAGAAGTTTTAAGGAAAAGTAACCATCTTCTCACGGCAGCAGCACTACCAGCCTTGACCCCTTTTTGCTCACAGTCTGCCTGAGAGCAGAAGTTGGCTGAGCAGCACAAGCAGCAGACAAGGAATGAGGACATCAAAGGGTAGCCCCCACCAGACTCCCACCCAGAGATCTGGAAGTTAGGCAACGGTGGTGGAGCAGCAGGTCTTGCAGAAAGCTCTGTGCCTCACCAGTGCTCTGCAAGGGGAATGTGCCATGGTCCCAAAAAAACTCCTTAGTGATTTTCTTCAGGAGCCACTTGCTCCTTCTTTGCCTCCAGTCAAGAACTGATGCGTGGGAAGCCACTCACCAAAGCAGGTCTTCTTGGCACCGGCAGGTTTTCCTTCTACTTGTTCAGATCCTGCTAAATAAAATGTCAATGAAGTGAATATAAATGAGCATAAAAATAACTTATCATTGCTAGACTATACTCTCAAATTCTACTTCCTCAATAATTGCTTGACTGACGCATCTTAGCATATATCTTTCATATCCATACTAATTAATGAGTTGGCACCTCAAGAGATTCAAAAATATGCCTTTTCATTCCCTGGAAATGATGTGTAAGACTCCAGAGTATTTCCATGTAAAATTCTATCTAATATTTATATTTCATTAAAATATACTTTTTTACTTTGGTAGCAATCCTTTAACTCCCACAGGTCTCAACTATGTTCACAAAAGGGCATGAATAATTCATGGCATCATTTATACAGCTAATTTCACTATTGTTTTTTCTGTTGCATGCACTGTCCCCGAACCGAGCGTGGACTTCGCAGGTGCGCTTCTTCCCAAGTACAAGTTTTGCACCTCTTCAGTGAGCAGTGCTTAGCCTGCAAGGAAGAGGCTAAGGTAGCTTCAGGGAGGAGCTGTTGCACTTTTTTTGCTAATTGTTTCAGGAGATAACACAGAAACTTGGGATTTTGAATAACAGAGATCAGCAAGCTTCTGTCTTCCTATTGCCTCTCTGAAGAACTTCGTGATAAGATGCTCAGACATCCATTTTCTGTTTGGTTTTTTTTTTCCCACTCAGTGAGATGCTTCAAGCCAATAAAGGACTGAAAAGTGCTCGGATTTCATCTATTCATCCACTCCTTTCTCCCCCCCTCCCCGCCACCCCATGCCCCACATTTATCAAAAGGAGGAAAAGTGACGCAGAATATGATACTGAAGCTGTTTTAAACCTTGCCCTTCTAGTCCAGAGTAAAGTTAATTTTCATCAAATTACAAGTCTCTTATTATAGATGCAGGTGTGAATGTCACCAGAAGACATGCATTGTCAGTTTTTATTTCATCATGCACTGAAACCAGGAGGCAATTATTCATGTTTAATATCTGAACTTTAAATAGCTTTAAAGATGTTGAAGTAGGTGTCCACTTAAATAAAAAAGTGGAAATAAAGTTTAAAATTCCAGTAGGTTTCAGAGGATAAGACGAGGGGAAATACCACTTTAATAAAGACCTGCCATAAAATGGAAAGGTAATTTTTTTTGTTTTAAATCTCTTCAGGTTTTCAGCAGAGCTCACCTCTGCTTGGTTCTTTCATAAAACTATGGTCAGTGCCTAAACCACAGAGAAGATTGCTGCCTAAATCAGGGAGATATATGTTGTTTTAAAACAATAAATGATCATCAATGCCTAATTTTATTTTAATTTTCAAGAAGGAGATGGGCAATGGATGACTGCAAAAAGTAAAAGGAATAGGTAGATCTCCTTTATTTATTTCACAGTGCACAAAGAAACATAGAAATAGTTTTTAAAAATTTGAATATTGCAAGTCTCCAATGGAAAAAAATCAGACCTACTAATATTGCTTTTGGGTTTTTTGTTTGGTTTTTTTTTTTTACATGAGTCTAACAGGTTTCTTTTCTGATTGAACATAGCAGGGATGGAGCTCCAGAGGAGCAGGAGCTCACGGCCCTGCAGTTGAAGGCACACTTCGCTGACGCTTCTCTGAACCCCTCGAGACTGCTGAAGCAGAGCAGAAATCTCCTAGGACAAGCCTTCCTGCAGGCATTTAAAAGTTTCTTTTTCAAGTCCTAAAGAAAACTGAGAAGAACAGAAGCTGCAGCAAAATGAAGAGCTGTCTAAAGCATTACCAGCATTGTTTCTGTGATGTTGCGGTCTAGTTCCAGTCAGTGTGTGTGTGTGTTGTCAGGAGCAGGGACTCTGCCACCCCTTACGGTGCTGCCACTTTTGCTCTGGGACCTGGATCAACGGTGAGGGCACAAAAGAGGTCAGGATGGAGCTGGCTCCCTCCCTGTTCTGGAAATCACTAAAGTAAATATTTCTGCACTAAGAAAAAGTGTCAAAACCTTCTGGAGTCAATGGAGAAAAGTCTTATTACTGCCACTAATTTTTATTTAAAATTTTATTACCGCAGCTCATATGAAAGCTAGAAGCTTGACGTATGCAGGCCATAAACCCCTGACAGCTGATCATCAGCCAAGCCTAAACCATGACTTTCAAAATGACAGGTGGGGAGAGGCTTACAAAACTTGACCTGTCTTAAGCACATCAGCATGTGACACCAGATCCAGATTAATAAATACTCTTTACTGCGAACACATGCAAAGGGGCTGTTCAAGTATAAGAAGTTGCCATATGGCGTAGCCAGTGTACCTGTGGTGTTCCACGGAATGATGGATCGTGTGCTCTAGCAGTTAAATGGTGTCATCTGTTATTTGGACGAGAGTGGGAGAGACCAACGTACAAGCTAGGTAGCGCATCTTCTCAAAAGGTTTTAAATAGTACACCAAGATTTGGAAAAAACAGCCGACAAGCTGAACCCTCGCTGTGATGCTGCAGAGTGCGTGGTCTGTTCAGGGCACAGAGCGGTGCGGAGCAGCAGCCTCCAAAACTGCGGGGGATAAATGCCACGCAGCGTGGAGCAGCCCCCTCAGCGGGAGGAGGTGGCTCCTGCAGCCGTGTCCCTCCCGGGATGGGGACACGCTGGCAGGAATAGATGGTGCTAACGTGTATGGCCTGGGTGGAGAAGCACCCTTTTCCACGCCAGTAAAATAATATCTGGAGACAGCCTGGAATACTTCAGGGCTGAGGTCAGTTGTGGCAATGCTGTATTACCATGTGGGATTCCAAATTTCTAACCTCGGAGAGCTAAAGGACAGGGGGGACTGTGACATGGATTTAGATTGACCAAGAAACTAGGTCATCAAATGCCAGTGGTCCTCGTTTCGCAGAGCACTTTACAGCCAGACCTCCATAACTGCTGACGAGCACCCTTTCAGCAGGAGAAGGGGGACCTGTCAGTCTGCACATATGCAGAGGGAGGACTTATTTCTGCCACGTTTTCAAAGTAGCTGAGAAACGAGATCTCGGAGAGCAGATGTAGTAGTATTAGGCATTCGGTGTAGGATAGCGGATGCGTTGGGACGGTTCACTGGCCATGGTTGCAAGCTGGCTGCTGATCACAGGCCAGTGAATGAACAGCTTAAGGGGTGGGCAGGAGGCAGCTTTTGTAGTCCCTTGTCTTTAGCAGTCTGGCATTCGTGCACATGGCAGCTAAAGGCAACCAGAGAGTACGATGCGCCATGTCATGCCCCTTGCTGCGGTTGTGGCCTTCACCAGCATTGCAATCGAGGCTGGGCTGACCTTCAGCCCTGAGGGCTGGGTCAGTACCTTGGCTGGAAGATGCATCTTGCAGTGCGTGTGCCAAGTAATCCTGCTGCTGAGATTACTGAGGCACTATGAACTATTTCTGCTGGAGAGCAGTTCTTTGGTGGAGGAGTTCCTGGGAGCAGTCTTCACTCTGCCTGCCTGGGAAACTGCTTGCCAAAATAAAATTACTGGGTTTAGCTGTGAGATGTCAAAATGAGTTGGTCAATTGCTGTGCATCAACAGATAGGTGGGCATTATTTTTTTTTTTAAAAAGGAGGAACTGGCACTACTGACTGCATTTTAATAGTTCGCTATTGTCTTGTTGGTTTAGACCACACAAACTGCGTGAAACACTCCAGTACCATGTGTTCAAATATTGTTCCCTGATCAAGGCACAGATTTTTTGGCATTTTTATCCTTGCAGAATGCTCTTCCCTCAGTAAACCGTTTTGCAGCATGAGTAAGAGTGAGTAGCAGAATCTGTCTCTCTGTTTCATTTCCCTTGACCAGAATACACAAGAGAAACAAATGGAAAACAACACAGAGCAAAAGACCTGTAAAAACAGATCCTACTTAGTATGGGGAGCATTCATGGGGAGTGAAATTACAGAGAGGGAGAAACTGAACTAGCAGTATTGTCAGGTAGAATGGTTCCATAATTGAAGAAAAGTGTGAGTGAAATAAGTACGAAATAAAGGTTCAGCAAATAGAAAAAACAGGCAACAATATCATAGGTGGCTGACAGCAAGCTGAGCCTCACCGCTTAAGGTAATCTGAGAAGAAGAGAGGGCGTTTTCTGCATGTCAGGAGATTTCCTGGCTGTGGGATCTGTTCAGCCGAGGACATTTATCGATAGCTGCTGAAGTACAGGACAACATAAACTGGTTTGAGGAAAGGGTTTCCAGGTGACATCGTATCTCTGCAAAGAGGCAGGTGAAGTCCTACGAAATCAAACACAGCCACGTTCAGGAGGGCAGCAAGCACAGGTTTCTGGGGCAGCAAGGATCTGCCGACACACAAATGCACTAAGCAGCAGCAGCAAACCCTCGCAAATCAGAATAAAGGTACAGCAGACCCACTTATTGGAAGCAGCAATTTCTTTGGAAATGGCTATGGATGTGCAAACACAAAACCCCTAGAGACATAGCGGAACTCATTGGGATGCATTAATCTATAGTGTAGGAAGCTGGGGAGGCTTTGAGGGGGCAACCGGATTTCCCAGCTCCTGTTTGATATGTTGCCAGAGGAATAAGCCAACAGAGATGGGGCTTTTTGACAGGTTATCTCCATCACCTACGCACCGCTGCTTGACCTCTGCCTCTGTGCAGAGACACCCTGCCTGGCAGAGGCTGGACAGCTGGAAGGTTTGTAGAGGTAGATGGGATGACATCTAATTGCAGCGATGGCAGAAGCAATGTGGGTGTGCACAGCATGTTTGCATGTGTAATCACATTGGCATTCCTAGGCATCAGAGCTACCTCCAGAGATTACGCCTTTAGCAGGAATAAATGGGTGCTAGTGAGAACACGAGCGATTAAAGACTTCACCCCCGTTCTCTGGCTTCACAGCTCTGGCTTGCATTTGTCTCCTTTTGACATGCTCTGAAAGCTCCTGCTCCACAGAGATTGCAGACTTTGGGCTATTAGTCACAGCCATTAGAGGTTAGATTTGTCCTCCAGTCATTAATAAGAGCAAACACCTCCTTTTAGTTGAAAAAGACACTGTCAACTGATCAGTTTGCAGGCAAACAGCAAGGAAAGGGCTGGCACAAGTCAGCCTGAGGGCTGTAATTGCCTGAGACGTTTTGTTTGTGTTTCCGCCCCCCCTTCCCCTTTTTCCAGATTTTATTCTTTCCTTTTGTGTTGCAGAAGGCCCAAAAACACAGCAGGGGAAACCGAGCAACCACGGGTTTTCATGGCAAAGCTACTCAACAGAAGTGCTGTCAAATCACAAATGGAAAAGTAGGGCATATTCCCCTTCATCTTTTATAGTTATAAGCTGAATTATGAATAAGAACGATGAGTAAAACAACTGTGATTTTTAATCAATCCTAACAGTAATAGGATTTATTTTCCTCCTTTCATGTGGATGAATTTTCATTCTGATAACCTTATAAGCACGAGAGCATAAGCTTGCTCCTTGTTCTCGCTTGCTTTGCAGAGGGAGGAGGGGTAAGGAGAGGAGTGGGCTGGAGCAGGGCCCTGCACCAGTCTTTGAAAACATCCTTTCATGTCACAGCAGCTCTTTCAAGCATCCAAAAGATGTCCTGCGCAAAGTCAGGATGCAATTAAAACCCTGTGAAGCTCTTTTGTGAAATCTCACCCATCTCAGATTAGACAATAGCTAAAATGTTCACCTGGGAGATTCACATTTAAGTTTCCTTTTAGAAGCAAAATGGAGACTCGAATAGAGTGGGAAGGATTCCCACGTGCCCCACAAACATCTGAACCACCAATTATCCTCTCTTTTTTCTGATCAGAAATTTTGACTCACATCCAAGAAAAACCATCCTTCAAAACTGATGTGTGTGTTCCCACAAGAATTTCTGGTGGTGATGAATTAACATTTTCCAAAAACACCCAGCCACTTCTGCATATTCTGAATTATGTGGTTGTTTTCTGATCAGAACAAGCATTTTACAGTGTTTGTGATGCATAGATCAACATTTTCTGCTGCTTCTTATCCAATTTCTGACTGATTTCACCCATTCAGTTCTTATTTTGTTTCAGAATGAAAAAAAAAGTGGAGATGTGCTACATTTCTGCAGTTTCAGATTATTCCAAGTAATGCCCGATATAAACAGCACTAGTGTGGGGGGGGCCAGGTTGAGACCCCACGGTGGGTACGTTCAGGCTGGCCGTGGGCCCCAGCCCAGGCCATGCAGGGGGGTCTGTGGCTTCATGCAGGGAGCGGGGGGCAGAGGGAGCGCCTGGGCTCACTTCCATCATCCCCAGTGGGGTTTTGACCAAGCAATGATGGTGCAAAAGACGTGGTAAGAGTTATTTCTAGATAACAGTGGCATGGTTTATAAAAGGGTAGAATCGTGGCAGAATTGAAATATAGTCTTTAAAACCCTCAATGGTCCTCAAAGTAGATACATGAAAATAGTATATTATGGTCTAAGTTTGCCTCTGGACCAAATTCTATAAAGTCCATCATAAATATACTTTATAAAATGTATTTCTCTTGTTAATTAAGAGGCTATACTTAGATTCACTATGTGTTTTATCAGGAGAAGATCAGAATAGCTCTGAACAGCTGTTGGTGTTGAATACATTGTTTTTTGCCAAATCTTCTATCAGCTAGTGGTGGATACTGGGACAAATGAATCATTCTTCACTGAAGATCTCAAAAATATTTGTAACTTCATTGGGATAAGAACCTGGTCTTTATAATACTCTCTTCTTTAAAAGCACAAGTATAAATATACCAAATTTTTGTATACTAATTTCATTCCTGTAATACTCAGAGATATTGAGCAAGGACATATTTGACCACTAAAGGTCAATCCCTGCACCAAAGTACTTACATCTTAAGAAGATAAATAACAGCTGAAAGATAAGGAAGATAATTTTATTAATCTTCCTGCAAATACAATCATTGACTATTATTACTATTTTAAGCAGTTAATATGCATGCCAGGCAAAACTGTAATATTTCCAGAATTTTTTAAAGTGTGAAGAGACTTTTTCCTGGATTTTTTTTATTCAGAATCTTCTGTTCAATTTTCAGAAAAATCGAGATGCCTTGAATAGTTATTTGTTTAGCAAATATTAGTTATTTTCTTTAGTAAGAAGATTTAGCTGGTATCCATCCAGATCATTCTCATCCCTAAGATTAAGAAATGCACTACTTATTATTTTGTTCGTGCATAAAATGTACTGCTATCTGCATTCATGAATTAAATACAAATTATTTGTTAAAATAATAGAATACATAAGTTATATTAGAAATGGAGCTTTAGAGGCACATGCCAAATGTCAAAGGATTTGTCTAAATAATGTAAATGTTGAAATTATACAACTTAAAATTGTTGGCTTTCTAACAAAAGCAGAAGGCTTTAGCTACAGGAGTTGTAATTGCCTAATACTGACAACTTTGAAATGAAATGACTACATGTGGAAAGATTATAAGAAGATTTTCAGGCAGTGCTATGTAGTAGGAAAAACATTGGTTTTAATATCACTCTAAAAGTTCTTCCTCTGTTCTCAGAGAGACCGTATCTCACTAGTATTTCCTTTTATTTTCTCCTCAACTTTCCAAACTTTACATTAGCAGCCTCTAAAACCTAGTGAGAAACCAAACCTTTTTTACGTTGCAATTCATAGATCTGCAGAGGGCTGCTGCAGCTCCAAAGCCATCATGGATGTCTTTACCAGTGCATCAAGGTCTTGCAAACCAAAGGAGGAGCAGATGCAGCCCACGGGGGGAATTGTTTCTAATGGGCAGTGCAGAAGAGGTGGGGAGGACTCAGGTTTGGGAGAAAATAAGCCTAGCACCCCATGGCACCAGGCTTGGTGGCCCATCACCTCCTCTTGTACACAACTTCATACACACACTCCCTCCCTGGGTCCCCTTTCAGCCTGAGTTGTCCAAGCCTGGGATAGTTCACATGCTTGCCCATTTTTGCCAAAAGGAGAGTAACCAAATGGAATATTTTCTCTATAAACACTTCAGAAAGTAGCCATCATCTGCCTTTCAGACTTCAAGGTTTTAAACTTTCAGATACCTGCTTGGTGCAGGTGCTAAAACAAAGGACTAGAAATAACACCAGGACCGTAGTAAGTAGAAGAAGCTACAAGTCCGCCAGCTTTGGGCAGGCTCTGTTGACAGATCTCCAGTAAGTTTTATGCCTAAGAAGAGGAACTGCCATTCCCCACATCTAAGACTGTCAAACTCAAGCTACCCAAGCTACTCAAGCTGGTGGCAGCATGTCTATCGTATGTCCTCGCAGTCCTGCCTCTGACAGAGGTGAGTCCTGTAATCCTGCCCTTGACGAGTCTAGTTTTGGATCAAGCTTAAGTTACGAGGAATTGCAGTAACCAGGTATATAAAATAAGAGGTATTGAACAACGAAGGGGCAGAAGCATGCACGCACACAGACGTAGACAGAAAGCAGAGTTTTTTCAGTGTGACTCAGAATAGGCTGTCACCAGGGTCAAGAAATAAATGGGAAATGAGAAAACCATATGCCATATAATGGCTTCAGCATTCAAGGTTGGGTTTTTCAAGTCACTATTCTCAGGATCATTAAAGATCAAAAGTAAATTTATTCATGTCGTTCTATCTTGTATAGTCTATCACTTTCATATTTAAACACTGACTCCCATATATGTGTTTGTGTTTACTAGAAATGGAGGTGACTAGCAGAAATCTGATAGTCTTTTTTATTATTAGGGCTTCTTGAAGTTTAAACTTCTAAATCATATGCAAAAAATATTAAAATAATACTATCAAAGGCTCCGTCTTTCGGAGATTCAGTTCATAAATATGCACTTTGATGGAGGAAATGCAGACCCTTTTATGCAGTATGAATGTCATCAAGGAGATATTCTCATGCTAATTATTACAGACAATTCATGGCTGAACAGCTCTCAGATAATGTAAGAAATGGCAGGGGCTTATTTCCACATTCTTCTATTCTTCTGCTAAAGCTCCTGTTAACCACTTTTTCACTAGCTCTGCTATTTCGTTTGCGACTTGCCATCTCCAGGGAGAGGGATTTTGTGGTTTGGAAAGAGTTGTTGGGGATGGTGCGAGGCCCTGACTGCCCTGAGCAGCCCCAGCTGGGACCTGCACGGACCCACCCCTGGGCTGGGAGCCCCATCTCAGCCCAGCCCAGGGCACCCAGCTCTTCCCCAGTTGCCCTGAGGGTGCAGGGCTTCCTGCAACAGCCCCGTGTGTGCTGCTCCCTTGCAAGTGGTAGGTGTACGTGCTGTATCTGCCTTTGTACTTAGACCAGGTAATCATGTTAGAGGAGTAATCCATCTCAGTCTGTGGTGATATCCACCACAAGCAACAGCTACTGCTGGTAAGAACATGAAATATCAGCTTTTGGCGTGAGACGGACACAAGAAATGCATATGCATGATGAAATCGGAGGATTAGGTTGTGATGACCCAACTTATTTTCATGACCTTTCCTATTGGCATCTCTATGCCATTAATGAGATAAAATCCCAGCAGTCTGCAAAGAAACTGAGAAAACCATCAGGCTCTCACTGAACACTGAATTTTATGCTTGTAGCAGTAGTTGTGAGCATCTCAAGCTGGAAGCTATGTAGAAAATAAACAAGTGAGGAAAAACAGCTTAAGGCAGAACAAGTTTAATATGTTTTTCCTTTTACATTGGGGCGGGGGGGGAGAAATGTGTGCCAAATTTAAAGTTGACTGCCGATGGCCATTACTTATGTAAGTAACTTTGGCTTGCCAGCCCAGCGCACAAGGCTGGCTGACCTTGGCAGCCGTATGTCGGTATTATTCTCCCACAAATCCAGTATTCCTTGGCAGTTTCTGCAGCCCTCTGAACAGAGGCAGGCTTGTCAGTTTGTAGAGTATGTTCTTCCTATTTTTTGCCCTTTTCTTTCAAGAAGCAAGGGAAAACTAATGCTGGATTCTGTGTCTGGTTTAAGGGATGGTATAGCAGGGGGAGTCTTTCCATTTGCTGTACTGAGTGAGCAGTTGTGGAGCTGGGTAGCGTATAGAAAATGTTGTATAGAAAAGCAATCACTTGAAATGGAAGCTGGAATAAATGAATTTAGGTAGTAAAGGAGGAATAACTGAGGCTGAGCATCCTGACAAGGTTGTGTTGTTTGCGTTTCTTCTGGGTGGGTGCAGACTCTACCATCTGTGCCATTTTGTTGTCAGTACAGGTCCTAAACAGGACTCAAGGAGAAGAGCTGAAATGTGCATAAGTGTGAACCAGAAAATGTCAGGTTTCCAGGTCAGAGAACTTGCAGAAAAATAAATGGGGGGAAAAAAAAAGTCCCTTTTTGTCTGCAGAAGAGCATCTGCAATAACTGGCAGCTGAACCAGGGATTAATTATAGCAGCACAACACTGAATGGCAGTGAGGTCTGTCAGGATTTTACCACCCTGGGTCTGAAGCACTACAAAGCTGGTAGAATCCCAGTTTTTGGATCAGATCACTTGGGTTTCAGGGCATGTCCCATTCTGGGAAACCTGCACCCCAGGACACAGGTGTTCCCCTGTAGCCCTTACAGAGGACCTGGGCTCTCTGAAGCTGTCCAGAGGTGGGAGTTGCCCAGCTGTGCTCCAAGTTTGTTTTTCATTTGAATGAATCCCAAATCAGAAAATAAGTAGGGCAACCTGAAAAGCTCAGGTGGAGGTTTGCTAGATTGATTTCATGAGCTTCTTACAAGCCATCTTGGAAAAATACACAAGACAGCATTGGGATGGCTGGGTCCCAGCACGGTGGCTAGCATGGCAATGCAATACGCGGATTTTCTTCCTGGCACCCAAAGGCACCTGGCTGCCATCTCCTCACCCTGCACTGGCAGGCTCGTCAGTCAGGGCTTTCAGCTATTGCTACGAAAAGACCATTTCTCCACTCGTTCCCTTTAGCCTGAATAAAAATAACTTTCAGCTAAATCAGTAGTTAAGTCTGAATCTAAGCCACTAATACGGAGCATTACTTCATTACTGTTTGTGTCTGGTTTATGCTTTGTACATCCAAATGGAAAATAAAATACAAGTATGCCCACTCTTGCTCTTTCCATCTGCTGCCAGGGTCTCTGAGCATGGTGTGACCAAGTCACATAACAGACATACAGGGTACAAGGGGTGTGTGTGTCTCTATATGTATATATATACAAAAATTTAAATGGCCTCCCTGGAACAGGGAAGGAAGACTACTTGGTGTTCAGATTTATGTAATTGCAGGTATACTTCAGGCATGAACAAGGCATTTTTTATTTAAAGCAGGTCAATTACAGAGGGACCTGGACAGGCTGGATCGATGGGCCGAGGTCAATTGTATGAGGTTCAACAAGGCCAAGTGCTGGGTCCTGCACTTGGGCCACAACAACCCCATGCAATGCTACAGGCTTGGGGAAGAGTGTCTGGAAAGCTGCCCAGCAGAGAAGGACCTGGGGGTGTTGGTTGACAGCCACCTGAATATGAGCCAGCAGTGTGCCCAGGTGGCCAAGAAGGTCAATGGCATCCTGGCTTGTATCAAAAATAGCGTGGCCAGCAGGACTAGGGAAGTGATCATGCCCCTGTACTCAGCACTGGTGAGGCCGCACCTCGAATACTGTGTTCAGTTTTGGGCCCCTCACTACAAGAGAGACATTGAGGGGCTGGAGCGTGCCCAGAGAAGGGCAACGAAGGTGGTGAAGGGTCTAGAGGACCTACAAATCTACAAATCTTATGAGGAGCGGCTGAGGGAACTGGGATTGTTTATCCTGGTGAAAAGGAGGCTGAGGGGAGACCTTCTTGCTCTCTACAACTACCTGAAAGGAGGGTGTAGAGAGGTGGGGGTTGGTCTCTTCTCCCAAGTAACAAGCCATAGGACAAGAGGAAATGGCCCCAAGTTGCGCCAGGGGAGGTTTAGACTGGATATTAGGAAATTTTACTTCACTGAAAGGGTTATCAAGCATTGGAACAGGCTGCCCAGGGAAGTGGTGGAGTCACCGTCCCTGGAAGTATTTAAAAGACGTTTGGATGAGGTGCTCAGGGACACGGTGTAGTGGTGGTCTTGGGAGTGTTAGGTTTACAGTTGGACTCAATGATCTTAAAGGTCTTTTCCAACCTATACGATTCTGTGATTCTGTGAATTTCATTTAGATGTGGATAAAAATCTCTGTATGCTATACCTTTCATCTTTGTTCAAAAAATATGTATTTTTAACCACCCCTCTTTCTATGTCCAATAGTGACTCAAGTGTCTAATTCTGTATGGATGAATTTTTAATTTGCAGTGCGATCCTGCTATTGGTACAGGTTCATCCATCCCTTAAGCATCTTGGATGTACCCGTGTGAAGGATCAGACCTGCCTTTTATAAGCTAATCTGGTAGTCTGTCATACTATTATAGTGGGTATAGCCAGGACTTTCCGAATACACATGCTGTATCACCAAGCTGGTCCCCTCAATTTTCTCATCACTTTCAAGCCTTTTATCTGTCAGCCCTTCTTTGTCATAAGAAAACCTGTCATGTAGGCCACTTCTGAGACACAAATCAGGCTTATTTGGTTTTGCTACTCAGATGAATACTTAGGGTTTGGGTTTGGTTTTATTTTCTGCTCTTTTTCTGCTGGTGGAATGAGCTCTGATTTTACTTTTTCACCCAGCTATAGTGTAAGTGCTAGAAGAAGGCGGCAAGATGGGATAGTAAAGGGGAATTTTATGTCCACGTCATTCCAGACTGTGATCCTGCCAGCAGGTCCCTAGGGAGAGATCTTCCAGCAGCACTCTGGAGAAGCAAGAGCTTGCTGAGACCCACCAGCAGAAGGAGGGCTGCGGGGCTTGACCTCGCTATCTGAACGAAAGCTGCTGAGGGAGAGCGCACAAACGTACTTGCTCAAAATTAGAAGTAATTCTCTGCATTTGTACGACAATCGTAAAGGAGTGCCACATGAGAGGATGGCACAATCTTCCTTCCTTTTAAAGTACAACTTTTTAATTTTCTTTTTTTTTAAAGAATTATATATTGTGCTTTTCTTTCAGGACTTTATAAGCTTCTACTTCTTTTGTATCTTAATAAGGAAAGCAAAGCTGAACTGAAGTTTTTAATATATTAAATCAGAAACCTAGACTGGAATGAAAGATAAGAATCCAATAATACCAAAAAGACACATGGAATAGAATCGGTTATAAATGATTTATGCACCAGGATTAGGAGGTTAAAAAGGCAAAAACTTTAATGTTCGCTCATGCAAGAATGTCAAATCACTGGCCAAAATAAGGAATTTGACAGTAATAAGATTTTAAAAGTGGGCATTTTCAGGTAGTGCTATGTGCCGTAATAAATAGAGGTCATAAAACTTTGATCTAAGTATATTCCTGGGATGTTAATGGCTAAGATGGTCACTCATCTGAACTTTGAAAATATATTTTATAACCTGTTTTAATAAACAGCTATTAATACAAGGCATAGTTGCATGCCTCAGTAAGGCTATGCTTCCCAGACTCGCTTTCCTTATCTGTATCTCTGCAGTCCTTGTCTAATGGCAGACGGTGCCAGTCTTCTGAAGGATTTGCTGCAGGGATAAACCTCATTTACTTTCCACCTCGTCTAGGGTGAAAAGCATGCAATTGTCTTGAAAGTTTGACGGGAGAGGAATTTCTAAGTGCTAACGAAGGACACCTGTCCCTGAGTTACTTGGGATGGAACTTTTCTTTCAGGATAGCACATGGGATATGAGAGGAAAGCAGAGTTATTTAACTTACCAGGAAATTAAGTCTTCTCCCTGCTAGCATGCATTTATGTTTATTTTGAACACTGAAGAGCTGAACAACATCAAGCCTAGCTGTAGATAGATCAAAAAATAACACTGAAGATCCCGCTCTTCCTACAAAACCTACTTTCTGAATCAGAAGATTTGAGATGAGAATAAAGACTATGTTATAGCAAGCAGGGCATGGCAAGTACTTTAGACCACTGCTTCAAATCCCTCGTTACTGTTTCTAAATGTCAGGTCCGACTATAAATCTAGAGGGAATGACTACATAATTTTTACTCGAGCCTCTCAGAAAAACGGCTGAAGCTTGGTGGTCTCTTTCCAGCAGAAAGCGGAATGAAGCAGCCACAGCGTAGGAGCTTCGGCAACGCTGCATCCTTACATCTCCGTGTCAGCTCCCATCCTTACATCTATCTCCGTGTCAGCTCCCCGCGGACCAGCTGGCATCGCGCTCGGTGGCGCCAGTTGCTGCGCAGCCCTGCGCCGCAGGACGCGGGTGGGGACAGCGGAGCTGCCTCCGGACTCGCGCGGTGGGGACATCGCTGGGGCCGAGCGGGAGGGACGGGGAAGGAGCCCGGGCTAAAGCAGGACGGTTTAGGGGGAGAAAAAGCAAGGCACGGAGTGGCCGCATCTCAGCCTTTCTGGTCTGACAAATCAGCCCGTACCTGCTTTTGTGTGGGACAGCAGTGACATCTCATGGCTGGCGGCAAGCATTGCAGCCGCCCCAAGGCGAGGCGACGGGGACCGGCCCGGTGCCACCCGGGGGCTGGGTCTCTGCCCCTTCCTCACCCCGCCACTCCCGTTACTCCTGGCGGCTCCACGCACGGCGACGTCGTTTTGGAGGCGGTTCCCGCGGCCCCAAGCGCTGGCCCTGCTCCCTGCAGCAGAGGGGCCACCCGCTGCCTGCCGCCGCCGGGAGCGCGGCCGCAGGCGCCGGGCGCTGCGCAGCAGCCCGCCCGCAGCAGCCCGCAGCAGCCCGCAGCATCCCCCCCGCAGTATCCCGCAGCATCCCGCCCGCATCCCGCAGCATCCCGCCTGCATCCCGCAGCACCCATCCCGCAGCATCCCGCCCGCATCCTGCAGCATCCCGCAGCATCCCGCCGGCAGCATCCCGCCCGCAGCATCCCCGACCCGCCGGCTACCAGGCGGGACGCGGCAGCCGCGCCGGGCCTGGGCCATTCCCCCTGTTTTATAACCCGGTTGCTGCTCTAGCTACACAGGAGCAGCAGCTATAGCGTTTTCCCCGCTACCAGCAGGAAGGAGGCAGGTGGGCTGTAGTGTCGTGCAGGCAGTGCTCTAATTAAAATGCTCCTCACTGGCATGTACAGAAAGTTCAGAGAAAGAGAGACAAAAATACTGATTTCTGTTTGAAAAATGTTCAAAGCTCAACGTTTTTACACAAGCTCAGGAAACTCTTCCGAGAGTACAAGCTAGTTAGTCACTAAATTGGTAGTTTGTTTATTTTTAGAGAGAGAGAGAGAAGAGGAAGGGGGGAGCGCGTGGGGGACATGGAGGAGTTGAAAGAGCCCTCGTGTTATTCACCATGCAGCCAGGAGCAGAAAATAAAGAGACAATTAGAAGGTCAGAACCAATAATAATACGCCGGCAACCCGCAGAAGCTGTAGAGCAGGTGTTTGTTCTCTTGGTGTTTTTACTGCAAACCATCATTAAAGCTGTGTGACTCCACCAGTTCTCATGCCACAATTCTCTGCATGCAAATTTGACATCTTCAATGTGAAGACAGATTATATCTTCACTAATTTGGTCCAAGGCAAATTGTCACTATTTCCTTAAGAAAACACTGCTTTTCATGAGGAAATTATTGAGTGCAAACTGAGGGGGTTTTTCATGAATTTAGCCCAGGCAACCAGACAGAATCATGCTTTTATTATTTACTTCCACTGTATAATCAGCTTTTCATTGAAGATGACAGCTTTCAGCCAAGAAAGTCTAACGTTTTTTCTCAGGGAAACATGACAAACAGGAGGCAAAAAATGTTGAGCTTTTCTTGCGGCTGAAGAAATCTCTTGGTTTTGCTATTTTGCCTGTACATATACATAAATGTACACACATATATGCACTCCAAGCATGTACACAGGGAGCTCTGGCCTCACTGAGAGCTTGAAACCCTGTGCGCTGTTACGAAGCAGGTCTAAAGCAATGATCAGAAAAGGCCCTTCAGGACTTGAGATGGAGAAATCAGAGGGCTGAATATTCCCACAAAAAAACACAGAATGGATGGAAGCGTAATAGCTGTTGGGTTTATGTTTTTATTACACAGGTGCTCTGATCCTCGTAGTCTTCATTCTCAGGCTTGAAATGAAGGTGGCACGTGGGGAGGGAGTCGCACTATATGATTCAAGCCCTTCCCCTGTTTGGGGCTATCTGCAATGACCTCAGGCAGTCCCTGGCAGACCTGGTGCTGCCCCTGGCTCCACAGAGATGTGGGCGTTCAGGCACAGCCCATGCTGGGTGGGAGGCAGGGGCCGTGCGCGGCAGCAAGGGCTCGTGAGCCCTTGCCCTGTGACGCTCCAAAAGCAGCAGACATCTCCGGTTTTGTGCCTTCAGGGTGGCCATCACAAGGCAGCTTTTATTACAAGAGTCAAGTCTGTAATTTCTACGTATTATGTCCAGGAAGTCTGTGCTTTGCTTAGCTTTGGAGCTGAGGCTTATGGCTCAGGATCATGGTTACATACATGCTTGTGACAAATTGTTCAAGGACAAGTTCCTAAACCAACCCTCCCTTACAAGTATTGCCCTGCAACAAAATGTGCCGCTTCCCAAGAGCTGAAATGCAAAAAAAAAGACGGAAAAAACTGTTCCTGCCAGAACTGCCTTTGCTTTCCCTTCTTTTCTGTGCCCTCAGGGTTTTTTCCATGTGCTCATTATAAAGTGACTTTTCTTGCCACACCTGGGAAGTGAGTGCCACTTTCTCAAAGCTGATGCCTTACAGCTCTCCTTTACCCCCCCTAAAAGAGAAGAAGCCTGTTTCTCTTGTTTGGTCCTTCCATAGGGCACCTGAATGGCAAGCCCTGCTGGATTGGCCCCCAAGCTGAAAGCCTCTGGCCTTTGGCTGAGGCCATGGGAAGTGTTGGTGTGGCGAGCGTCAGCTGCCGGGAGCCTCTGCTGCCTCTCTCCAGAGCCTTTGCCTTCATTTTTATCAAACCAGACAGCAAAGCATTGATCTCGCATGTACACTTGAAGCGGAAGATGGAAAAATATTAATGTTTCATTGTCTTCATGTTTAAAAGTGAAACCTTTTAAAGAAATGGATCTTCACCAAGGACAAGAGAAATGTTTTTCTTAACTGCATAGCAACAAGCTATAGCTGCAATTATTTATATTGAGTGTGAAATTCCCTCAGTGCTTCATTTATTCAAAGCTATATTTTTACTTGGTTTTTGTTTTCACAGATGGCTAAGCTAAGATGCTGTCTTGGGCTTAAATATCTACACAAACTTTGGCACTCCCCACCAACAAACAAAAAATAGATTAAAAAAAACCAACACAGAAAAATTGCAGTTAAACTTGCAAAGCCTTCCAAAGAGCACAGCAATATTTTTAACTAATTTAAAACTGTGATTATCTACTGAGGAATTTAATGTAATTCTGTCATTGCAACATAGTATTAGAACAGCTTTATGGGAACCACTGGTTGTCAAGTGACAATTATAAATGGGATTTTTTTTAAAATTCTTTTACAAAAGGCACAGGTTTATAATTTGATTCCAGCACTTGTTCTGAGTGCTTTGCTCAAGGAAAGTTTATTATTATTGTTTAGGAAAAGAAAGTCTTTTCCCAAAGTACTTGCAACCGAAATTTACACACTCAGCCAACACTGAGATTAAATTTCAAGGTTTTCTCTCATGCTCTTTCAGGGTGGAAAAGTGTGGTTTGCTTTGTTGTTGTTTTTGTTTCATCTTTTTTATAGTTCAGAAGACCAGTGGCCATGGGGATGTGCTGCCCTCGCACAGGCGTGCTGAGCGTGGGCACGTTACCCTGTCCATCTACACCGGGAAATGACCGCTTTCGTATACAGCCCAAATTAGAACCCATTCCTTTTTCACTGCATCTGCTCTTTAAGGCGTTAACTTAAAAAGTGACTGAAACTCCCAGGTCTTTCCAAAGAATGATTTTGGTTTTGAGATCGTTTTGCATTTGGGGACCATAATTTAATCGACCTTTCCTCCAAAAGAAGTATCGCACTCCTATGTCAACAGTCTTTATTTGCTTCAACAGTAATGTGTTTTCCTACTGGTTTTTACCCTGTATGTGGTATTTTGATGATGAGCATTGCTTCAGCTGGGTACAGACACCCTTTTTCTCAGGTGAACTCGTCTTTCTACCAATGCAGATGGTTATTTAAGAGTAATGCAGAAACAAGATGAGTTTGTCCAGACCCCAGGGACCACAAAGATTGTAGACCAACAGTACAAGGGTATGGTCATTACTATCTCTATGGAGCACGTAGATATTGAGGAGGTGTCTTTCATCAGGAGAGGTTCCTTCCTCATCTGGTCCTATCACCAACCTTCATTTTTGATGCAATGTATTTGAGCTCTGGAAAAAAATCATCTATTTCTAGCACTGAGATCAACAAGCAGGCTTCAGTTTGAATATGAGTCTCCTGAAGTATGTACCAAGTGTGACAGACAGGGACTCCTGCAGTGTGTGGGTTATTTTGGCTCTGCTGCCTAAAGGTGCTGAGAAACCTGCTTTGCCTTTCTGTGGCTGTTTCCTGAGCTATAATATTGGACTAGGGCTCCTTTGAAATCTGCCAAAGGTGTGAAGATGACTTCTATGGACCAGGTAGTAGAAAAATACCAATTCAAAGCCATGTTCACCATTTAAAATGAAACATATTGGGGATTCTTCAACTTCCATGAAGGTCTCACGAATGAGTTACCATCCTGTCTAACACAACCTCTGTGCCAGTGCTGTAGCTCTCATCAGTCAGCACAAGAGTGGCTGCCGCAATCAGAAACAATTACTCACTTCTATTGCAGCTCCAAACAGGGAGAATAACGAATACTTTTCACCAGCTTCTGCCACTTTATGTTTTCATGTCAACCAGTCAATCAGACTCTGTATAAAACAGCATGTGTCTGTTCATTAAGAGGAGAAAAAGTTGATTGGTACCAGAAGATGAGTGCAGAGTGATTTAATTGTAGCCCTTTGGCACATCTGTGTTAGATATATTAGGCACTTAGACACTCCACATTGACAGCAACAATGGGAATTATATTGGAATAATATGATTTTTTAAAGCTGTACTTACACAAAAAACCCCAAACCTTTTTGATCTCTGTGATTAAGTATTCCAGGTAATTTCACATCATCAGTTAGTCTTTCTCCTAAACAAGACTGAAAGCTGTTAACTCCTCTCTTCTGCACAAGCTAGCTGATCTATAAATAAGGAATATGTTCTTACAAAGAGAGTGTTCTTATTGATTGGTGAGATGTATTGTTACCATTTCATTACACTTGATCGTTATATGCTCCTCTCCTGCCAGAATTTTTTATTCATCGCTAGGTTAGAGACTTGCAAACTTTGCAAAGGCATCCCCCTCAGTCCGTAGCTGGGAGGGATGCTGTCTCCTGGCCAGAAGCAAGGTTTACCTGAGTGAAATTACTGGCAATCATTGTAGCCATCATTGAGCTCATCAAAAATTGAGCCATCATTGTACTGTTAAAGTCTGTCATCTGAAACCCACCCTGGATCTTCTTAACTGGGTTTCTCCGAGTACCTTTGCTATTGCAGTCTTCTGAAAGGATAGCCATAAGAGGACAGTTTTCTGGAAAGAAAAGTTGTGGACTGCGGTTTCTTAAGGGATCGTAGACTCCAGTCACCTATTACCTTCAAACAGAGAAAAGAAAGGCAAATCAGACTTGTTTTCTGTTGCTGGGTGAGCATGATTCATGATCTTTTTAATGGCATTTTAGTTATTTAAATACCAGAGACAGCCCACCTGGGAAGCAGCTGCAGAGCGGCTGATCTGTAAAGGACAGCAGCTCAAGGGTCTGCTCCGGAGGCACCTCGGCGTCGGATCGCTGCAGCTCTGGTATCCTGCAGCTCAGCCTCTCTGCCAGCACCGCTTCTTGCCAGGCTGCTTCAGCATGGCTCTTCAGTTTGGCCGCTTCTGTACTGCTTATTTTGCCAACTTCTGCACCTTACAGCAGGTCTCTGAATCCATAGAGACTCTGCTGAAACCCCGCGCTCCTGAAAAATGAGGGCATCTCAAAGTTTGTCTTAAGAAGAAAAACCACGTTCCTCTAACACCAAAAGTCAAACAAAGAGAATATAGCACTTAGTATATTTTAAAAACAGAACTTTATAATCCATTTTCAGGATTATTTAAATTTCCTGAGCAGCGTCCACATTTTCTTTTATTAGCAATGTTTAAAGCAGGGCCAGATTAGCATGCTGGAAACATATACGCTCAGCAAAGCACAGGAGCTTTCTCCAGCCGCTGTCTTCCTAAGGACCAGGAACAGCCCTGGTCCCAGAGCAGAGGGCAGCTCCTTCCACGCGCCTGCCCGGATCCTGCGTCAAAGACCCTGCCCCATCCTTGCTCTGGTCAGGGTGCTCACATACTGCAGCACTGTTGATGCTTTCCTCTATGGGCAGAGGGCTTGGGGAGCATGAATCCTATGGGAGCATGAAGTGCTACAGCCCTAAAAAGAACAAGAGCACAGGTAGGAATACAGGTACAATGTGACCGAGACCGCCCTGGGAAGCCAAGTGGCTGCCTGCCACCCCCAGCATGGGCCGCGGTGTCTAGCTGGCTATGAGCATTGAGCCACCTTTGTTAAGGAGCCAGCAAGCTTTCCAATCCTGTCCTAACAATCCCGAATGTATCATTATGAGAAGAGCATGGCTGAGTCTCTTTTATTGTTTCCGTTTGAAATGTATTCTGCACTAAAACATTTTTGTGGGGCTGGAAATTCTTTTCAGAATCTGCTAATTATTTTCACAATCTACAGTCTGCTCTTACGTTTCTAATTGTAACTATTAATCCTCACTCATCTACATGTCCTAGATCTGTGCAAGGCAATAACGCATTTTATGCTTAGCAGCACCCTGCCTCTTGACTCATTTGTCAAAAGGCTTATTGTACAGTGGTGCTGAATGTGAGGAATTAGCTGCATAAACTTGGCCATTAAAAAGAATGCCTGTATATTACCTGTGCTGGGCATTGGTATGTACACAGTAATTCCCGCCTCAAATATGCAAACACATCTCCCTAGTTTCAGTTAGATTCATACATGCTGCAAACAAATTTGGAAGTGATTTGAATGCAATTTCACCTTTGTGTCAAGTCAAATGGTGTTATAATTGTAATTAATAAGTACTGGACTTGACTTCAGTCTCTTGACTTGTATTTGGTTTCCTAAAGAAATTTTTTAATCTATTTTAAAACATGGCAGGTACAGAACATGCTCTGTTGTTTTCAAAATGTGGTCAGGTAGCTACCTACAAATATTGACACCAAAGGTCTGACAGATATTTATAATTACCAAACACTTGTCAACACTGCCAAGACAAGACGGCATCCCTGCCGCTGTGTCGGGGAGAGGGAAGAGCAGTCAGACCAGAGTAGTATCCGTTTCTCTTCAGCTGTGTAGGAATGATGTGCTTTCCATTCCTCTCTTACAGCAAAGAAATTTCCCTTTTCTGTCTAATGAATGTTGTCTACCCAGGCATCTCTGGACAGCTTTCAGTGAGGGTTGTTTGATGGTGAAATCCATTAGTAGCTGCCTTATCAGAACGGCAGCTGGCACTGCCCCTACCCTTACTGCCAGACACAGCAGCCAAATATTTTCTGTTGGCAAAGTATGAAGAAGTCTACTGAAGCATTCATCTATACTAAAATTTGGCCCATTATTTTCATGGACAGCCCTCAAGCTGCACAAAGGTCTGTTCGCTTCTTGGCTTATGGTTATTCACATTCATCAAACACGCTCTACAAGAAGACCACTGGGAGAAAAATGGCAGAGAAGACACTTTGCTAGAGTTATGTCCTGTTAGTCCCAGCTACATCGCAGCCAGACACAGCCAGAGCCTACGCGCCTCATGCTTGGTGTGCAGTTGGGGTTCAGAGATTCATCTTCTTAAGTGGCACCACAACCTCTGCTCCAGGCTCTTGCACAAATCCGTCACGTCTCAATGCTGGTGCTTAGTCTACGATGCTCACTAGGACATCTGCAGGTCAGACTCCTCACGCTCACCCCACCATCACCAATGGCCTGGTTTCTCCTGGGGCTTCCATTGGGCATGTGACCCTTCCTTCCTCCTGCCAAGTTACAGCCTCCTCTGGCAAAGATGGTGAGAATTCAGCCACCCCCGAGCCCTGTGCAACCAGCCCACAGCTAACCTCGTGTTCGGAGCACGCTCAGCCCTTGCTTTGGATTGGGATGCTTCGGGGGTCAGTCTGTTAAACTCATTCCTCTCCCAGTGGTCCTTTTGGGCTGTGTGGGGACAGGGGATAGTCCCACCAGGTAAGGACTCCTGCGGGAGGAGGTACAGAGCCATGTGCCAGTTCTCTTAAGATGCCATAATATTTGTACCTCTTGATGTGATGTGAGTTGGTGTAGTACTCCCATGGTTCGACTTGTTTGCCACCAGTGCAAAATCTCTTCCAAGGCTTTGTAGCTGGTTTAAATGTGGAAGGACAAAATCCTTGCCTTCTCCTTTATCTGACACAAGCTTTCACAGATGATTGCACTTATCCTGCTAAAGCCTGAAGATACATCAGGCTGAAGATTAGTATATGTGTACAGGTAATGAGAGTGGCATGTTCTAATGGGAAGTGCTTAATTAGAAGAAGCTTTACTCAGGAGACCAGGAAACAACCATTTTCTGAAATAAATCAGATCTTGCAAGAGGAACGTGTATTTTTTTCTCGTCACACCTGCTGATATGCAGGAGGCCACCCAGACAGAGGCTGTCATCGTACTGGCTGACGAAGATTCTTCAACTGTAATCTGAAACCCAGACTGGCTTTGCAGAACTGCTGCTCTGCTCTACATCTGCTTTCCCATCTCAACCCAAGCCATTTAGCTGCTTGCTTTCTATTTCAAAAGGTGGCATTTATTCTAATTTTTTGTTCGCATTCACCCCATTAAGCTTCCACTTTCAGTCATCAGCCACTGAAGCACTTGGCTGCACCGCTAAGCAAGCCTCGGTGTCTGGCTCATGCTGGAATAGTGCTGCGCCCTTCTTTATCACTTTGCTGACACTGGACTGATAAAACTTATCTTCTCTGGAGGCTGGTGCAGGGGAGGGGCCTTTAAAACAAAATGAAATTTTCAGTGTGTAAAGATAGCGCTGTTCCAAGAAATAAGAATTGAGGTGGCTTTCGCCTGGCACGGTGTGTGGCCTCAGCCTGGAGACGGCACACGAGGGCTTCTGGGCGAACTGCTGAAATGAGTCAGAAACGTTGCGTTACGCTGTATCATATTAGTTTATTTTTCATTCTGAAGTTTTCAGCAAGCATGCCAAGAAAGCTGGAACAGAATAGCACTTATCTGTATTTGAAATAGCAAATGCATTTCTGGAGTGAGGAGGAAGAAAGGTGCCTTCTGCAAGAAAATTGTAACAAGTTAAATACAAAACAGACAAAATAAAGTAAAAATTAGGCATGACATAGTTTATTGCCTGTCCCACCCACCCACCAAAAAAAAAAAAAAAAAAAGGGAAAAACTGCTTAACATAGGCAAACTAGATATAGGCTTATTTGTGAATTGACTCCTGGCTGTCACCAAGGTGCGTGGTGTTACAGAGGAAGTTATAACAGCTATATGTGTATCTATCTCCCTTGGGCTTCCGAACCCACAGCTACCCGAAATCCCTTGAATAAACATGGAGCCCTCAGAGATGTGCTGATTTTTGCTACCCCCACCAGTCCCTCAGGCCCTACTGCATTCATTAGCCAGGTAGGGCAGACGAGTAGGAGCACAGCACCATGCCCAGCCCTCTCCAGGACTATCCTGGACAAATCCAGGACTATCCAGGACTATCCTGCCTATGGCAGGAGCTCCAGCTGGGGCATAAACTCAGACAAGAGCTACTGTGCGTTGGGATACACCTAGCTGAAGAAACCAGTTCTGATGCAAATATGGGTCAATTTTGGTGAAAGTTGTAGGATTAGGTCCTCAGTAGTGTAAAGGAGCTCAGCTGCAAGTAATCTGAGCTCCCATCAAGTGGGTTTGAGCTGTGTTAACTCTTTATCTGCAGCTTGCACACCTGCTCTGACCACCACTGAAGTGTCACCAGGTCTCTTATCCAGCTACAGTGTCCTCATGGGGTAAGACTCTGCTGGGAGCCTCGTCTGAAGAACAACACAGTACTGGGGTACCCACGGAGGGCTAAAGCAGGAGAATCTGATCTTGGAAACTTCAATGGCGTGGCCTGATGTGACATATGTTTATTCATCCTCTGCTTTCACAACAGGCTGATAAAGGTAAGACTATTGTCAAAGTACAAAACTCTTCCATTTGAAAATGGGGGGGGCATATATGGTTTTAAAAAAAAAGACCTTGTATAAGCAGCCTTTTCTATGACAGCTTTTTAATTTCCCCAGTCTTCACTGAACCCTCTCATTTCTCTTTTTCTTATTATTCAAAAGACCTTTCAGGAGAGCACATGCAATTTTTTAGTGTGATGACAGGGTAGTGTGTTCCTATAAGATGCTCTTTAAATATGGGGATTTTGATTTTTTTTTCTTTAAAAATGAGGATCACACCATCATTTTGTCTTTCCACTTTCTCTGTGATATGAGTATGTGGATGTTGCAATTTCACTGTGGCAGCTTTGGCTTCCCTTTTCATTTGTCTTTATTCTGTCGATGCTTCCTTAGAAAACAGGCAAAGCCCAAACAAGAAAATGCATGTAACTGTGGGCAAGCCACTGTTGCTGGTTTTCAAGGAGGAGGGAAGCCAGGTGCAAAAAGTGAGTATGCGAATGATGAGGGCTCAGAGGCTATAAAGGAGAGTCCCACAGCCCAAGGGAAAGCTGACTGGCCAGGGCTGATTCAGGAGAAGATGGAGACTTTGTGCTGGTTTAGGCTGGAATGGCTGTTCTTTCTTCTCTCCAGCTGAAGTTATCTTCCTTTTTTTTCCTGTGAGTTTTATATTTGTAGTTTATAGCTTAGTAGTAGCCTTAAGCTTAAGGGTTTAGAAGAGTAACTTTTCTCTGCCTGTCCTTGGCTTGGTTTTGGATGTTGTTCTTCTCATGCTCATGAACCAACTAAGTTATTGGGTTAATCTTAAGTGATTAAAAATAAATAAAATAATTAAAAAATAATTGAAAGCCCACAAAACTCTTCTAAGTGTTGTTTATCAAGGATAGTACTACTTTCTGTCTTCATTTAAGACTTTCTGGGTGCAAGACTTCAGGCATCCTCTGAATCCAAAGAGCAGAAGAATCTCTAACACAGGAATATGCAAGAATTTTCTTTTCCTTTATGAGATACCTAAAGTAGATTGAGCTCCTACAAAATTACTATCCCAGGGAAGTTGTCAAATTTAAGGTTAATCTCAGTTTTTCTTTCCTTTAACAAAAAATTTCTCAGTGTAGACATAAATTCAGAAATCCTTCTGGAAGCAAAACTCCTGCAAGAGTCCTGAGCTAGAACTGGAGTGTAGAGAGAGACTTTTCTGTCCTCCCTAAACATTAATAACTGAATGTGGTGAAATTTGAAAGTTGAAGCTGTTACAGACAGATCTTTAGGATACAGAAAATGAAACATCTTAGTTCGAGTTAGTCAAGGGATTAATGGCTTTTTGTTTAACATACAGCTGCATGGGCTATTAGAAGTGGAAACATATGGAACCATAATTGAAGAAAAACCCTTTTTCCAGTGATAGGATCAAAGGCTTTTGGTCTCTGCTTAATATGTAGTAGCCTAAGTGGTGCATCTGTTCAAAAAGCAAAAGAAAAAACTGCAGACAGGGGTGGTGTTAGCATTGATTTTCTTCTTTATTATTTTTATAAATGTCACATTTAAATCAAAACAAGAGCAGCATCACAGCTTTTTTTTTCCTGTTTACATTTTAACTGTTTGTACTACTGATACAAAGGCATGTGGTGCTCTGGAGCAGGCATATTAAATTTTTATAAGGCCTTTAGGAGAGCTAGCAATTTTTTTTTCTCACTTGTCAAGGAAGAAGAAATGTTGTAACTTTTACAACTGATTAAATTGATCTTATGAAATATTAAGCACGAGTAAACTGAGTTTTTCAAGCCATTTTTGGTTGGCCAGTGATCATCTCAGGTTCTTTGCTGTAGGCAAATTATTTAAGATGAATAAAAAATATACCTTGATCAGGACTTAGAACTAATGGACCACTGCTCTGCTGGCATACTGCTCCCACACCTCCGAGCAGAGTTAGGGCAAACAGCATTTCTGAAACTTCATTTGCAGCAAGGTGTTTTGTTGTTTGGTTGGCTGGGTTTTTTTACCAGTTTCTGACTCTGGGGTCAAACTCTGTGATAGTCACAAAAGCACAACACAGAGAGCTGTCATGGCACCTCAGCAGTGGAATGAAGCTGGGAAGGGTATGTGTGCACAAACCCACCTATGGAGAGCAAAGAGGTAGACAGAGAGCATTCAGAAGTTGGTGTTAGCTCAGCAGGTGTGTACCACACAAAGCCAAATGCTACCGTGATCCAAACTGTTAACTGTGGTGGATATGCAAACCTGTGCCCACTGCTTCCCCTGCCGTGTCCCTGCAGCACCGTCGAAGGAAAAGCAGGACAGTCTCCAATTCATTGACACAAATACTTCGTAGGCTTTGACTTGTGATGTACCAGCGTGTTTGCCTCTCTGCAGAGACACCCCAGGCTTTTGCGGTGGATTCTGTAGTCCATTATCAACTTTCTGTGTCGAACTCTCCCACCAAGACCCAGTTTCAGCCAGGTGGCAGCCAGAGGTGGAACTGCTTGCAAAACCTCAACTTTCTTACCCTGTGAAGTAGACATTTGAAGGGAGAATACTAGCAATTTCTGAAACAAAGTTGAGATTTGCTGATCCTAGCCTTGGCCAGATGTGGACTGGCAGACAGATCCCATCTCCCCACTTATCTTTTACTTTTTCTGAAGGGCTTTTTCAAGCAAGTTCTAACCTTTCTGCCTATCGCAGAGTGTGGCCTCCTTCTATGCAGGAAGACTCGAAAACCTTTTGCAGCCCTGAAATGGCTGTATATTTTCCCTACAGATGTACACAAGCAGAGATTTCATCTAGCTTTGCCACTTGGTGCAATTGTGCTCCTGTGGCAGCGTTTTCCAAAGGACTGTTTGCACCTCCTCACAATCTCATTTTATCTACTTAAAAGTAATCCCTAACTTCATTCTGACTAGTGTATGCTTAATTGTACTGACATACAAAGTAAATCAACCAGGAAAACTTAGGACCCAAACACACTGAGCTTTCGCTAACTGAAGTTTGAAGAAAGATCTGGAGAGGTTGAATTGCTTACCCGAGTACGGGCCGTGTCTGTGGCAGAGCCCAGAGCACAATTCAGCAATGCCGGCTTCTGCTGTCCCTGCAGCGTTCCTTTCCTCCCACCAATGCGTACGAGATGAAGAAGTGGGCAGCAGAGGATTGCATATGCTCTTTCGTATTTACTTTCGGGTTGCAAGATTGAAGGAAGCTCTCTCATTATAAGTTGATAGAAATAAGTTGCAGGAGAAAGTTTTGGAGTCATTGTGCAAATTAGGAAAAAAGCATGTTACTTTCTGAAACTACTTTACTTTGATGCCAGGAAAAAAAAGGCTTCAATAATACCAGCATGTTCAAGAAACTACATATTTATATGTTTTTTTAAATATTACAAAGTAATATCTGTCTTCTGGGAGCGCTAGGATTTTGTTTCTCAGAGTCAGCATTTTCCCTTATTTATCAACACCTCTTTGCTTTATTTTTAATTTTTATTTAGATTATGTCTCACTTGCATTTTGAAATATTCCCTATCAAAATCTTTTTTCCCAACTTTTTCCTTTTTTCTGGTTTCTGTTGCAGAAGTATAAAAATAAATCAAAAGCCAGAATTTGTGGCACTTAGACTGTAATAAGCCTCGCTCCTTTCCTCTTTCTCTGTCTTACACTTGCTGTGAAAGTGTTGCTGAAATGATCTAAGTTGTAGGACACTTTCTGTAAGATAAGAGGAAGAGAAGAAGTGAAATTGTGAGAGAAGAGCTAGATGTATTGCCAAGTACATTTCCCCTGTGGAACAGGATAAGTGAGCAAATGGGGGTCTTTGGGATGGCAGTTCAGAAAAGCAGCGTTGCATCCCCGTGTGCCGTGCTTACAATGCAAATGGGATTCATGTTAACTCTGCCACCAGGAAAACACCTTAACTTCTCATGAGCGTTAGTCCCGAGATGCACAGCCCGAGGAGAGATCCCTAATGGACCGTGCTGCATGTCACAGCCTGCGAGATAACAGCTTGTGTATCCCAGCCAAGTAATGTTTTTAGCTTAGATCAACCTACCAAGTGCTTTTAAAGTATTGTACCACTTGTCTTGAAGAAGCAATTGTTAATGGCAATAGATCCTTATACTCACATATGGCTTGCAGAAGCGCGATTTTATTTCTTTTGTGACTTGCTTGTCTGAGTTATTCATGAAGTAACTCAGGATCTGCATATCACTCAGATGCACAAGCTGGTTTGGTGAGCAAAACATAGAAGCATGTGTCTGCATGCAACAGGGCATGTTGTTCTGTACAGGAGGATGGGAAGAGAGACCCTTCTGAGGAGGTATCTTTCCAATCTACTGTATGGGATGTTGAGGGAGTTTTGATCCTGATTAGTGTATGGATAGTTAACAAAGCACTAACGGTTTTGCTGACACTTTAATTGGAGCTGACATTCGGAAAAAAACATTTGTTGTGGGGTGCAGAGGTGCTGGGCTATGGCATGAGAGAAGATTTACCAACATTTACCAAAGATGTACAAGACAGGGCTTAGATGAAGCACGTCTGTCGGGTGCTACTAACGGCTTTTGTCTGTTGATGGTGATTTTTCTGAATTGAGTCTCAGAAAATTATTATACTGAATATATTTCATTTCTCTCTAAAATGTAATGTGACATTTGCGAAATATCTTTTGGTGTCTCTTAAAAGCTATTGTGGATAGCTTGAGAAATTTGTGTTTAAATATGATAAATTTCTGAGTCTATATGGGTAGCTTAAGGTGAAGCAAATAGGATGCTATTTAATTTACGGTTTCAATTCATGCTGTGGACAAACTAGATGTTTATTCCAGCTGATCTAAAAGTGAGGAGCAGCAGTGAATCTAACAGTACAAAAAATATTTTCCCCTCTTTGAAGCCTGTTGCCACACACCAGGTCTGAATATCCATCTTGTAATGATATTTCATGCTTTGAAATATGACAAAGTCCATGATCACTAGTTGTGATTTCTGACAGTGAGAAGCAAAAAGATTGACATTTGGTAGGTTGTGGGTCTTTCTGAGCCAAAAAAATTCAAGCCAAAATCACTGCTCAGCTGAAGTATCCTTGGAAAAGCTAGTAATGTTTTCAGCAACAGCATTGAAAAAGTGGATTTGACAACTCCCTTACAATTACTAAATAACTAAAAAGATCGCAAGAGAAAAGTCTCTCGTGCTTTTTGGAACAATTATGGTAGGCTTGTGTGTAGTTTTGCCATATGATTTCTTCTGAGTTTCCCAAAAAGAGAAAAAAAGTTAGACTCGTTCTTAGCCCCGATCATCATCACAAAGATTTTAAGTGACTGGTCTGTAAAAATGAAGAACATGCAATTTAGAGCTCGATAAATCAACAGTCTCATAGGTGCATCTAAACTCTGTTATACTGAAATGAAGTTGGGAATGAAAGTGAATCATAGTAGCACCTTTGAGTCAGGAAAATATAAATGACTGTTGCAGGATTAACTTTTTTTTTAAAGTAAATTAAGTTAACAATAGTTTATTCTCTTCTCTTAATGCTGTTAAGCCTCTTAGGGGCTTTCTCTTCTGCAGAAACCAAATGTTTAGTTTTATTAAAGGGACTTCAAATTCTGTATTCCATCAGTAGGGATATTATTTTTTGTAATGTTTTGCCAATTGTTTCATTATGTATTTATACAAGTCACATATTTTAATTTCTGAACATCCTTTATCTGTTGCCGCACCAGAGAGTTTAACTGAAGTTGGGAGGATACAAAGATTTAGTCCTTTGTAATGAAGAAAAATATGTGTAATTCCTTTCAAAGAAAATAAAGAAGTACTAGGTAATTTTCTCAGGGAATCAGTATGTGGAAGTAAAGCTTTTTGCATTCCTTCTTTGTCCTACAAATAAAGCACTTACGTGACTCGGTGCAAAGTGAGTCCTGTAGTGCCGCAATTACGTGCAGCTAAAGGATTTTTGTCTGACCCCAGGTTGCTGTTTTTAATCCAGCTGGGTCTGAGAGAGACCAAAATTCCTGTCTCACTTCAGCCTGGGTCAAACAAATCGGTGAAATCATCTTAATTAGGTGATCTAATGGGTGCTGCTGCACGTGGCAGGGACTGTCGCGGTTGCGGGTCTGGAGAAGGTGGGCGCTGCTGTAGGGGAGCGGGGGCTCAAGCACACGAAATCGCCCATTGCCCCACGTGTGAGGCACTTCCCTGTACAGAGCAGGACAGGCATAGGTGCACAAACATTCTGAATCATTTTTTAATCCTTTCCACACTGAACCTCCCCTACTGCTTCACTGCTTTCCAGGTGAAAAGGGCCGCAACTGGTACTCCAGTGCTACTGTACCAGAGGTACTGGGCAAGGAATTGCTGCCACCTTTTTCTGCTCTTGGATGCTTCTCTATGGCTGTATTCAAACTTGAATTCCTCCAAGCGTTCAGCAGCACCTGGGCAAGGGCTGCTCTGAATGCTGGAAAGCTTGTGTATCTAGTGGATTAGGCAGTAATGCACTGGCTGACCATGATATAGTGACCTGCATTAGAGAAATCAGCAATCTCGCAGAAGGAGCTTTCATCTCAAGTGTATAATCAGCGTGGCATCAGATCAGGTGCCAAGTAGAAGATGTTATGCCATTAAGTCAAAAATGCTTGATGGCGCAGAGATAAGTAGCTGTGCTCTCAGTTGCTTGCGGTGCAAAATTGAAAGAGTGCACTGGGTTTGTAATGTCGAAGAACAGCTTGATAGACATGGGTTCACAGCAAACTACAGATGTGCTTTGAACAGCCTTGCACTGTGACTTTCCCACCTTTCATTGCATTCACAGTGCCGCTTTGACTGTGCAGGAATTTTCATCCCATTTCAGCACAGATTTTTGACTGGTCTTTCTGGGGACTGGCAGAGGGGGGCTGGAAATGTACGGAGCTTCCCAACTCCCAACAACCCTTTCCATGCAATGGCTTTTCCTCAGAAATACAGTCAGTATCGGAAGATCCTCAGCACGGTTCAGCTTCCAACGACATCCCGTGCTAGGCTGTGCTTGACTTCACCAAAGTTTTGTCTTCTGTGCTGGGGACTTAAAGGAAATTATGTTGTACAGAAACAACAAAGATCATATGTCATGAAGCAGAGACAGAAAACTCCAACAAAAAATTCAGGCATTTAAAATCACATTAGAAAGACGCCATCAGTCTTCACTTAGTATCGCTTCTGTCAATGTGTCTATCACTACACCACACACAAAACAGGCATCCTTGGTCTTTACATCTTTCAGTGGTGTTATTAGTATTTTAATGATTTGCCATGTTCTCTCTTCAGTCTTTATTTGGTCATTAATGTGTTGTTGTAAGTTAAGCTTTGGAATAATCCCTTTTCCTTTTCTTAAATTTTATTTTATTTGTATTCAGCAAAGTGTTGGGAACAGAAGGCAGCCCTGTGTTTCTCTTTCTCATCTTAATAACAACCGCTCAGGTATCCACTGGTGCCCTTCACATGAGAAACCCACTCGTGCTCTGATTTAAAGACAGTACGTCGGTGTGTTTGGAGGGACACGCGGGGACAAGGGCATTTGTTCCCCTGGCGCAGGGGATGAGCGCTCTCCTTGCCGCAGTTAGCACGCAGGAGGCAGATGGGGGAGGTGTACAGCTGAGGAGGGAGGGCAGAGAGGAGAGAGCCCTCTGCGCACCAGCTGCTGGGATGCTTTGAGATGCAGCCCTCAACCCAGCACTGCTTTCTGCTCTGCCTTTCAAACCCAAACTCCCCAGAGGTACAGGGGTCACTTAACTTGGGAAAAGAATGAACTGTTCTTGTAAAAGCAATGATGCAGGTGGCTACACCCAGTAACTCCTCACGGAGGCTGTAGGATCAAGACTTCTGCCTGGCCAACTAGGATCAGGTCTGCTAGTTTGGGCTGTTATACAGAAAACATACCTATTGCCTGGAAGGGGATAGGGAATCACCAGCCTTATTAACAGTGGTTGCAGAGGGAAAATCACAGAGGCTTGGTCTCCACAAACACATAACATGGGAGCTTTTTGCAGTTACTGCAACAAACATAATCAACCGCTGCCTCATTTGCTCAGCAGATGGGTTATAATTCAGTGAAATGAGAAGCAATTTCCAGCTGACTGTGAAACTTTCCAGCAGCTACGAAGGGCTTGGGTGTCCCAAAACGAAGTAGAGACTGGGGGACTGGGAGGATGAGCCCTCCTGTTTTCCAGGCTGAGCAGACATACTCAAAAATTCCTACTAGCCCGAAACAATCAATGAACGCAGGTTGGCAGGCAAAAGCCCTAAAACTAATTTGCAAGCAGGTAAAACTTGGTGACTGCGGTCTGCAGCTGACACTCAGCAGACTGTAAGAAGGATGTCATAGAAATGATATCAACTTGTATGATGTACATCATGGGAGAGGTACAGGTGATCGTTGGAGGGGGATGCAAAGCTAACATACAGAAATTAAAGTGATTGCTTTTTCTTTTAAGTAGCAGCCAATGCATGCATTTCTTTTTTTTTAATAAGGGCAGATGAAAAGATAATCTATAGAAAATTATCTGCATTGAGAAGGTGAACAAGGGAAACAATATCTTCATGAATCTGAAAGAAATGGGGAAGCCCATTAGCCTGTCTCTATGACATTGTTAAGCCTTTTTCTATTACATTTCTTTGTGTAATAGCTGCTCTTTTTGAACACAGTGGCATTTTTCATCTAGTCTGATGATGGTTCAAAGCATTTATGCATTCTACTTATAATATGAACCACTGCTCTTTCACCACAGGGTTCACATTTAAGATTAGACTGCTGTGATTTTCACTGCTGCTCTGGTTGAAGGTCATTTAGTTTAGGAAATGGAGAGGGCAGTTGCCGATAGGTAATCTCCTCTCATTTTACCTGGCAGCTGGCTGTCAAGTTCAAATCATGGCATTAAAAACCACTGCTACAGCCTGCCTGTAGTCTAGCTTAAAAAAAAAATGTGGTTGAGACACCCTGCAACTGTTTCTCAGTAAATTTAAATCCCAGCTTTTCCAGAATGTTTGCTTTGCTAATATCGTACTTGCAGAGCAGGTCTGATTGATTGCTCGTGTCAAACACAGTGCCCAACTCATAACTCCATTTCATGATTATGTAATTTATGATGTGTTGGGTCACATTATGTCATAATAGTACTCGTAACAATTATGCTTTCTTTTGCCTTATCTCCCTCAAAACCACAATTTCTTGATACCGTTTTGGAATGAAATTATTTTCTTCAAAGTTCATTTCACTCTGAGTAGTGAAATTGTGATTAAAAAAACCTCAAACCACCAGCCTATCAAATCTGGCGTTATATATGTTCACCAGGGCTTAGTTCCTCTAGTTAGGAGAAGAAAAACAATACTTTCAGGTTGTCTTATTAGTTTTCATACAGTACATTCAAATACACGTGAACATCCTGTTTCTCTTTAAGGAAAATGGAGAGGCCAGGCTCATCACCGGTGGCTACAAGCTATAGCTGAAAATGTTACAAGGGTAACTTTATTCAAAGGTCAGATCACTTTTTGAAAGGCAAAATATCTAAATATTTCCATGTTCGTTGCCTCTACCTATTTTCTTCTGTTTAACGGCACCCGGATCATAGGCAATCCTGCTAAATTTCAGAGTCTGTGTATGTTGTGTATTTGTTTTATAAGAACACCACTGCAAAGGGAAGGAAAACGTGACCTCCCCCCTCCAACAAACTGTCCTTAAAGAAATCTGTAATTTGGAGTGACATCGATATCACACACACACCCGGTGCGAAGCAGAACAGGATCGAACACTCCCACTTTGCCATCAGGCATTTCCAAATGTCCTCTACACTATCTTTGCTCAGCTTATTTTAAGAAAAGACTGGGAGCATTAAACTGAGTTTAGTGAAAAAGGGCCAACATATGGCCCTCTCTGCATGATGTCTGCTCAGAGAGCAACATAAAAGCGGCAGAGAGGAGAGCTGGTTTTAACTGATTTCCCTGCATATACGTGGGGAACACAGCAGGTAACTTAATTGGAAGGGACAAAAGGCATCTAGGGGCCTCTCTGTCTTGAGGGCAATAAATACTGAAGATGCTGAACCTCCCTTTGGGAAGCTGAATAGCAAATTCAAAAGTGAGTAGAAATTTCCATCCACTGACTAGCATTTGAGCTTAAACAAAAGATAACTGGAAGGTTGATTCTGTGATTATTATTATTTTAGCTGCAAAAGGACATGCTGCTCCATCCCAAGGCTTTATACTGTGCGAAGTCTACAGTTCCCTAGATTGCAGGACTAAGCAGGATAGTTGGCTTTTGGCTTACAAACAGAAACTCCCCTCCTGCTGCTTAGCAGTTAAAAGTCAGCATTAGACTAGCAGTAAAAATCCATAGCCTACAATTTCTTCAGGTTTTCTTGTTACTTTCTAAAGAATCTGTCCAGCTGCTTTTTAGCTTTTTATTCTATGAAGGTTTAAAAATCATCACTGTGATGTGCCCATGTGAGTAATAAATCCACATACCCATGAAAAAGTATTTAAAGATGGTCTTTATTGAATTTGAAGAGCTACTAAATTGCTTTTGCATGTATGAACCTTGGAGAACATGGTACCTCATGTTCAGGGTGTCTGCTTACGAAGTGAAAAATTTTGCCTTATTTAGGACATTTGTAGGAAGACTGACTTATTGCCAAGAAATGGGACATGAAAGACCCTTTTACTTTACCAAATGTGTGCTTACTTTTCCAGGTGATTGTGGAGACTCTAGAAAACACAACTCTATTACCCTTTTATTTTGCCTGGTGTATAAACGCCCTCTTCTCCAGTTTTTTCCTGGAGAAGCTGAGTTTAGGCTTTTTCTGAATCTGAAAGAGAAGTTGCGTGTATCCCCTGGCCTTCTATCACCCTTCTTCTCTCACGTGTTTCAACTTGCAGAGAGCGCAGGGTGACTGCAGGTGACTTGTTTTGCACAAGAACATTTCCTAAAGCCTTTGTGTTCATCTCATTTAAGGAAAACAAGTATAGTCATCAAGAAATGTGGCTTCTAACCCCACATTTTCACTTAGGGAATTAACAAACAAAGGATAAACCCTCAAGTGCTTAAGATGCTTTATGGGTTTTTTTTGTTTTTTCCCTCTGCTGGAAAGCCTCTAGTACTACCTTACTGATACTCCTCCCGTGTGACTAGTAACGAATGTTTTATGAACAAATACAGAATAAAATGACCTTGATATACCTGGGTAGAAATAAAAGAAGCTATCTGAATGTAAAATATTTACATTCATCACGAAACTATCTGGCACTGTTTATACAACTTATTTACCAAACTTGACAGTTAGGAACTGCCTCTGGAGATTTGAGGAAGAAAAGAGACAATTTCTGACAACCACTTCAAGTAAAATTTTGATAAACATTATTTTAATTTAAAAAACAGAAACACAAAGACTCCTCTGAAATAGGACTTCAACTTTGATTTTTAGCTCTGATAAAATCAAAAGAATTCCTTAATACAGAAATTCAAGCTCCAGCTGATTTTACTAATCATTTCCCTCAATCTTTCAAAGCAAAGATCTTCTAATTGATACAAAGGGACTTCGATAAAGTCACTGAGAAGTGATTATCAGATTTTGTTTAATTGAATTGAGTTGCTCTTTACTGGCAATTCTCTGCAAGTGTTGCCCATTTATTTTAGCAATTGGCACAGCGTTCCTCTTGATTGGCTTTTGCCATCACACAAATTAAATAACTTAAAACTCTAAAAAAAAGTGGGGGGCATTTTTTTGTTTTGTTTTATTTTACTTGAACAGTTAACTTGAGTGAATGGGAAGCTGAATACTGGAAAGGTTGGGAAACCCTGCTGTCCATGGTTAAGCTGAGCTGAATGGCAGCGTAAAGCTGGAGGAATTCAAAAGCTGGCAAAATGGCAGCTGTAATGGCAAAATAACACGGGGCCTTGAACAGATACACTTTAGAAGAGCATTTTCCAGTAAGTGTTGCATGTCATCCAGGGGTAGTACTTGCTACGTGGTGTTGCCCTCAGAGGAAGCAGCCAATTCCTGGAGCTTTCCATGGCCTTCCCTTCTCCCCTTCCTTACTGTATGTTCTATACTATATTTAAAATAACTTTTCCTGTGGGGTAAAATTTGAAAGCAATCACCATCAGTCAATGAAATATTTTCTATTTATCAATATCCATTTTTGAACCAAAACTTATATCTCAAGAAAATGTAATATATCTGGTTTTTTGCATTCTGTATTTCTTCTGGATCTGAAATCAAGTCAATACATTATTTTTATTGCAGTTGTGTCAAGATAAAATAGCAGAAATCAAGGCCAGAAACAAAACCTCAAAGCTGCATGTATACCTCTAGGAGATGCTCTCCAGCAATCAGAGTCTTTAGAGTCTTCCTTTTAATTAAATGTTTGTGTTTGGCCTGAGGAGAGATGCTTCTAGTCTAGTGGTCATATTGGAGGCAATAGGAGATTAGTGCCAGCCTGGTTAACCCATCCACCCGGAGCCCAAAAAATGGTCCCAAAAAATGTTCAGCGTACCGTGGGTGGCACATACTGTAGGGCTGCATGAGAGACCAACCAGGTGGGAATGTGCTGGATGTGTGTTTGAGACCTTCCATCCCTGCTCACGTCTGGAAGGAGCAATCAAGGGAGCAAAGTGCCTGCCACCCCGGGGCTGCTCAGGTCCCGTGGGCTTTGCTCCCTCCATAAGGGGCCAGGAACAAATGCGGAGCTGGGTGCTGCTGACATCCATGGAGGTAGCTCTCCCATCACACCTGGGCACTGCAGTGCTGGGCAGGGTTAGCTTTTGTAGGTAGGAGCGCTTTCCTTCATGTTTGGTTTTGGATCAAGACAGTGCTTTTGAAGCTAATTGTGGGATCGCTCCCTCTTGCCCCGGTCTGGCTCACCTCACCAGGCAGCCAGGGCTGCGCCACCCGGGTCCCTTTTGGAGCTAGCTGGCCTGGGAGGTGACCTCCAGCAGGGCATCTAATGCCCTCCCGTCCCTGAAGAGCACTCATCCATATCCAAGGTCCAGATAAACCCAGGCAGAAATGCACAGCCTAAACATAAATCTGGTGGACACTGAGCCCGCAGCATGAGCTATTTACCTCATAGACCCTTTGCTCTTGCGTTACAACTTTTGCAAATGTAGACATGCCTGTATCTCTTAAGGAAAGAAAAAATGGTCATTGCCAGCATATTGTTTGTTGCCTGGCGATTATCTGTATAGTTCTGTGATGAAAGACTAAATTTCCAGCATTGATTCCTTTTATGACCTTGTCAGAAAATATTTATCCCACTTTAAATTCTGGCTATCAGCTATACATTGTAATAGTCTTGTAGAGCATTGTATTATTTTTTGTAAACCATTGGTAAACAGACCTGAGTTCATTACTCTATGTATCTAAGCAGGTATTTTACCCTTTTTAAATGGCTATTGAAATTGCCTGTTTACATATGTGTTGCTGGCAATTGTTGCAAATTCAAAGATATATTTTTTCCTAAAAGGGCAATCAACAAACAAAATTAGAAAAACTTGACACCGTAATAAATCAGAGTAACAACAAAATTGTAAAAATCATTTGTAATGACATATTTTGTTGCTGTTCTTGTTTGCTAGATTAGATTTCTGCTAAAGGTAATTGAAGAAAAAATTGTTCTGGTTAGAGGGATAAAATACATTAAAATTAAATGAGCTTCTTGAACTCTGCTGAGGCTTTAAGATATCATATCAAGGGACGAAAACACATTAAACAAGCATAGTAGTTACTTTGTGTGGTTGACCATAATGTACTTATGGTGCAGCCTTTCTGTCACACCACAGGCAAGGCCTCTCGGGTAATGGCTATGGCATTTGGGCAAAATGAGAGCACGGGGTCCGTTTGCTGCTCTCCACCTGAATTTCAGACCTCCCCTTGTGTCTTGCACAAACACGGCGTTTGCTACCTGAGAAGCAGGCAGAAGCTGCGGGGCGTAGATGGGAGCATCCCGCAGCTCAAGGACCGCAGGCAACTGGTGGTGCTGCTGCCTCAGGGGAGGAGAGATCTCGGTACCTCGCTGTCCTTGGCTGCTGGGACCTGGTGTGGGATTGTGCTGGGACTTGAAGTTCAGGCTCCAATTTTATGGTTTTTCTGTAAAGGAACATAAAACTGAACTGCCTTTCTTCTGGGCAGCCTTATCATGCCTCTATCAAACACTAAATAAATACAAACAGGTGGAGAAATAATTCCTCAGAAAAATATTGAACAACTAAAAATACGAGTAATTTTCAAAGTATTTTATCCTTGAGAAACTCTGAGCCTACAGAACCCACTTTCTCCACTTGTTTCAAAACACATAGTACCTTTAAAAATGTGCTTAATAGTCCCTCATAGCTGAATTTGGAAGTAACATATGCTTTGTTTTACTAATTTATTAGTTTGTTTTGATGCGTAATCTCCCATTAAGTACACCTCACTGCCCCTGGCTTTTTTAACCTTCCTTTCTCTTCTGTCCTCCCTCCCTCCCCTTTCTCCCCCAAAAGACTGTCAATCAGGCTGTCTGGTTTTTGGTTTTTTGGTTTTGGGTTTTTAAAAAAAAAAAACCAATGAAAAAAGAACAAACAAAAAACTAAGCAGTCATGGATGGCAGTTCCCTCTGAAATTGGTATGGGGGAAGGAGCAATAACATTTTTTTAAAGCATCTTTACACATCTGTAGAAAACACTTAGGATTTTTTCTTTCTTTTTTATTGTTTACTAAATCAAAGCCAATGCATCTGAGGCTTATAGTGATGATAGCAAAAATTACAAAGACCTTTCATATGCAAAAAGACATTTTTGTATGACTGAAGATTTGAAATGTATTATGCCAGTCTTGTATTCAAAGACCAGCTTTGCAGGGTTTGTGTTCCATTATGCGATTTTTCTGGAGGCTTTTTGTTTCTTGGGTATTTTCTCTTTTTCCTTCATTTTCATGACGTTTGTATTATTAGTACTTTGTAACATTATCATGGGGTCTTTCCTTTGAACCCTGCACACGAGATGAATAAAGGAGCTGGTTTTGCTTTATGAATCAGCCTCTCTAATAGGTCTTTTGGCTTTGGAAATATCCCCAGAATTCAGAAAACTATCAGACAAATCTTCATCAGCAGTTTAGCGCTGGCTGCATGCTGCAGCACACAGCTTTGAAATTTGAAAGATCTTTCTATTCTGCTATTATGCATCTTGAAGGGATGTGTTATCTCACTGTCAGGGGACTTGGAAGGGGAGGGTGAAGCACTTACAAGAACTAGAACCACAAAATATTTTTATGACTGAATACCATGTTTTTAATGAAAATTGTCAGCTCCTCAGAGTTCAAGGTTGCTTTGTTTTGCTATTGCCGTTCTTGGAACATTATCTGTCTGTAGTAATCCATCAGCTGTTCAAGACTTTCAGAGAAATAACTGCAGTTAAGTTTCCTGCTTCCTGGACTTGTACCCATTAACTGACGCATTGCAAAAACTTTGGCTTTTCTTTGACCCATCTCCCAGCTGTCCTGGGAGTACGTACCTCCCTGTCGCTTACATCAGGCAATGCCTACAGCCTGGGGTGCAATCTCAGGGCCCGTGACTTTTCGTGGAGTCAGGATTTCCAGTCTTATTACCCGTTTTTCTGTCTTGGTGCCCCATTTTCTTTGGCATTGAACTAAATACCATTTATTGCTTCCTTGCAACTATGAAACTCCCCTCTCCTACCGGCATGGCAATAACGATTGGTGTCAGGAGGGAACTGAGAAACATAAACTTGAACTTTGATTATTTTTGTTTTAATTAACAGATATACACCATGAGGTAGGAGTCAATACATAGGGAAGTTCTTGCAGCACAATAAGCAGAGTATTTAGTTATGGTCACGCCTTAAATGTCCAAAAAGGTGTCTGTTCAGACCCCTGCGGTCTCCTCATGCCTTCTCTTGCAGTAGCATACATGAGCTGGCTGAGGGCTTGGGAGGTTCGTCTCTTGCAAGTCCGTGGGTTCTGCTTCCCGCTGTGAAACCCAGAGAGATACGGACTCTGCAATACCAAAGTAGACCCCAAAGTGAGTTACTGCTGCCAGTGGTCAGCTCTGCCCTTAGGGGGGGTACCACTCCTGTAGCAGGACTATCAGAAAAGATTTCCAGAGTGCTCCCTATCTGCTCCTCCACAAGGCCCAGCAGCTTCCGCTCGCCTCCTCTGCAGTCGGGTTTGCCCCAGGCCAGCCCATGCACTGACTTAGCAACATCTCGGGTGCGTGTCCTGGTCTGTTGACAGCTACTGGGGCCATCACGAGAAGCAAACCTCAAGAAGTTAATGATTTAGTCTCGCAGTCATTTGCAGTCTCTCTTTGGCCTAAGGCAGCCAAGTGCTAGTTATCTCTTGCCTACTGCAAATTACCTCGAGCAGAACAAGTTGGCTTGCTTGGAAATAAAAATCTGCTAGTTATAAGCAGCTAGGTGAAGAAATGTTGAATGCAGCTACTAACCCATGCAAGTGTTAGCAAGCATGTGAGTGTCAAATAGCCAGCACGGGGTAAAAGTCATTGATTTTGAAATAAAACTGATTCAGAAGGTTAAGGCCAGATATCCTCTTGCTACTGCCAAAAACAGCAGCTACCAAAATGGAAATCAAGAAAGATGTGTCCCAAGAGCTCTTGCGTTTACCAGTTACAGCTATATTTTAAATTGAGGGCAACAGGGATCAGTTGCCTATTTAGAAGTGTTTGTGCCTTTTAAGTATCAGCAGTTTCTGTGCTAAATGAGAAAGATACAATTACAAGAGCTCATGAAGCAGTTTTTCTCTTGACGGCATTTTTGGGTACATAGAAATGAGAGGTAGCCTACAGCGTTCCAGCATCTCAGAATCCTTTTCATAAACAATCCCAAAATTGTCCTGCAAAGCAATATCTATCTACCTTACTGACAGATTCAGAACAAATTGTGCTATATGAGGTTCAATTTTTTTTAATAGACTAAAAAAATTTGCACAGCTATGCAGATGTTTCAGCCATTTGGCTTACTGTAATCAAATATGGTGAAGAAGCTCTAAGTGCATTTCAAGTTTATAGCGTGTCAGTTCAGCTGGCTTGACTATTTTTTCTATAGCAAGTCTGTTGGAAAATGCATTCAGTAGAGCAAAATGGTGCTGCTGCTAATATTAATAATAATACTTAGCAGTTCAATTGCATTTCATATTTTCAAAGTGCTGTACAAATGCTAATTAATTAGACTGTGAAGCTGAATGCCAAATAGAGAAAAAGCCTTGTGTCACTGCTTGTAGAACAAGTTATCTTGATTATTGCATTTTTAATATTTTCCTTGGGAAAGCACTAGTAATCCAAGGAGCAATTCAACTGCACAGAGCACAGCAGGGGCCGGGGGGACAACTGCTGCAAAAAACCCAAGGATGTACTGATCCCAAAGCTGTGACGAGTTCTTGTGAGTTAGGTGTTTGGAATGAAAGAACATGTCTTTATTCCAGAATTGGGCTTTTAGTTAAGTGACAGAAGTGGAACAATTGTTTTCCCATTCTGTGTGAAATCTGAGTTCGATGGTTTTCTGATTCCACCACGAGGTACCACCTTTGCAAGCTGTTCATCCTTTCCCAAATGTAAAAACTCACACACCATCCCCAAACACATCTTCAACACCCTGCTATTAAAAAAACCCAAACTGCTTTACAACTGCTGTCAGGGATCGCTATGCAGCCACCTTGTAGTTTGCCTGGCCTGTAAAACAAGCCCTTTTTGCAACAAGAGCGAGTGACCGAGACCACCATTGGGCTACAGGGTCCCAAAGAAAGGGTGGCTCAGCTCATAGCCAGAGGCAGGCAGGGGCAGGACGGGAGGAGAGGGAGCTGGATCTCCTAAATCCCCTTCACTGCTCCTCTGGAGATCTCATGTTAGCTGAAGGGGGAAGGCTGTACCTGCAGAACATCTATACCAGGACCACAAGGTGAAAGATAAAGAAACTTTTAATCTCCAGCCCTTTTGCAGGGATCAGTAGTGCCATTTGCTGGTTCATATAAAATTATTTTCTGAGGCTTCGCACAGTCGGTATTTGCTAAACGTAGTGCTGGTCCTGTGGCTTGTGTTTCATCACCACTGCAACACTTCAAAAAAGCTAAAAGCAAACCCCCGTCCTTCTTCAGAAGACATCCCCCACCAGCAGTTTGAAGTCTGAAAGATGTCCTTGCAGTGCAGCCACTTCTCTGAGAGCAGAGCTGCTGAAGGCAGTGCGGGGGAGTTTGCTTTTTCCTGGAAATGATCATTCCATTGCAGAGAAAATCAAATGAGAATTACAGTTAAGTAAGACCCTGGGCTGTGCACTGGTAGCATTAATTTTGCATCAAGTGGCCTAGAGACATGAGTTATCCCCAAGTGGATGGTGCAGTGCTCCAGCTCAGGGTCCTCTCCCCTGAGAGCACCGTCACCCGTTGGTGCTGCCGCAGCTCCTCAGGACGGTGCTCGCCCGTGACCTGCCCGGGTCCTTCCTCCGAGACAGCCCCACACTGCCAGTCACTGCTGGAGATGCGGCTTTGAGGAGGAGGCAGCATGGTGTGTGTTACTCTTCCTCAGGAGCAAGGACATGGGAGAGTCAGTCTCTCTTATTTGTTGTTTATTTATTTAGTCTTCCATACTGACCAACTCTGTCAATAGCTGGTTTGGTCATATTTATTTTCTCAGAAATTGTTTTATTCTGAAGAACATGAGAGAATTTGTACAAGTAAGCTATGAGTTAGCAAGGAGAAATGCAAATCAGGTCCAGCATCTCCTGGGCGTCAGCAAGTGCTGAAGCATTCCCAGGAGCCCAAACTGCAGTTCTGCGCGTTTCACTCAAGATAGTTGCCTTCCGATGCAAGCAGGTTTCCAGTTCATCAATAAACGACATCAGAGGCAAAATTAGCCTGACTTAAAATAAATTAGGAAGCTGCTTTCAAAGATGCTGTGCTGAGAATCTGTTTGTATAAAAGAACATCCTGATCTGGTTTCATAGGCAATGTTTTCCCAATCTCACATGCTTTATTATCCTTATGCACAACCACGCCATAGGGAGACCATGGGAAGGGATCATGATATTTATTCACATTTGAAAGGGACTTTACAAACTCTTGAAACCAATATGAAGATAGAAATAAAGGTAAAATAGTAGTCCCTCCTTTTCCTTCTCTCCCAGAGTTAATGGAAGATTTGTTACTGCTTTTGAAAGAAACAGGCTTTTATCCTGAAAATGCTGCTGCACCATGTTGCTGTTTCAAAAAAACAGAAATAGGCTACTGTTTTGGAATCAGCAGTTCAGGAATTTTATTGCCTGTACTGATTTTTTTGTTGTTCTGGTTTTTTTCAATTGCTCACTATAATTATTATGATGAAACAGCAGTTAATCGTTGGTCTGACCACCAGGCCTTTGTTAAACAATTAATCTTTGGTTTGATGAAAGCAGTGTGTCTAGCATCCTATTTTCAAATTGCCTCTTGAAATTGTCTTGGTTTCCTCTATAATACCAAGAAATCACTGTTGTTATATTTTTGAGTAATTTGCATATGAGCGGTTCCTTTACTCTATTGAAATACAAATGCAAGGTGCTTCCATAATTTTGTTGATGGTAAGTTATGATGATAATTTCTCATATAATACTTTTCCAAAATATATACATTGATACACTGATTTTTTCAGACTTCCATTTTGAGAGGGAGGAGATTAAGTGGTAAGCTTGGTGGAATTACTTTCTGTGAATAAATTACCCAGCCAATTTGTTTCATTTTGTGGTTGGCAGATCATTTTGAAACTGGCTGTGATTTCTGTACTGGTATGATTTGCTTGTATGTAATTCCCTAAAATAACTGGCCCCACAGCTCAGACTGCCAGGAATTTGGTCACCTCCTGGTTTATACTGAGTGGCAGACTAATGCACAGAGTGGGATTGCCCACTGCAGTCTCAGGAATTGCTCTTATTTAGCAGATCACTCAACTGAAGGCACACAAACAGGAGAACAGCAATGTTTGCAATTGGTGAATTATCTCTGCAAGAGTGACTGTGCCCTTCTCCAAGCATCAGAATATTGAGAAACCCTTGTATTAAATGTTTAAAACAAAAAACCAAGGGACACATGCAATGGCATGTACTTGGCAGTACTGTTTATTTTCCATATTGTTTGGAAAATACCACGTTTGTAGTTTTTAAACCTGTCGTTGACCCCCAGGCAGCAGTGGGTTTGGAGGGTTCACCATACCCTTACACTGCTCGCTGCACTCTGCCAGCCAATTCCCTCCATGGCAGGAGGCGAAAGCGCTCCCAAATCAAAAGCTAATTGAAAAGTTATGGAAGATATTACAGAACTCCCCAACTCTATGGAGGGATGGGTGGTTGAGTGCTAATCAATTCAGAATATATTTCTTCTGGGACCAGCACTTACTGGCAAGTAATTATTCTTTAAAAGATATACATCATAATGGATTCTGCTTCCCAAGAACAAAGGCTGAAATGGTATCTCCAAGAACAATACAGACCAAATGGGCATCACGTTTTCCCAGTGAAGATGAGTATACTTTGATTATATTAATACTGCTGGACCAATTAGGTCGAGCTGCTCATTTGCAATTAGGATTGCTAGGCACTAACTCTATTAATGCTCCCAGGCAGTAGCTCTACATCAGCGCTCATACGCTAGAACCATTTATTTACACACTTATAATGGACAGCCATAAGGTACCTCTGCTCTCCCAGGAACCTTATTCATGTTGGTGCTAGGATCTGGTAACACACTCATCAAGCATTAAAATTACTCAAAATTGTTACTGCTTGGTGCAGAGTGCAGGGTCTACATGTAAGTAAGAGTCAGAGTCAGCTGTGTTTGTTTACTTATTAGAAAAGGGCTGGTCTGGCTTTAATGAATGATATGGCTTCTGTATCTTCATGCTGAATCTGCTACGGGATTTGCTTTTCTGTAGCATTTAGGAAAAAGCAAATTAGTGCGTGTTGTAGCATTATATACCCTGTTGCTAAAAATATATCCCTTGGTTTATATATTTCTTCTATGTATGTATATGTAAATATAGATCTTATCTGTCCTGCAGATACACGCACACACATGCAGACTTTGCATTTTATGTTCTCTACTGTAGCTCAATAGATAAGGGATTACCTTTGGGTCCTCTCTGGTCATTCACTCTCCTCCCATGCCTCTCTGCTTCTCTCTGCCCAGTTACAATTTGGGTTAACTCTTATTTTAGCTGAATTGTGTGCTCCATATTCAGCATTCTAAACTCTAAGTTACTTAAAAATATTTGCAAGTCTTTTTTGCGCTGAAGCTACATACAAAAATCTTTTTTTCTGGAGTCAGTTCTACTCTCTTATTTCAGAATATAGCCAACACATCCGCACCGAAGATGTACAATGGGATAAGCAAAACCAAAATCTCACTCATAGAATATAAATGACTTCTATGTCTGAAGCAGTAATTATCTAGTGTCATAAGAAAAGCAATAATAATTTCCTAATGCTTCTTCCAAGTGACATGGGAAGCATCAGACAGTCTAAGCCTGTTCTGTAAAGTACAGGAGAAGTTAATGAAGATTAAAACTGAATTAGTGGACATACCAATGCAATCATGTCAAACAAAAGCAACAGATATGCCAGATTATAACTGCAAACACTGTTTTGTGGCACATTCTCTCATGTGGAAGCAAAAATAACCATATTCTCCAGTCCCTTTTCAGTCATTTTTATGAATGTTGCATTTTGTTCTTTTTCCCCACTGTACAAGCCAGGTGTTCCTTTTTGCTGCAAAACAACAATACATCATTTAAGTGAAGTTCATTTTTTGAAGCTCAATGAGTTGAGGCTTTCTCCGTTTCCCTGGCCGTATCCAATCAGCTAGCGGAGGCATTGGCATGTGTCATAAATTTTGCTGGGAATATGGGCCAGCTGAAACATATACCAATTCAGAGATCACATCTCCTCAGCATCCCACTAGGCAGGAAAGGAAATGAAATGTGTTTGCTATGTTCTGCTGAAGCAAGAGGACGGAGCAGGAGCTGAAAGAAATCTGAATCCTTAGCAGGAAACAAAACCCCTCTCAAAAGAAAACTTTGAGAAAAATTAACCCCCAGACACTACCTACACTTTTCCCCAGGAGTCTTTTGTCGAGCAGTCTCCAAGTCCAGCACGCCTCTTGCTTGCAGTGATTCACCACGGTTTTCCCTTTTATTGCCCCAGCAGTGAATGCCTTTGCTGCCTCACACACAAGGCTGCTGTGAACTCATTTTACAAGCACTGCCTGGAAAGCAGGTTGAGAATGAAAGCCATATATAATTAAGGAGTGCTGTGATGGCTAAGAAAATTTACTCTTCTGCCCACATAGAAGTGGCCTTTGTGGCTATGCCATTTGTAGTCCAGGCTCCCAAACACTGGAGAGCAGAACGGTGGACCTCCAATGCTGTTTAGCATTCGCATCCCAGTGCCGTGTCCAAGAGGAATGGTGTGGCCAAAGAGACAGTTACTTCCACAAGTCATATGCTTTATCACATAAATGCAGCCACAATGATCCCACAGCATGGGAGCAAATGTCCTACTCCTGTTGTCCAGCCCCCAAAACAACCCTACCTGGTTGTTGAGCAAGGCGCTGTGTGAGAGGCTGAAAGAGTTAATGTCTCAAACATCGTGAGAGATTGAAAGAGTTAATGTCTCAAACATTGTGGTGAGGTGAGGTGCTATTTGCATGGTGACTGCAGGTCCGAGAGTATGGGCTGGGGGAGAGCAAGAGCGGGATGTGGAGAGCGTGTCGGAGGACGCGCGGTTCCGGCTTCCGCCGGACCTTACCACATATGGCCAGAGGTCACACAGAGTTGATCTGAGGAAGGGGGTTGCGACCACCCGAGAGATCCCTCACAACCACCCCCCTCCGCCAGCACCTGCGCAGAAGATTGAGAACTTTCTAGAACCATGTAAGTCCTGAAGGGGCGTACCTGGAGGCGGGGATTAGCCTATAAAAGACACGCCCTCCAGGGAACCACGCGCGCACCCAGCACTGGAGGATTGCCATGTCTGTCATCGTCATCGCGGGATCCAAGGATGGTGATACTTTTTCTTTCTCTTTCCTCCTCTCTTTTCCTTTCCTTTTCTCGCTTCTCTCTTCCTCTACTCTTCTACTATTTATAAGTTTTGGATAAATTGTGACGTGTTGCCCGGAAAATAGCTCCATTGCCAAATCACCTCTGTTCGTTCGTTGAGCTCGCCAGTTCGTTAAGTTTGTCCGTTCGTGGAATTCGCCAGTTAATAAAGTTGCTGGCCAGACTGTTCCCCTGAGTCATTGTCGTGATTCTACCGACCATGCGGCTCTGCCGAGCAGAGATTGGCCTTTGTCGGTACACAAACTGTCGGGGAATCAAAAAGATTCACCCATCTCGCAACCCACCGAGTGGGACGAGACACGCTGTCAGGAAAAGTTGTACTTTATCAACCCGCTGATGCCAGTGCCTTATGTGTGTCCCAAACACACTCCTCCTCTTCTCTACAGGCATTTTATGGGGTTTCTAGAGTTACTTGTCATGTTCATGGAATGATCCTCTCCCTTTTTAAGCATGAGACATTAATCATTTTCCCAGAAGAGCCATGCAGTCTGAGGTCACAGAAATATACCCATTTTTACTTGATGCTACAGCAGGCTGAAGGTCACATTCCTAAATTAAAAAAAAAAAAACAAAACCAAAACCACTGAGGATAAAGAAGTGCTTTGTCTCGCAGGAGGTATGAGTTTGTCAGTTCAGCCCTTTGTCCACTGTAGGATGGCTACGTGGTGTGCCCACCCTCGTAGCCAGAATTTGTCACATGAGGAGTGGGATATGTGTCAAATTTGGAGCTTTTGGTCATCCTGAGGAAGTCAGTCCTGACTTGTTTGACCTCGGACTATGGGCTGTGGTGTCATTGTGCAGTGATTTCTGGTTTCTGTGTTACCCCATTTTTTTCCTGACTGTTCTCTCTCCATTTTGGGAAGCAGAGGTCAGGGTAAAGAAGCATGTCTAAGTGACAGTTTCTTCTTACTGTTGGGGATTAAATGTTCTCCCAAGACTACTCTCTGGTCTCAGCCACTGGGGAATGAGCAGTTTGAACCCTGGGTGGTCTGAGCAAATATAGGCACTACAAAATCCTTTGAAATCACTATGGGATGTGGAGTGGTGGGTTCCTCATGTACTTATTTCAAGGGGTTTCCATGACTGTAATGAACTTTGTGCAAAAAATTACTTGCTTTCATGTAGTATGTAGCAAAAGGGGGAAAAAAACAAAGTGAAAAAGGATTTAACTGCTTGATCACTCTCTGGATTACTTACTTTTCTCTGTTTGCTTCAGGGTTTTTCTCTTAACTTTGCATCAAGGGTATGTATTGACTTTGCTGAATTATTGAAGGTAGTTCCAAATGATGCATGAAATGAAAAATCCTTCTTCACCCTTTGCACAGACTGCCAACAGACAATTCTGTGCAATCACTGCTGAGCTGCACCTTTGATATCAGGTATACCTAGATATCCACAAAAATTGTTGGATTTAATGGTAATGGGAGTTTCTGGTCTTGATATTTCTTACTCCTTTCACCTGTCAGTTTCAGGAGGAATGCAACCTACTGCCAGGGCAGTTGCCATCACCGAAAGCAGTTGCCGTCACCGAAGGCAGTTGCACCCACTATAATCTTATGTTGGTATAACTGGGGGTAGCATCTGGGACCAAGCCAAAGAAAACAGGCAGCCTTCTGGTGTGCTTCTAGAAATCAGTCCTTTCAGCTTCTCTCAGATTTATAACTGTACATGTGTGTGTCTTTTAATATTTATTAAGGGCAAGCTTGGCACAGAATACATAAAAATTACCTAGAAGCTGCTACAGCGTAACGTACATCTGCACAATGAGAAAAGGACTAATAAAGTAGAAGGGTATGAACACCAAAGAATAAACACAATTAGAGAGAAACAATTAGTAAGTTGTAACAGGAGGAAGAGGTATGCACAGGAAGAAAGTCTATACTGTGCAAGCGGAGGGGAATGGAGCGGTGAAGGAAGAAAGGAGAAAGCAGACCAGATGGTAGAAGATTGGACTGTGAGTTTCTCAGGATAATCCCTGAAGAAAATGTGGAGTGTGTGAAAGTTGTCCCACATTGAAAATAGGAACAGCACGTGTCAGGGTTGAGGCCTCTGGGTTGTCAAAATTTGTCCCTGGTCTAGAACAGGAATGAGCAACTTCCATTCTCGGTCTGCCCGCACTCACCCAGCTGGTGTGAGACAGCACCAGGACAGGGGAAGCCACGGAGCCACATACCCCTGCCTTTCAAGCCTTGCCACCGGCTCTAAGAAGCAGGGAAGTCCACACTATGTAACATATGGGTGCGCTTCTTCTTCTCTTTTTAAATATGCTCTACCTGTTGAAGGAATCTCTCTTTTGAAAAGCTACATTTCCATGTAGCTACAAAAAGAAAGTCACAGCGCATGTTTGAATTGAGCAGTACACGTGAATGACAACCAACTCTGGAATTGCGAGAGTTTTTCAGCAACTTGCATGCTTCTTTTTTGAGTGGTATTTATTTTATCAAAGCATCCCTTGCTCAGAGGTCCCCCACCTGAAACATGATATTTGTTTGAGATAAGTTGAAAACCTTCTGAAAAGATGTATTATAAGAGTAAGTGATAATGTTAGTGTTTGGAGTTTAATTGTGACTGTGCTGAACAGCTGCTAACACCAGCCTGTTCAGAATTTATGTCCTCATCTAGGTTTTTCAGGAAAATTTAATTTGAGGAAGTTGTGTTTATCAACTTCCTGGCTTGCTGTCAACAGCATGCTGCTTTCTTTTTAATATGAGGTGCTAATTATGTTCTTCTCAGACTTCAATATAAATGAAATGTATTTGGCAGTTGCCAACAGCTTTGCAGAGTAGGATAATGCCATCATGCAAACTTTGAGGTTCTCTGAGCATGAGTTTATGCTGCTGAGTTGTGTAGCTTGCAAGTATATTTCACACCATGGACAAGAAGATCTGACCTGCAGAGGTCACTACCAGAGGAGTCTGTTTTGCAGATGTTTTGGAGAACAGAAACTGCCAGAAAGTGTAATAGCACTGAACATCAGAAAAGCCAGTTTTTTGTGAAGATGGAGCACAACAAAGCTGGTCTTTAGTGAAAATCTTGCAGTGTTAACAAAGAGCTCGAATCAGACTAAGCAAGAGTGCACCTGTGAAATTCCTTCTTGATCCCTGAGAAGAATTAGGTAAGGGTAAGCCATTCAGGAGGGGTGGCTTCCTCTTGTTTCCAACAACACACTGCATGCTACTGATCCCCACGCCATGAAAATTAACACTTAGTCTTCAGTGAAGGGAAATCACAGAAAACTTTCTAAAAATAGTTTGAGGTCCAGACCCTCCTCTCCTACGTGCCTCCTCTGGGCACAGTGGGGGAGGCACATGGCCCCAGAATCCCTCTTCCCTGTGCAACAGCTCTGGCAGTGACACGTTGAGTAGATCCCACTAGGAGAACGTCTCGGACACAAGCTGCCCAAGTAACTCTTGGAGATCTTCAATTAGGGATTATTAAAGGAGTATTGAACCTCTTCAGTTCCCACAACAAAAGAAAACGATTGCAGGAGAGAAAGGAAGGAATTGGTAAAGGCTTGAATGCAGTTTGAATATCGCACGAGAGATGGAGGCAACCGATTTCCACAGGCCATCACATTAGGGACAGAATCGTATTAGTGCAGGACAATCCTGCCATTTCCTTTGACACTGACAGTCTCAATAGCAGTGTTTTGAAGCTAAATAACCTGTGAGCTGCTCAACAGAAAGGATGATGAGGTATCGATTGCATTTTAGTTAGCGAGAGAGAGAGTGAAAGGGCGCAGTCTATTTATAATGTCTGGTTACCACCATGGACAGAGCGAGACCCAGAACCCCTGGGAAACCTGATCAGAGGAGGTAATTTCACTGAAGCCTCAATAACCTTTGCAAATATGTCACTGATATCAAAACTGGAGGATGGGGCAGAGAGATGATACAGGAACTCACATTTTGAAATTATTAGGTCTATTCGGGATTAAGAGATTGTTGCCTTTTTATTTTTTTTTTTTGGTTGTCCTTCATATTCTTAAAAATCAAATTTTATTTCAATTATATTGCACTTAAACATTCTGTTCTTAAACAAAACTTGCTGTCAGTTTATAGAAAATCTTGAAATGGGAGAAGCTTTTTAAAATTTTTGTACTTGAAGTAAAATTTTTAATAATCCACTTTGCAAAATAGGTTTTACAGTTTTACATCTTCCATGCAGATACAGCTATAATCTTTCTCCCTATCATAATTAAAAGACAATTCCTTGACATTTCTGCCTCCTTTTTTTCCTTTAGGTTAAATATTTCTTTAGAAGAAATACTGAAACTTGCACTTTTCCTTCTGCTCCTGCTGCGCGATCACCCCCATTGTAGGACTGGTGTCGTGTTTGTATTCAGCACGACTGCTTCGTGGCTCTGTTTCCTTCCAAAAGCCGTAATGTTTGCATCTTCCTGGCAAAAGCCGCTCTAGGACTTGTGTGCGATGATGACAGCATCATTTACAATGTTCACCTCCCTTTGAACAGTGTCTTTGACTGATTCACTTCTGCTTGCGCATGGCAGTTGCCCTCCTGAGGATGTACAGAATTGGAACACCTCTGGGGACTCCTAAAATGCTAGCCAGGCAACAAGGATAACATCTTTTTCCTTCCCCCAGGAGCCACTAACCATGCACAGGCGTAGGAGATGAACACATATTTCTTACGACTGCAAGGAAAGAAAGATAATTCAGATCCCCAAAGAGATTTGTGATATGAAGACGTGTCCCTTTTCCCTACCCAAACTAAAGCAAATTGACTTCTCTAGTCAATTTGATTTAGGTCAGCATGCCAAGCGCTACAAGTGTTCCTGAGCCCTGAAGAGGGACAGATTCCTCAGAAATGAAGGTAAGTCCAATGTAAATGTGCCCGCTGGCACCCCACTGTCTGGTCCCTCATGATTTTAGGCCATTACATCACCTACTGCCATTTCCATTGCTTCTCTTCTTCCTACCACAGTAACCTATACTTTTCCTCATGCTTTTTCTAAGAGTATGTTTATGATTTATCTGGAGGAATAATATTTTCTACAGTTGAAACAGGGAAAGTCTCTCTCAATCTCTCCTCCACCGCACTGGCTGCACAAGTGCTCTTGGTGCTGCTCAGCGTGCCCTGAAGCCAGCCCTGAGTCCCAGGGACAGACTGGGCACGTGGGGTTCAGCCAAGTGCTGACCCCCAGCAGCTCTCCATTTGTGCAGGCAGATGAAATGTGGTCCTCAGCTGGTGCGGCTGCTCTGGGAGGAACTGCAGTAACCTTGCTGCTGGTCATTGTTCTTCACATCTTAATTCTCAAAGCCTCAAATACAGCATGTTGTAGATTTTAAAAAGTTAAACCAATCCTGTGAGGTAAGAAGTTCGTCTCCACAGTGGCATGGAGAAGGAAATTTTTTGTCCAGCCAGTGAAAGCCAGGTTTCAGCCGGAGAAGTTTGGGGTAATCCTCCACAGAGACATCAGAAGGCACTGAAGAGTCTATTCCAGGTGCTTTCTGCGTGCTTAACTGTAAACACATAAATAATAGAGCAAAGAAAGGAAAGATAGCCCAACTGTCAAACCAAAACTGAAGGAGAAAACAAACTAGTGATGAACCTTCCAAACCTCGGGAAGGGCGAGGCAGGAGTGCCAGCAGCATCACGTCTTGCGTTGTGAGTTGCTCTGCCCCGCGCTGGGCTGGGCAGCGCTTGCACCGCACGCCCAAGGAGCCCACTCTGACATTTTTCCTCAGTTTAAAATTTGCTTATATGATCTTTATGTACAGAAATTTTGGCACAGCTACATTCCACCCCTGCCAAAATGTGTTCATCCTTGTTCATCCTTTTGTTCTTCTCAACATAATCAGCGTAATTTAATTTTGCATAATTGAAAAAAACAAACCCCTCAGGCTTTAAATATGCTGGGTTTTGGGGGTTTTTTTTAATGAATGAACATCCTAGAATAAAACACATTCCACTTTTACCATTGTATTTACACACTTGAAATCACTTGCCGTTTCTTTTGTAAAAATTAACTTAATCTCATCTCAGGAAAAACAGTTAATTAATTTTAGTTAATTCAGTCCTCTTCTGAGTTTAGTTTTCTACATGAGATTTTCTCCCTTATTCATGTGTTTCTTACAGCCACTGCATCAAAGTTATAATTCACCACTGCTTCAAAGTTATAACTCACAGTGATGTCGTAAAAAACAAAATGGAGAGAAACTTGTGAGCTTCACTTATTTTGACTCAATATATGGTTTTGATTCTAAATATCAAAAGTGCAACAGAACCCCTGTCATTTCTGTTCATGACAAGAGAAATATTAATAAACCAAATAAAGGAGACCACAGTGGAAAATGTGAATTCTAAAAAACTCAAAATTGAAAGCTGAAAGTGACTCCATGAAAACAAAAGGAAAGAATCCTGAATTTTTTATCAGAACTGTTTGTGTTTTTGAATGTATTTGTCATGCCTTATATACACAAAGAACAATCATAAATCAGATTATTTTCATTATTTTTTCAGATTAAGACAAGAAACAAACAAAAAAGAAGACATAAACAGCTCATTTTTTTTCTTTATTACTGTGTAGTTGTTGACTTTGATGGAGTGACTTCAAAGACTTTACATTTCTTCCAGCATGAGAGTAAAACTAGACTCAAATTCTTCATATACAAAAGAGCTCTGTTTGACTCAGACAGACTTTTTCCATCTTGAACTTTCTTTACTGTGTAAAAGGAAACCTCAGTCTCTTCTCCTAAAACTTGTAATGAAATTGAATATTCTTAAATTGCAGTGAAAAAGTAATCCATGTGCAAAGTCTAATAGAGGTCAAAGGATGGAAACTCAGTAGGAAGTTTAAAGTGAGAAAACCAATCAGAAAATCATAGCAAATCCTCTTACAAATGAAAAATTAAGATTTTTGTCTCAGATTCGAGGGGTTTTTTTAAAGAATCTTTGAGTGAAAAAACTGCCCCCATCCCAGTAGTTGGGCTCTGAATTCAAAGCGTGACCTGGCTGTTCCCAGAAGTCCTCACTGTGTAAATTTTGCTTCGTACCTGTAACCACTCAATCACACAATTTGCTGTTTTGCAGATTAAAATGGTTCTGCTGAGATGCCCATCTTATTTTCTGAGAAGTCATTTTGTTTCCTTTCAAAAGCAGAACACTGGGTCTTTACAGTGGTGATTGTCATAGGATTTTCTGGGTTTGGGGGTTTTTTTTCTGATTAGGAAAGACAAACTGCATCAGTCTGGATTCTAGTTAAGTCTGATCACTGCTTAAAATAATCTAGTATTTAAACCTTAATCTATGTTAGAAGTACAGAGAAAAGAGATATGACACCATGACACCATAATTTTAACTACAGTTTCTATGACCTATATGTTTAAAGAGTGACAAATATTCTTAAATACAATTGCTTATTTTGTAGGGAACAATTTCTACAAATCTGTCTTTATTCAGTCAGTAAAAAAAGCAAAAAAGATTGCTTCAGTATTAAGATAGGTTAATTACGTATTTAATTATGTTTTGAAGACTAGCATGGTACCTGCATAAACTGTGGCTCTACATATAAGCATTGTGGGGGGGTGGAAAGTAAGCTCCAGCTAATTATATTAGTATCTCTGTGCAAAATAGTTACTAAATTGAAATATTTTCAACAAGAATGGAGCGTCTTAGTACTCAGGCTTTGAATTCATATTTGATGCTCTTTGAAGTCAATAATAAAAATTTCCTGTTGGGCTAAGTATGTCACTGGTGTTTTTGGTTTTGCTTGCAGAGGAGGAGACAGGCTCTGAGCAAGTAGAATAGAGAGGAAAACATATGTCAAGCACCTGAGAAACTTCTCTTATTTGCATGAACTTCTAGAAAGAGGCAGACTTGCAAGCGGGGAGTTGGTAACTTACAGCACTCCATCTCTGCGATTGCAAAAAAAAAAAAAGAGACCAATTCTTGTACAAAGAGTGAATGTGGATCGTGGGACAGCAGATAGGAAAATCAGTCTGTGGGACATACAGACAGTGCCAGGAAGATACTGCCTACTTCCAATCCAAACCATCCAATTTTGACTTCAAAATGTTCGTATACTAGCCTGGTTCCTTCAGATCTAGTCCAGAATCTGAGGTTTCAGAAAGTCGCATAGCACCAATGAATGATACTTGTTCACTGAGGAAGATTGGCACTTGAATGTGGTGACAGGTCTTTATAAATCACAGTGGTGGGTGGCAGAGCAATCCGTAGGAAAATTAAGAATTTTTATTTTTAGGAAGGTGGAAGAGCTAAGAGACAAATCACGAAGCAAACAGAAGTGGGCTGGAAGAATTTAGGAGATAAACAAGCTATGCAGGACCAGTGGATAAAATAAAAAGCCACATGGATAAAATTAGAAAACCAAGGCAAAATTCCTGACTCAGGTGTGAATCCTGAAGTCTGTGATTCAAACTGGGGTTTATCTATCCAGAACAACCAAGAAAGAAGAAAAGGACTAAATAGGTTTGCTAAAGGAAAGAAAAATCAAACTTCTCTCATGGGAAACTGTTTAAATCTCAATATGTTTGGGTTTTTGAAGCTTTCTGGCAGGCAGAGTGTGACTGGGACCCATGGCTGCCAACTCCATGGCTGGACCTTATCAGCACTCCCTTATCAGAGACTTGGCTGGGAATGGCCAAGCATCAGGAGGCGATGGGAGAGAAGCTGGGTTACAGGGCACCGAGGCATCTTTCTGTAGGAAACACCACCCTGCAACAGTTTTTTTTGCCTAGATGTAGCCAGCCAGATCCCAGAGTGGTTATTTTTCTGGCTCATCTTCCTTCCATTTTGTAATGGGGAATGGCAAAGTACAAAGGCGCCAAAATAATGTACAGGTGGGTCAGAAAATAAAGACTTGAAAAGGACAAAAATACGTTATGGAAATGAGAACTGTCAGTTTAACTTAAACATGGCACCAAATGGGCCTGCCTTTCATCCCTGAATAATGCCTGTCCTACATTTCTCGCTGATACAGCTTCGTCGTGGCACCTTGGCTTGTCAGGTGCACGCAGTCCCGTGAGAGGTTTCCCACATGCGTGCTTGGGGTAGGAACTGCTGTTCTCAGTCTTCTGTAAAGATTACTATAATTGTGGTGTCTTTGGACTGTAAAAGGATCATTAGCTTCCCACTGTTCTTAAATGTTTATCGGTCTCCTTTTCACTTCAATTGATTTTCTAAACACAGGTTCCCCTGGAACTGGAGCATTTGTGTCTCTGAGGGGCCGGATACATGGCTTTTCCTTCTGTCATTGGGTGAGGGCAAGAGGAAATGCTTGCTAAATGAGAACTGCTGGAGAGAGGTGATCATAATGTTTACCTGTTTTGGGTAAGCATTTTTAATTCTGTCAAACCAATTTGAATGAGAATGGTGTCACTTTTTTCCTACATTTCTTGCAGATACAAAGTGTCCACTGCACTGCTGATGTCTCATGCATCTGTAACTTTCTCATTACTCCTTACCAGAGTTCTTGCCAAGTGTTTACATCAAAAGTATACCAGGCAGCTTAAAAATACTCTAGGATTTTCTGCATTTTTCTTTGTTTTTTCTTGCCCCCTTTCTTCCATTCCACCTTTCCAAATACAGCTCACTGATATGTACCCATCAATAGCTTCTGTCCTGCTACAGAAAATGAAATGATTCCATGAAGAAAGAAATTGATGGGTTTATAACTTTTCAAAGACAGGGAGAAACACAAGAAACACATAAAAGCATAAAAGTTAGCAGCTTGGGGGTGGGTGGAGCAGGAATTTCTAGTCTGAGGTCTTACTGATTTTGGGAAGAAGAATTCCTTAATAGAAAAATCAGAACCTGCAAAACTGAGATGTGTGTGTTGTCAAATGTATCCATTTATATGAGATTTGACCCAAAAGTCCTGAGGTGCATCTGCTCTCTTCTTCACTCTTATATTTTCTGATCTTCTACTTATCAAAACTGCTGGACCTCATTTGCCTCATAAAGAGGAAACTTTGACTTTCCTAACAATTAACATCAGTTTGTGAAGAGACTATTTTTTTATTTTTGGTTTGATCACACGGTGTTCAACCTCAGTGGGAGACATTGGCCAGCCAACGTTCTTATTTCCCTAGACTCATATTCCCGCTGCCTGTAAAGTCAAGAAGGTGTCTTCAGAAGACATCTTCTTGCCTAATAGAGTAGGGAAGATGGATATTTGGATAAACCTTCCCAGCTCAACATGGGTAAGACAGCCAAGAATAGTATCAGAGAAGACAAGCTGACATCAATAAATTGGGCAGGAGCAGGTTTTACATTCTAAGTACAAGAAACATATAGAAAGGTTACAGATTAGGAAATAAAACCTTACATAATAATACCACAATTTCTTCCCTGAAATGTTTTGTATAGTATTCATTCTGGGGTATTTACTATGTTTAAAACATTCTGAAAAGGGAAAATACCCTTGAAATCAGTATTTTTTTTTCTATTATTTTTTCTTTGTTTTTTATTTAATAAACTATATTTTTATCAGCATTAGTAATTTTAACTTGTAAGCCTAAATGCTTATTTTTGTCAGACAAATAAACTAAAACCAAACCTAAAATAGCCTATTATGTCTGAGAGGATTTTCTCCTGTTAATTGAAAATGAACTGGAACTAAGCTAAATTACTTCAGTGTTTAATCTTTCTTTGCTACACTAAGGTTACTAACGGGTGCAAGCATAGACACATTTCTAAATAGAAATAACAAGCTATTTAGTGTTTCAGCTTTGGTAAATTCTGAGAAGGGCGGTGACCTGTAATACCTGTAAGAGTATGAACATTGCAAACTCCCAGGCATTCTTGCTAAAATACAACTTCTCAAAGCTTAGATTTGTTTGTGGCCGAGGGAAATGTTAAAGAAATTTCTTGTAAGAAAGTTGATTGCCTCCATCATTAACGTAGAGACACTTTAATCTTCAGAAAATTGAACTAGTTTGCAAACAGACAAATAAAGAGGCTATTTTAAGGATCAAGCAGCAGGATAGGCTGGATCTCCTGTCTTGAGGGAAAATTACAGTAGTTACAGCTCCCCGTGGCGTGAAACCCTTGCTAATCCTCCAGGCGTGTGCTCCCTATATCATCAGGCATATCTTACTTGCAGCACTCTGAGGCAGGACTTGGAGATAACATATGTGGGAGCAATTCACATAGGAGAGCAGAGGGAGGAAATTGCCCTGCATCCCTAGGGAAATGCTCAGCACAGAGAAGGCAGGAGAGAAGGTCTTTCAGAGGAGAAAATGTGCATCTGGCAGATAGACAGTGGTTAAATCCTGCTCTTGGGAGCAGAGACGTTGGGACTGGTGTCCAGCAGAAGCTGTTTTGCCAGCCAGGGATGAGGAGAGCTGGGGAAGAGCACAGTTCTCCACTGCATCTCAGTAAGGAAGGACATATATGCCCAGTGAGCCACGCATTAACAAAAGTCACTACTGCACTTACACAGAGAAGAAGCAGAGGCTAAACTTTTAAATATTATCTTAAAAAAAATTATACATCTCCTAGACTCATTATTTTCACTGGCAGGCAGTTCCCCCTGTCTCACAGCACTTCACAGCCCCTTGTTAACTTTCCCTTTTCCATCCTTTAGGTACAGGTGCTGTTTCACTCCACTGCCACAATTAAAATTACCTAGATATATGCGGTACAAACGTGGTTTTTGCTCAGTCCCTCAAAGCACGCACATCAAGAGCTTGATCCCCAGCCCATCGACATCAATGGGATTCTTTCTATTCATCTTGATGGAGCCTGTGCCAGGCCAAGGAGGGATACAGATGAGAGAAGGCAATTTGGCCATCGCGTTTTCCCTTCATCAGGCACTTTACACAGCCAAACTGTTTTTAATGTAACTTCTGCTCCTGAGTTTGGGATTTTTGTCCATGTGAAGTGAATTTCCTTTAATAGCTACAGAGGGTTACATGCAATTCCAGGATGGGTCTGAGAAGTGCAGTGAAGAACTTGAATCACATTGGACATGTGTAAGGTAATAAACATTTTTATTTTTTTTTTCTTCATTTGGCAGCTGAACTGGAGGGAGAGACATAAAACCAGTTTGGAGCAAAACAAATGGAAAAAGAAGGCAAATGAAACGTTAGCATGGTGGTTCAGCTCCAAGCAGCATCCCTGTACCCTGGCGCACAGCAATGGTGTCAGAGCGGTGGCAGTAGCCGGGGCTGAGGGATGATATTCAGATGGCAGACAAGTCCCTTGGCAAAGCATTGGTGTCGCTATGGAGACAAAGCCAGCAGCAGCACAAGGAAATGAGCATTATTTTGGTGGCCCGGGCAGGAGGGAGGACAGGAACCATCTTTCAGCCTCAAGTCTAGGAAATGGCTGCACTCACCACAACCGCCTCATCCTCCAGTCTTCCTGTGAGTGTCAAGAAAAAAGGGCTCATCGCCACAGAAAGAGAAGTTTGCATCACTAGAGACTTTAGGTAAGGGCGCAGATATCTTCTTCTCAAGTGACTAGAGTTTTCACTTAGAAAAGGTGTAATATTTAAAAAAAATAAATTCCTTGTTAAATATTGAACTATCTTTCAGAATAATGGATTGCTACTTTCTCCTTTGGGACAGGTGCCAAAAAAATGGTACCTGGGGCACGTCCCTTGAGCTATCAACTTTCTTAGGAGGAAATATACTGAGTGACAGGCGAGATAGATAGATAAAAAATAATGATTTGCCTCTTATTCTTCCTTTAACCTGATGTGAGCATGGCAAAGGCTTGAAACCCAGGTGAAAGGCTCACATTAAGTCAACTTTCTGTCTTCTCCCAGTAGCACCTCAGATGTCTCAATATTTGGAGTGTCATTTAGAGGTCAATTTTATTTTGACAAGGCCACGTCCCTGGGATGCTCAGGATCATGATCAACCTCTAACAGCTCTATGCGTTGGCAGAGAAGTGTGCGGGTGAGGTTTCTGACTGACGGCCAGAAAGCCATCTGCTCCTGAGTTTGAGCTTCAGCGTGAGTGGAATGGAGAAAGGAGGCAATGGCCCCTCCCCACACACCAGCCTGGTCAAAAGCTTGGGAGAACTTCTCTCCAGAGATAAAAATGAAGCTTTCTTCCTCTGCACACATTTGTTTCCCTTAGTACATCTTCTTTTCTGGAGTTGTAGATGCCCATTCTCTGCAAATAAATTGTCATCGTTGTTGGAGTAGACCATGGGGCCTCAGACATGGTTACAGTATTGACTACTTCCATTCCTGACCCTAAATGGTTATAATCATCTACAGCCACTTTGGGGATATCAAATGGTAACTTTTTAGTAAAGGTAAGTGAATAGGTAATTTGTTATCATGTGAAGCAGCTCTAAAATTGGTGACATCAAGTGAGGCCTGGCTGCAGCAGGTTTGAAGCTAAAAATGGAAATGGAAGTTAACTTTGGGTTATTTGTGGTTTGCAGATTTTTGTCAGGGAAGAAACGTTTGTCAGGAAAGGGGCAACTTTCCTTGAGTTCTGTCCCAAAATTATGGACATGTGATCTCCAGGGACAAGCTCAGGATGAGGACAGATGGTTCTGAAATGAACATTAAAAAGAGGCTTCTAATTGCTAATCTTTTAAACACTCAGACTGAGCAGATTTTGTGGCTTGATGCTGAAACCGGATCAGATACAGCTTGGCTTTTTAAGTTATGGCTGGTCAAAGTAACCATGGCCATGAGACTTATTCCGTTTTAGGTTGGGGCATGAACTTCTACCATTGAGATTCTTTTTGAAATCATCATTTAGCTATGCTAACAATTTACGCTAATTATAGAGAAATCTTGTATTGTCAGTTTATAGGAATCATCCTATTTATCATGATGTAAAGCTGTATTATATATAGCATGTGAAAAGCATATTTTAAATATGGACCTATGTACTATTCTTTCTTATTTGATCGAACAAGGTTTTGATTGCCTTAGAAAAGAACCGAAATCAGGAAAAATAATTATTTTTCCTCACTTTCACAAGCCTAGGTCTCACTTTTTCAGAGATTCAACTTAGTGTAATTGTCCATAGAATCAAAATTTCCATGAATTATTTTGAAAGCAATACAACAGCCACTCATATGAGATAGAACAAGATAAGCAATGTGTCTTGGATGTAGAGTTAGGACACCAACCACAAGCCAACTGTGTTTTTTCACTAAGTATGCATGACAACAAAAGCATGGACATTTAACTCCTTCAAGGTTATTGCCTCGGAAGAGTTAAGAGCAAATTTACACCGCTGAGACTCCCACTGATTCTGTCAAAATTCAGAAAATTTCTTTAGAAAAGCCTAGAGTCTAAGACAAAAAAAAAAGGAAGAAAATATAAAGTTAATTTAGGCAGAAATGAATAGACCGCATTTAACCTTTTTTTCACAGCTTAACTTTCAAAAATTACCTTGCTGTAGTGCTACTGTAATTTGCATGTTCTGCCGTCAAAAAACACTTGGAAACTGACTGCCGAAATCTCTGGCACTTAACCCTGTTGAGTTGCATATTGAACAGCAGAGGGTGGTACCCAGCCTCGAGGCTGCTAAACAGGACACTGCGGGGCTGGAGGAACATGCTTTTCTACGCTCTTTTGCCCCTGTGTCCAGTGAAATTCTGAATGTGTCCCCATGGCTTATCAAGTACACCAGAAGCTAACAAGAAGATATTATTATGTTCTCTCTTGCATTTTCCATCCCAATAGTGGTAGCTTCTGGGTCAAGTTACTGTTGACAGAGCACCATTTTTACCCTTTTGAGTGGAAAGCAGTAATGGTACTTGATGGCACTTCAAATTTTAAATCTTTTTTCCAGAAGTCAGTAAGGTGTTAAATCCAGTATTTGTAAACTCTTTTTTCTATTGTAATAACTAAGCCATTTTAGCTTGTAGACCCAGCTCATAATTACAGCAGCTTCCATCGCTGATAGGCTGAAGCTAACAAACCTTCAGTTTGGCATACAGGTTGTCACTAAACAAAATATCTGTTTAGCAAACCATGAGAATTTGTGGATGATGGGAAGCAGATGTATCATTAAGCACTAAATGGGAATATCATTTACAGTAGATGTCATGTTTCATTTTGATAAACTGCAAAAAAACCCATGTGAAAGATGTAGCCCTGTGTATCCAATGCTGAAAGCAGTATTTTGAAAGGTAATGTTATTGATACTCTGCTAGGCTGGCAAATCTAAGATTTATTAGAAAATATGATATATGACTCGAGCATTACCATGAAAGATAATGAAATGGTATCTGACATATGAGATGGTATCCCATATAAAAAGCTCAGAGAAAAGAAGCTAGAGAGCAGCAGCCTTCCTTACCCTAATGCTTTAAAAGGATGGGGTTCCTGGTTTAAAGTCTTTCAAGCATGAGACTTCTCCTTCCTCCATAATAACAGTACAGATCCCTGACATGGCACTTCTGTTACTTAAGCTCTTTGAAGTTATGAGCTAATTACTCATCACAGCTATAACAAATACAATCTTCACTTTGTAGAAAAGGCACATGGAGTGCAGGGGCTTGACTGGGACCAGCAAGTTGGCATCAGCTGTTTGTGAACTTTGGGTTGCTATAGACCAATCTTCCTTCATAAGCGCTGACTGTCCTGCTAGCTGAAGAAAAATTGTTGCTGTCATTTTTCTTAGGCTGTAATGATCAAACACATTTTAATGTAAATAAGAAGACACAGTGAAACATGCTTGAAATGATTCTGTTGTTGGGAAAAAAATTCTTCCATTTATCTATCATACTCCTCTCACTGTTACTTGAGTGCCAATTTACCATTAAAAATGGTAAATTTTTACCATTTTCTCTTTCCCCTTTTCCTCATTTTGAACTTTCTTCCTCCTTTCTCCTTTTTCTTCTTCCTATTTAATCTCATTTTTAATGTCAGTCTGCATAGGATGTTCATCTTCTAAATCGCAGGTTATTTGGGAGAAAATACATGGGGCTGTTTTGGGTAAAGCCCCTTCTTTTTGGGGCTGTTCTAATTCCTGTTTCCACAGTCAGTTTTGTTAAGACTCTGTTTGCTTCAGATTTCTCCAAAATACTTCTCAACAATTACATTTTTCTTTCTCTTTCTGGAACCCCTGTCTAGGTATTATAACCCATTATGCCTTTTCTTTGGGTATTTACACTGTTTTCCTTATTATCCATGTGAAATACGTAATATGTATGAAGCAAATGCAAATCATACTACATTATCATAATAATTAATAGTAAATTATGCACTGACTAGGGATCCGCTCCCGGATAGGTACAGAAAGACACTGTTGGCTCAGAAAGTGTAAAGTATGATACGGTGTTGGGTTATGGTTTGCTAGCGCAATTTTGTGTGAATTGTGCATCCCCTGTTTACTACTCCATTTAAATAGGGTGAATACAGACAAGAGCACTAATGAGGCACTTCTGAAATTTTGGACTGATACTCATTACTAAGACCAGAGCAAATAGTTACGATTTACCATTGTAACTCTAGAAAAAACAAGGATTTCTATCAATAGGACCGAGTACTAACACAACGTTACCCTGTGGAACAGACCATACTCTCAATCTGCTGAAATATAGCACCATAGTGTCAGGAAGCAAAGTGACAGGCATGGTGTTTTGCCTTTAACCTGCGATGGAGGTCTGCTGAGAGGCTGCGGATCAGTATTCCCATTGTGAATAGCGGTGCTGGTGGACTGCTGCTCCTCCGGACCTTGGCCAGATCAACAAAGGCAACTTGCAGATCTCATTGGAGGGATAATCTGTCCTTCTAATCCTGAAAAATGGGATTCCTTTACCCAAACCTTTGATCCAAAGTCTTTGATCCAAGTCCAAGCTTGTCGTGAGCTGACAACCTCCATGCTCCCAAGCCCTTCCGAGGCTCACAGCACAATTAATGATAAATGAACAGCTATCAAATTAATTTCAGGAAAGCAATAAGAAATCAATAACAGTACAGTGCAACTGTTAGTTAAACTGTTAACTGCACGTGACTAATCATGCTCAGAAGTTGGGGTGGTTTTGTTCTGCTGACATTTATAAATTGCTAAGCCTTCACTTTCATAGTTTGTGATGTCAGATGAATCCCTTGGGAAAGTATTTTCCTTCCAAATGATGTTTAAATGTCTATAATTCTGTGCTGAATGCAATTTACCAACAATTGTAGTGCTTTAAAGCATACAATAAACTCCCTTATTTCTGTATCAAGCGACTTGACATTTAAGATAATTTGTTAACTGCAGCAAAAATATATAAACAATGTAATTTTCTTGTAAACAGTTGCCATGTAAGACACTCAGTATAATTGGTAACCTCTGTTGCAAGCATGAACAATGCCGTTTTAGAGAGACTCTTTGTGAATGTGGGTGTACAAAATCAAAAGAATTCCATTGGGTTGCACCTGCACTGGGTCTGCTCAGCTGGGAAAGTAAAACAGGCTACAGAGAGGTTGCTGCTGGAAATGTTTTTTTAGAGAAAATGGGAAAATGAAAATGTTTTTTTTTTCCTAAGGCTTGTTTGTCTTCCTTCTGTCGCCCTGCAGTGGGGCTGAGCTGCCGGGACACGGCAGAAGCTGGTGAACCTGTTGGGTATGTGTCCCCGGCGGGGGGAGGCAGCAGCAGGCACCGCAGTGCTGGGGTTGTACTGTACAGCTATTTGGGTCTTGGAGCCCTGCTTCCTTAGGGGGCAAGGGTGCAAAATGGCCATTTCCAAGTATCAAAATGACTCGCTGTGCACCGCCAGTCAGTGCCAGAGCCCTGCCAGCTTCATGGTGATGGGTGCCCGACAGCCTTTGAGTGTGACAGAGTTGGGTCCCCCTTCCCAGGACATCAGCCAAGTTTTCCCAGCATGGATGGCCCATAGTTATGTTCTCGGTAGTCCAGTCTGCTTTTTGTGTGCATTTGTGCTGTTGGACCAGAAAGAAACCCTTTGTTTCTGGTGACCAAATGTATAAGGATATAACCCTACTCATCTTACTGGAACTGTTTTTATAAGCAAGGTGACAGACATGCACTGCAGCATACAGCAATTCATAAACACTTTGATCTGTAAAGAGAAAATACACAATCACTAAAAGCAACGTATTCAAAGAATTTGCTTATAGATTCCTGGTGATATGATTCTTCCTTAGCAACAGTTTGGAGGATACAGCAGAATTTTTAAAAAATGCTGTATGCTTCTTGCTAGTCAATTGTAAACTGCACCAACACAACACACATTCATTAAGGCAGTGCGATCATTAATACTCTGTAAGCTGTGGTTCCTAAGTAAGCTTCTGAGAGAGGAGAAAGAGGATTTATTTCTAGAGGCACAGTATTCTGAGTGCATCCTTCATCTGGCCACTGAAAAGATTCATTTTCCTCTCCTATTGACTTTGCTTCCTTGCAGGACTGTCTTTTGTGAACCAGCTCTCTTTGCAGGGTCTAGGCCTCTTCTAGGCGATAACTAGGCTGCCACAAGCCTTCCCCATTCACATGCCCTCTCCTATTATTATAGCAGCTAGCCTTTGTGGATGCTATTGTCCTCTTTACTTCTGTTTCTCTGGAATCAAAATCAAATGCACTGTTTCTCCCAATGCATAATGGTGGAAACACGCTTTTCACAGAAAAGATCTGTATCTGTGGTTCCACTAGTTATCATCTGCTTCGGTACTGCAGCCTTTATTCCGAGTTTATATTATGAATCCTGCTTCTATTCAAATTGTGCTTACAGTATATTTAGAAGTACGTGAAACATTTGCAAGCACCTTATCTTTATTTAAAAATAAAATAAAATTTTATTTCCTTCTCAAACACAGTCTTTTAGGGGAATAAGCTTTTATGTACTCCTGTGCATAGTAACGGTGTTGCTAGGGGGACGGTATTTCTGCAGAACCTCCTTCAGCTGAGGTTTCATCTTAACATTTGTCAACTCGTTCAGTGAGAATAAAGCAAAGCATTAAAAAAAAACCCAACCCAAAGCAAAACAAAAACCAAAAAACCCCACACCATTCACATCACCTTAACCTTTCTACAGATTCAAGGGTTACAGTAACAAGGACTTTTTTCTCCTCTCAGATAGGCATGGTGCGCACCAGCTTTGTATTGAAGTAAATGAAATCAGACTACTATTTTCTCTTCAAAATACGTGCAAATGATGTTTTTGTCTTTATGATCAAGCTTAACTACCAAGTGGAAAATGCCCATTTAGCACACAGAGCCATAATGAAATGTGTGTTTGTTTACCTAAAAAGGATAAAAGTGGAAGGTGTTGGGGTTCATTTTGTTTCTGTGAAAGCTGAGATTTTGTAGAAATCAGGGCGCTTTCCTCACAAGTGGCCAAGATACACCATGTGAGGACCTATCTAAGCAAACACCACCCCACACGCTTGAGTATCTGTTCCCCTTCAAACGCACAAGTATTTGTGTAAACATGCACTCAGTCACTTAAGCATGCACTTAGTCACCAGCCTCAGGGAGAAAGAAATGATTGCACGGAGTAGTTTTATTAGCAAAGTTAATCAGATTTAAATTTATCTTTTAACCCCCTCAGAAACATCATGCCTACTCTTTTAAACCAGGAAGGTCTTGACTTTAGGCAAACCACAATTTAAAATGAGCACGGGAATCAGACACTGGCTGGGGCCTTTTGTTTGCAGGAAAGAAAGGGAAGGATGAGAAACATGCATCTTCACATCAGTTCTTTAAGGCCATGCGATGTTCCTATAGTGGAACTTTTACCTGTTTCAGCTCAAATATGTCCATGTTATTTTCAACAACATCCCAACTGTATCTCAACAGAGATAGATACAATCTAGTTCAATGGAGGTGATTTTCAAAACACAGCCACAACATAGGATTTACTCTTTTATTTAATTGGTTTAGTAGAAGATAAGATGCTGTTTCTCATAAACATATTGTTGTTTTGTTTTTCCTTAAAAATCCATTAGCTTCTATGCAGGCCTTTAAATATTTATAAGATTTAAATAATCTTTTAAAGCATCCTCAGAGAAGACATTGACTCTTCTTTTAGTTAAATAGTTCTTCTTTTTCTGGTAGGGGAATTGTTTAAGTACTCAGCCAACTAACTCCCCAAATTTATCACAATATTTTCATATTCAAATGTCTATTTTATGTAAGCAAAGAGAAATACAAGAGACAAACTCGTTATATTTATGTGTAAACCAACTTACTACTTGTATGATGGAGTTATTATGCAGTGATTCTGGAACTGGCTGTAAATTGAAGATGCTCTTAAATAAACACCCCAGGAAGTTCACGCCCCTCTAAATATTTATATTATAAGAAAAGCTTTGCCACAAAATGTTTCTCATCTGCACATTTCTTCCTTAAAGCCATCTGAAGCGTTCAGACTATTTGCAAACCAGGTGCTGGAGAATAAGCAATATCACCTGCAGAAGGAGCCGTGAAGTTTGTGGTGGAAGCCAGCATTAGAGACAATTCTACAGGCCAGCAATATTACCACTTGCCTTAGCATCATTGCTCACAGCTCGTTGTTAAAACATGCTGCAAGCACAGTCTACAAAAGCAAAGGCCAGAGTCACTCGGTATGTACTTCCCATAATTCAAACAATGTGGAGACTACCTTATGCCTCCTGGCTGCTGCTCTGACTTCTTGGGACTGCAGGAGACACTTCTCCGCAGAATATGTTTGCTTACCAGAGGTCCCTTGCACAGTCAAAATCTGAGGGGGGGGGCATGGTGGTGGTGTCTGTCCGACAGTCTCAGATGCTTTCATGTGCTGCACAGCACAAGTGAATGAACAGAGGCTTGTGGGCTGCATTTTTCATTTAGTTGGCTCCTGGTTGGCTTTATTTGGTCTGCTCTTTTGCTGAGCAGAGTTTTGGTTTCTTTGCTTGTTTCTGCTACCAGCAGAGTTGCTGCATCTCTGTAGAGTTAAATTAAATGCCAGGCTTAGGATGTCTCTTCAGAACAATTAATTGTGCTTAGAAATATGGCAAAGAGAGTCTCCAGTATCATGCAAGTTCAACACAGTTTTCCTGTACATTCAGCTTGTGCTGAACCCCTCAGCTGAAACCAATACTTCTTGGGCACATTTTGCTGAGAAGGAAATCTGCCTTTTCCAATTCAAAGCCTTGTTTCCCTTGCCCACTGCATTGCCCCCGGCAGCTGTCTGACAGCCACGGCAGTCAGGCACCAGCAGAAATTTCCTCACTGGTGGGGAAATAATTAACGAGAAGAACCAAAACCATCCACGCATATGGTTGCACCCTACAAAGATGTTTGCAAAGGCAATTCATATTAATGCTCTTAAAACAAAACAGGCACTCTGTAACTGTAGCCAACACCAGTGTAAGCGTAGGATATTGTCTAGCATTAGCCTAGCCCTGTGCTGATAACGATAAACGATGCTCCACTTTTTAATCAAGGGACAATATTCTTGTTGCCTGATTGAAGTGTTTTTATTGGAAATAGCTTCCAATAATAACCTGTCTTGTTAGTACTGTAAATTCTGCAGGCTAAAATCCTTTGTTTCTCATTAAATTAACTAATTACTGTCTCACTGGATCGATGGATTTAGGAGCAACTGACATAATCTTGCTAGGAAAGGAAAGCTGCCAAATTCCATCACTTTGCTTAAATCTCTTATCCTAGGATTTGTGCGCTGGCAAAAATTTATCACCATGTAATTAATGGTTTTAGTTGGTTGATTGCCATATCAAAAAGAGGCAAAGATATAATTTTAAGCTAAACAAAAAAAGAAAAGGCACCAGAAGAGCTGCGTATTCAGTTCATTAAATTAAGGGGTTATTTTAAACATATGAAAAAAAAATTTTTGGGAAAAAAACACATAAAATTCTGCCCATTGTTGCAAGGCAGGTGATGTTCAGTGTGTTTAGAAGCAGTGTTCAGCTGGCTGAAAGCAGCAAATGCTCCAGGCATGTGCCCAGGAGCTGCGGGGGGTGTTGGTGCACCCAGGCTCCCTACCTGGGCTGGGGAGCAGGTATTTGTACACTTGCAACTTGCCTCAGGGATGCCTCTGCTTTGCACAACCAAGCAATGAAATGTCACACTGAGGATCCCGTGCACCATGATAGGGTTTACTTGACCCTCTGAACCTTGGGCCCCATGCCTATTGTTTGTGACTCCATTAAAACTCCACTTATTTTCTTTTTTGCCTAGCTCTGCAATGGAATATTTAGGGTCCTGTCCTATGTAAGAACTATAAAACCAGGATTTCACAGGATTAGAGTGCCAATTAATCTCTAAAACAGTTGATCCATAAGGTAGGAGGACTAAATTTTAGAAGGTTAATTGTGCAAACAGGCAAAGCCATTTCTCAGCTGCAAGCACTGCACTATATCCTACTCCCAGCTTAGCTATCCAAGTGGTTTTATTATGTTTGCTCAGCTTTAATTTATACATGTTTTAACATACTCTTAGTTATTTTTAATTTTAAACTAAGAAACCCTGGCAAAACTGTTTCAATATAATTAGAAATTTTCCTTTAGTTTGCTATTTAGTCATTATATTCTTATTTCCGCTTTATTTTCTGGGAGATAAATCCTCTTATACATTTGTTTCAATGAAGCTTGAATAAAGGTCATTTAAATTGATTCACCTTTCTTATCTCCCTTGCGTTTATTCTATAATCCTACCTTCCATTGTGTAGAGGAGAATAGCTTGCTTTCTTTTCTCTGCTTGTTTCTGCTAGAAGAAAAATGGTAACCTTTTATTAAATAAATCTGGGAAAGCTGTGCTCCAAATCCATATTATCACTAGCTTGGGGAAACAAATTATTTCACAAACTTAAAAAAAGAAAACATACAGCACTTTTTGTAGTTTGCTGTTAGGTGGCCTGAACTTACTGCCTCAGGCCCCTTAAATGAATGAGGGGAATACTTTGGTATAATTTGCAAAAGCAAATGCACACACAAGAACTCAGGCAACCGAATATAAGAGCAATTTTCAATTGCAAAGCCCTGCAGAGGTGCAGATCATCAGTGACCTTGGTGATGCTGGGTGCTGGGGCACACGGCCATCCAGTCTTTTCCTGCTATTCCCAGACACTTCCATGTTTAGGAGCACTGTCCAAACTCACCAACTTGTCTCTTAACACACAGCTCAGCTTCTGGAGCTATACCAGACTTCAGCTTTGAAGGGAGTATTTCTGTTCTTGATTCCTAACCTGGACTACATACTATCTACCTCTTCATGCACTTTTTAACCTTTTAAAATGTAAATCTAGATTTCTGAAAAGCACCAACTGGAACAGAGCAAGTTTATGCACTCTCTAAAAGATTTGATATGAAAATAATCATGAGTGACTACTCAGTTTGCCTTGAAAAATTACCTGAGTGCATATTTCTATTTTCTGTTTATAGTCAGTTGACCAGGAGTCTATAGACACTCTTCACCACTTTCTGGATGCTTTCTGGTTCTGTTTCAGAGAGAAGATTTTTTTTTTCCTGATCAATGATGTTCTGCGATGTAGGACAGTTTTATATGAAGAAAAAATGGTATTTTCTAATACTGGAATGTTTAAGGAAGCAAGAGGAGGAAATGTAGGATTGAGCCATATGATTAGGAAAATAAAAACAACCCAAACCAATCTGTCAACAATATGTTCACACACGTAATGGTGTATGTTCCTCATTTTAAACAACTAAACCAGTATCGCTTTTTATTTGTTGCCAGGGTTACTGAATTTGTAATAGTCTCTAGAGGGTGGTGGTTTTAACTCAATGAATGGCATCACTGTTTAATATTAAGAATATTCTGATAAAAGCTATCTCAGCTGTGGAAAATCACTTCTTCCTTTAAAAAAACCTAAAACTAAGTTGCTATTTTAAAACCACTGGAAAGAGAAGGCCATTTTCTGGCTACAAAAGTGCTGCAAATAGCAGGAATGAGCGTTTATGTAAAATCACCCTCTGCATCATGCCGGCGTGGGGCCAGCCGAACCTGAAGGAGCTCCCCTGGCCTGGCCCACTGCTGAGGGTGTGTGCAGGGGTGGCTCCGAGTTTGGCAGCCCAAAGTTTTCCAGGGGCAAGCATGGGGTTTGCAGCATGGACATGGCTCCACGGTGCTGGTGCGAGACGTCCAGATGCACTTCAGTTATCCCTGCCGTGATCCGGCCAATGCCAGGGACAGGCAGGGAGGCCAAGCAGGGATGTGTCAGATACGGTCACTTGGCACAGACTCAAGAGGAGGGAAGGTGACATTCAGAGGAGAAGAAACAATTTTTAAGATCAATATCATGGGCAGAATACAGATAAGTGCAGGGAAGGTACAGAAGCCATCTCCAGGATCATGGTGGTGATAAGGATGCAATGAAATCTTACCTTGCAGTCACTGAAATAAGAAGTGGGGAACCCTGACCGCAGTGCAGCAACAGCCAGTACCACAGAACAGTGAAGATAAAAGCTGATGCTAAAGAAAGGGAAAACCACTCAGGACCCAGACTTGATCACCTCCATCCCAAAATGAGAGATAGGTACTGACAGGAGGCAGGATTCCTCCAGAAGCCACCAGGTCCTGGAAAGGCAGCAGGAGTGAGATCTCTCTTTAGACCCTAGCAGCCCCAGACTGCATACAAGGGACTTGCTGCTGCTTTGAGTTTTTTTCTTTTTCCTTCCTTCTGTAGTCGCCTGCAGAAAATGCGTCGTGGCACTAGCCTCTCGCATTAGCATTGCGTGTTCCTCCTGTCAAAGCATAAATATGTAAGAATGGGTGCAAATGGCCTTCTTCCTCCATGCCGTGGGTTGCGCTCAAGGTCAGACGTGAAGAACGTGAAAGAGTAAAGGAGATAAAGCCAGCAAGCAAAGATTAGAGAGAAAGAGGGGTAGACTCGGCTAGGGCATAGGGATGCTTCACTTTGTCTTGCTATGTTATTCTTTGCTGATCAAATGTGCATAAGTACTTGAGTCTAATGAGTCAAACTAATGCTCTCACAAAACACAGTTTATAAGAAAGTAATATCCAGTTCATGGTATAGAAATACATTGGTTATATATTATATTTACTGCCACCCACTCATCCAAACACACACACGCTTATACACATTGAAATGTGTTGACACTGATATAGGCAGTAATTTGTATTAAACGCTTGATTTGGGAAATATTAACAAATATACATATTTGAATGCTAGCAACATTTTAGCTAGCATATATTAGTCTTTAAGTAATCTGCATACAGTTTTATTATCATGAAACTATAAATCACTTGAAAAATAGTTTTATGCTGTACTGAGAGTACAAATAGACTGATGTGAGGCAGGGTACTCAAAGGTGGCTGGGTTTTCAGGTATTTGAGATGTGTAGTTTACAGGAGGAGTGCTCTAACGTTGCACTTGTATGTGCTTGCATTTGGGACCAGTGGACAGGTTTGGGATAACTCCAGGACATGCAGAGCTCCTTTGAGCTCAAGTGGGCTGAGGGAGACTCCAGGAGCTTCCCCTAAATTCTCAGTTCTGCATCTAATTGTTACCCAAAGCTCGCTTAGTGATTAGTTTGTTTTACACCAAAAGTTTTTTGGTGTCATCAAGATCTCAAGTAGTCACAGACCCCAGCCATAGCAGAACAAACCTGATCCTTGCACTGTTTTTCAGCCCACCCTTCGCTGAAATTCAGCAACCAGGCTATTTGAATCCATGACGTTCAGCCCACCGTCCTCGCTCGCCCTGTGCAGCACTCCTTGCGCATCTGAAAAATACATTATGCAGCACCGTGCCAGAGCGCTCTCAAGGCAAAATGGCATTTTAAAATCTGTAGGAAGACAGACTCAAATACGTTAGAAATCTCTTTCCCCCTGGTAGCCCAATAATGTAAGTGAAAACTTTTTTGGTTTCATTAGGTTTCAGAAAATTGCTTTCTTCTAACTACCTCGGTGTTCAGTTCTGCAATGCTCTTCTGTGAGTTTGGCTGTTAAGTGTTGAGTGCCACTGCTCAAAACTGGAGCCACACTACTGGGTGCTGCTATAATGACCTTCCTCATGCATATGTATTGCCGGATAAGTAAAGCAGAATAAAAGATTAGAAACTTTTAACACTCAAAACTCCAGGCTTCAGCCCTGGAGATTGGAAAGGTACTCTGCTTCTTCAGGAGCAAAGCACTGAGTGAGCTTGGGGATCTTTGTGGTCCATTGTTGTGGTTTCTTGGCCTCTAACAAAAAAAATAGAATAGAAGACTCATTTGTTGCACTGCTAAATATTTTCCATTCAAAAAGCAGTAATGTAAAATGCAACAAGAGTTTTGTACAAAATTAAAAAAATTAACCATCAAGGAGTGGTGGACTAATTACCAATAAAAATCTGGTTCCAGAATGCACCTGGGTATTAAGGACTTTGAATTCATTTCAAAATTAGATCAAATTTAATTCTGCACAGAAGGGGTAGTATTTGATATAATCATAATGAATGTTACCATATACTGTGCAGTGAGGGAACTCAGCTGAGCGTGCCAAAATTCATTCCTGAAATCACCGCCAACACAAAAAAGTAGCTTCCCCTGCAGGCACAGTATTGAGGAGTTTTAAAAGTAGTTCAGAGTGATGTTCAAGTTACTTTTCAAAAGTACCTACTTAAGGTTTGGAAACTGCGCCGTGCTACTTGTCCCCCGAACCAGAGTCCTTTCCAGGATCTCTGATGTTATGACTTTGCGTGGTCATTCAGTGACCATCTGTCACATGTCCTTTGGCTCTGCATGTCCTCTGCTCTGATCATCATCGATTTTCTTTTTTTCCTTTTTCCAAAAGGAGAACCATAAACTAAATGCAGCAATTATTACATTCGGGTCAGGGGAAAAAAAAAAAAAGGCCCTTTATTGCTGTAAATTGTTTACGTGTTTCTAAAGTGTTGGTTAGAAGCAGCCAACAAAAGGAGAAATCATTTTATAGGAGCCCTTTCACACTGGGATCATTAAGCTCATGTCCACAGTTTCATTACCAGCCTTTATTTTCAGAGAGGTAAGAGTCATCTGCAAAAATTTCCATGCTAAGTTTTAGTGCTACAGAGAAGTGTTGTCTTTGCTGCCTCAAGTTCCTCGACCTTTTTGAGCTCCATTTGACTGTTTTGTGGTTCTCACAAAACCTGCAAATTTCCCTTAAAAAACGCATTGCCAGCAAGTCAGCTGCTCTTCTGCTCTTCTCTCCCTTCCAAGGCTGACTTGCCCTGCACGGCTCACATCCCAGGGCTGTTCTTGGGTTCCTGGTCCCATCCCAGGGCTCCCTGGTGCCAGCCCGGGGAGTGCCCCCAAGCCCCTGCCCCAGGCCCTGCGGATGGCCCTGCCCTGTGGCAGGGCCCTGCCCTGTGGCAGGTTGATCAGTAAACAATCTGTTTGTGTTGCTAATTCTTTCCTATATTCTGACCAAATACAGACTTAATAACAACACAATATAAAAAATGGAATCCCAGAATTTTCATCTACTGTTTTAACTAAAAGTGATCTTCAAATACCTTGTAAAACCGTCCTGAGCGTGAGCTTTACTTTTTACATTCTCCTGTAAATTTCAGGTATAGTAACATTTCTGTTCATTAATGGCATAGCTACCTCTTGAATAAATTACATTTAGCCTGGTATTAGCATTTCATCAGTAATCAATAATTCCCTTCATCAAGCTAGTTCTAAATCTGGGAGGAAATTTACCTTATGCAGCTGCCTTCACCTAAAAGCGATCGTACTAAACCCTACCCTGAGGCAAAAAGTCCAAAGGGATTTCAACCTGAGCATTCCCTGTTTTCCCTTTTGAGAGGGTGTTTCTCCCTGTTTCTGCAGCAACCAACAACAAGCACTAGATCTGAAGTCCTTTCATAGCATCCAGCATGTCCATTGATTAAGTACATCTCCCACAATAAATACTGTAGGTGCATTGCGTCTTCTATTTGGGGAAATAAGGAATTGAGATCTGCTTCAGTGGGATTTTAGAGATGTTGCACTCAATGTTGTAACACCTAAGATCCATAAAACGGATTTGTACCTCAGTTTCCCTGCATATTGAAGAGGGAGAAATCTGTTATTACACAAACAGATTTGTAACATTCAGTACCCTGTGCAGACACTTGCGTTTGCAAAGCAACACTAAGTGCAGCTACGCAAAGCAAACAGCCATCTTATCCATGAAATATTTTCCTATGACACCTGCTTTTATTTTTTTCAGCTTTTGTATGCTAATGGGGAATTAGTATCTCCAAGCACTTTTAGACTGCCCTGGAAAATCCCAACTTGATTTTGCCTTTGCAAAGACATCTTCCTGAAGGTAGAGGGTCTCTGGATGATGTGTGCAGAAACTAGACTCATCTACAGAATCCAGCAATTTTTCCCCCTTAGAAGTCCTAGAACCATTAGTATTGTTGTGATCCTAGCAGGTTTAGAGGAAGACTGTATCTTCTGATGGGTATAGACTACCACTTAGCAGATTGCAAAATACTCGATTAGTATCCTAGCTGAACTAGTACCTTTGAATCCATCATTTTTCCAAGATAACAGAAGAATGCCTTCTTGGTTGGTATGGCCTCACTTATGGGATGCTATTTTAATTTGGATGAAGTCTTACTATGAGGGTAGTTACAAGAGCCCAAAAGTGCACCTTGTGTGAAGAATGCCACTTTTTCTCTATTATTCTTGAATATCAAGGTGTATAACTGCAAAAGTAGACTTGGAGGAGATAATCCTATCAGTCATGGGAACACAAGAAAAATAAATGCTCCCTAGCAATGCTTTTTACAATATTTATGGTTTCCCAGGTTAGTATTTTCTCTATTGGTGACTGATCTCCTTGGAAGATCTTGCCACTGCACAGGGCCACACAGCATTTGAGGACAAAACAGCACCTGAACTTTCTTTTTCAAAAGTCAGAGCATCTACCTTAATGAAAGATCTTTCCTCCATCTGCCTTCCAGGTCATTCTTTAGCCTTGCTTTCTTATATTTTCAGATACCATCTTCTTTCTTCTGATCAGCAAGAGGTACATATATTTTACTGGGTTTTCTTCCCTTCACCAATGGCTTTAAACCCAAGAGATAGGTAACTTGGTCCCACCAGCTGTGACACTGGGAAGCAGAACCTGCCTCAGTCCATTTCTGTGACTTTTCTGCATTTTGTTCAAGGCGGAACTTTACCCAGGTCATCTGCAATTACCTTTGTGTGAAGAGAGTCAGCAGTTGCAGGATTTCCTTAATTCTTCACCTAAACTCTTGAATTCCCAGACAGCTGCTACTAGAACTTCTTGGGTGGTGACTCCTCAGGGGAGGTGGGGTTTGGTTTTTTTTCTGTTTTGGTTTTTTAAGAAAAAGTATTTGCACATGTTTACAATTGTGAAGAGATGTGGTAACGGAAGTCTTTATTGGCTTTTTATTCAAAGTGCTACCAAATGTTTTGCTTGAAACATGCTTTCAAAGTGTTTTCTTTTATTTGTATTTATCTCTGCTCTGCCACCTTTAAAATGCTCTCTCAAAGATTTCTGGTAATTATAGCTTAGTGGGTTTTTTCCTCCAAGGGAAAGTTTGTGCTAAGAATGCTATTTGCTTTCCAAAATTAGAATAGAATTCCTAATTACAGCAATTGGTCTAGCACCTTGTCACAAGAGTACGGGTTAAAAACAACCTTTTGTGAGGTTGTACTTGTACCTACGAAGTCAAAACCCCATTTTGAGAGAAAAGTTGTTCAGTCAACACCATCTTGCCCAAGCAGTTCTGGATAGGGAAAGTAATGTGGGAACGTTTTTATGTGTCACACTTATCTGGGGTGCAGCTTTTCACATGCAAAAGCACCTTAACTTCCAATTTACCTGGATTTCAGAGCACATGTGCATTTACTTGATCGTTTTCTACTAAGATTAATTTCTTGAGGAGCACAAAGCACAGGCACAAAGTCTGAGCGAGAATCTTAATTTGGAAACAGTTTCTGATTAAAAACAGCAAAATGTGTTGAGGCTTCCAATTACCACAGAAAAACAATTAATTGCATGGCTAGTAGTTTGAGACCAGTTCTTTCAAGGATTGTTAGAGTCTATGGGACTAAGAAACTATTTATAAGTGCAAACTTTATACGTGTCAACTATGTACATATGTCAAATATAAATTTTTTATTCAATTAAGCAAGCAACAATCAAGAACATTGATTCAGACACACTGAGACCAAGACCAAATCTAAGAGTATAAACTTCTGTATGACTGTGTTTTTATATCAAAATGATTTTAAGGATTATTGTCTTTGAATTTCATTCAGCAAGAAAATAATTTGGGTTTGGCCTTCAAGAGTTATGGTGCATCATTGCAGAATGCACATTGTTCTAAGCACAACACTTAGCAAGGATTTTTCAGTATATGTTGCTATTGTACGTTATTTCCTTAATGTAAGGTCTTCTAACTGTGCATATTTTGCTACTTTTTTCTTTAGTAATTCTATCATCATTTTTCCGTTATTTAAAAGTCTAATGCCACTCCTAGCAGTGAAAGCAAGTTCTAACTTATGGCTTACACAAATGAAGCGTACTCAGGCTTCTAATTCGATATTTATATTTAAAATACATTCAGCGTACTTGATGCCAATAACAGTAGTTTGGGGAAATACAAAATGAATTTAATGATAGATAATACACTTCACTATCTCTTCTTCAATATATTGCATAGTCTCGGGGCCTGATTCTGGTCCCATTTGCACTAATTTAATGTTGGTTAAGCTCAACTGACAGGAGTGAAATTATTTTTCATTTACTAGAGAGTACGTGACACCACAGATTCATTTTTATATATCATTTCTTTACATTTCCTAATACAGGGTAATGATGCTAAGCACCTGCTCAAAAAATTATTGCTTGTTCTGATGATTTCCATTATATTAAAATATCACATGGGGGAAAAGCGCCATCGTTTCCTTTTAATAAGCAAGTTTAGAAACCAAATGTCTGTTAACATGTCCCTTTAATCTTTGTTACATAAATAGCCACATGACATTATGAAAATCAAGCTTCTATCTACCAGGACGCAGAGAGCTTACCAGGAATAATCGCAAAGTGGTTGCAGTGACCAGCCTTTTCCCCTCTCCAGCAACACTTTCAGATCTCATTCATTCTCATGCAATGACACAGAATGAAAATGGAGAATGTCAGTTCATGCACCTCCTTAGATTAGATAATAAATCCCATATTCAATTTTTTTAAAACTTACCACCACCAAAGAAGAAGCGGAAGTTAAAATGTAGACAACAGACTCTACTCTGTTTGTCACACCAATTCTCTAATGTGTGCTCTGGGAACCATCTATGGATCTTTAAAATTTGATCCTGCTGTTATTCTGTAAGACCAGAAGGACAATACAAATAATTCAGTGCAGTATATTACGTGCAGTATATACTCATAGTAACACTTTTCTTGACCTTCACGATTTTTTTTTAAATATACAGAAAATAACATATTTTTAAAGTGGCAAACAATAGAATTATGTAGGAAATAAGGGAATCAAGAATAATGATGTAATAATGGCAGGTTTGGCACGTTACTCAATGGTTCAATATTGTCATGACTTGCCTCGTTGTGTAGTTTATATATAGCTTCATTATGAGCAAAAGTACAATTTACTGTAGAGTTATTTTCTGGAAGGCCTGTTTTATGCATCATCTATTTTCCTGGCACCTTACAACCATGTTGAACCTGTATAAAATTAACTATATTTAGAGGTGATACCTAAACGAACTGAACATGATTTTTTTTTTCTCCAGCCTATTTCCTAAATCAGATACAGTAGCTTAACGCAGAACAGAAGAGACCTGATGAATTTCAGCTTTGGCGAGACCTCTGCAGCCAGCTCAGTTTCTCTCTTGTAATAACATAAGGCAGATCACCCACAGAAAATTTCTTTGGCCTTCTACTTGAAAATTGAGCCCTGTGGATCAGCTGGGATGTGGCTCATCTCTCAGACAGAAAGGATTTTGTACAAAAAGAACAAAGCTTTTACTTATGAAAAAGAAAGTGTAAGTAATTTCTAAAGTATTTTACCTCCACTAGAACTACTTTTTCCATATAATGCAAAAGATGAATGATAATAATCAAACAAGTAACGTTATTGTAAAGTGGTAAGGGGGGGAGAGTTTTCTGCTGTGTCGATTGCCATCTTATCAGTTGTCAAAGTCCATGTGCATTTGTCTTATAGAATTATGCCTTCAGGTGGTAGCTAACCATCCCACTGCTCAGTAATTGCTCTTTGGCTTATTTATCAGAATTATTGTGTTATTGCCAGCATTTGAAGAGTTTTGCGTAACAGGAATTCACATACAATTCACCTTCAATTATCTATGTATTAGTTGGTATTTCTTAATACCACAGACTCTCTTCTTCTGGACACATATTGAATAAAAGCTATTTTACCTGCATCGAATAATGAAAAACTTCAACCAGTACACAATCCAAGGACCTGGCTCCCCAGGATTCACCTTAATTTTCAATTCAGTTCAAGCTAGACATCTTATTCACCGAGTATTCATTTATACTTAGAAAGTGAAACATGGGGTAAACAATGTTTTCAATTAGAGGTCATTATAGTTCTATATGGTTGTCATACAAGATAATCTTACAGAAAAAAAACAAACTCATGCTTTTCTTTCAAATCTGCTTTGCCCCAGAGAATATTCATATAGAATGCTTATTAAAAAAATAAATATAAAAGGGGGGGAGAGGAGAAGAATATCTCAAACAAATTTATAGAAAATTATGTGAAGCTTTAAATGTCACCTTTCCCAATGAAGTTAGCAGTAGAAAGTCACAGGAAAAAGATATGTTTTAAAGTCTACTGTGAGATAAAGACATGGCAACCTCCCAGGAGGTAGCTGCCTCACTGATAAAAGGAAAGATCCACTGGCTGCCCGTGCCTCACGGATTACAGCCCCTCGCCTGAAGCGCTTCCCCCACTGACCTCTCACCGCAGACCCCTATTGATAGCATTACAGACTGAGAGCTCTGGGCTTCAGCAGCTGGGATAAGAAAAGATGATAATTCATTACCATATAATGACCTTCCAGAGTGGGAGCTCATCTCAATAGTATATTAAAGCAATCCATTCAGGTATAACAGAATAAATAGGCCAAACTAAATCAAAAATCCCTGAGCCATACACTATTTATTGCCAATTGAAAGATAAGCTTCACAGAAGAAGCTACTGTATATTTGCCTTCTGGTATAAAACTATTTTTAAATCTTCAAAGATATATTTAAAAACGGTTGCAAAGCCACCTGTCAGTCTAAGGTCCATGGGAAGAATGGGCTTCTAGCTCAAAGCTTTGAACATTGTGACTAGCATTAGTTTTCAGCTTAACGTTTCAGAATTTCTTACATTAAACTTTATATATTTTATATATATATATATATAATATATAAAAAGTATACTGTCATGGTGAGAGGATTTGGTGAAATTAGACTTAAGAAAATTGGGCAATATATACCCAAGCAATAACTAAACAATCAGCTGCCTTATTTACAAACATGGTTCAAAAGACATTTTCTGGCCATATACCCCATTGCTGTTACCACCTTGGGAAAGCAGTAGTTACATTTAGGACCTGAAGCTATAGTTACAGATTAGCAATTAATCAGTGACAGACAGGCATGTATTAATACAATCACAATACTTAAAAAAAAAAAAAGGTATTTGTGATGTTTCCTGGAGTATCACCAGGAACAAATTGAATACCAGCACTAGTGGTTGTGCTTACTCGCATGCAGCTCTATGCAAGCTAACCTTCAGCTTAGTTCAGAAAAATAGTGTATCTGCAAAACAATATGCAGGACTATCCTATGTATATGTGAGAACTGCTTCAGCTGAGCCTGCCACTGGAGATGAGAAAGAAAAATAATTTAAAAAGAGCTTTTGCATATCAAATCATTTTAAAGAGACTGGAGATCATAATTTTATTTTTTTCTGAAACAAAACAGAGCTTTCTCTCTCATTAGTTATTTTTTAAAAAATAATTCCACAGGTCTTCTAAAATGTCTTTAGACTCTAAGCACTAAATGACTGGGTGGCACGGAGAAGAACAGGTTGATAAAATGCAGAAACGTGCAGGAAGGAATGTCAAAATCCATACTTGTTACAGCTTATATTGTGGGAGACATCCTGCAATTTGCCCATATTGTGTTTGACTGAATAGTCTTAAGATATAGTGTGAATTTTAGGAATATATACTAGAAAGCTTTCTTCATACAAATCCCCAGCACTTCTAGGCAACACTGCTATCTACTGGGACAGTTGTTCAAACCACATTGAAGCCCATAGAAATGGCAGAGAATACCACCTCCATGGCAGCAAACTTGGCAAGAAGTCAACGACAATGGCCAGATGGTAAATAACTTAGCCCTGCAAAGGAACGCCATTAAGTTGTGCAAAAACCAAAAAGCTCAGTGACCTTGCACTTGTAGCTAACCAACAGTTAAAACCACTGCTTGAAGGCAATGGGAACCAAGATTTCGAAGGAAGGAAATTTCTCCATGTTCTCCCAACGCTGATAGCTGTCTGCGCCAGTACAAGTGCATAATCAGTGATAAAAGTTGCAAAACTTGTCTGAACTGTGACACCAATATGTTCATGGTGTTTCAAGTGAAATGAAACCATTTTAACAGGAGAGCCAGATAATGTACTGGTCTTTCTAGGAGGTAATTTATTCTGCAAGTCAAAACTTGCTCAAGATACCTGTGGTGTGACTGTTATTTAAAAATGATAGTTACCTGCAGAAGCAAATCAACTGTTATGAAAAGCTGAATATCTTTTCAACATACCACCTAACAAGTTTTTTGCTAAGTGCTTTCAGAGTAATTGCATTCACTTTATAGACACCATCATAAAAGCTGGAACTGTTAGAAGTAGGACCCTTTAAAGAGGAGAACATTGATTAAAATGAAAGCTACAAATGCTGATAAGTAAAAGTATGCTGGACATGTTTAAAAGCGTGCATATGGGCTCAAAGAAACTGTAGCTATGATTATCAGTAAAACCAGTATGCTTTTGGTTTCATGAAGATTTGCTTTGGACCTGTCAGTCTATGATGTGAAAATTCTGATGGTGACCACTAGCTATGAAGTCTTTTAATACCTAGCCATTAAGTATTTTAAGGCATAGCCGTTCCCCCAATCAGTGCTACTCCCTGCACAGAACAGATTGGGAAAATGATCTTTCTTTTTAAATACCAACAGAATAGCCAAATGATGGATAAGAATAACTGCAGTGTTACTGAAAGTTCAAATACAAGATGTGTTTAACAGAGTCAAGTTGCTGTGTCCACATGTTGACAAAAGAGTCACATCCTATTTCATGTCTCATCAATAAACCATGCTTAATTCTCATTTGGGAGGTCACAGGGAATGGAAAAAGCTCCGAGGGGTGGAAGCAGTGCACTACATAAGTTCAGTCCACACTGCTCTCCCCAAGTGTCCAGGATCAGCTTCTCTCCTTTACATGTTTCAGGGCTACAGAAATACTAGCATTGGCAGAGCAGCACATGGATAAGCCCGACTCTAACACTGCTTTCATTAGCTTTAACATACCCCACCATTTTAGTTACTACCCTTCACTAGTACCAGAGATAACCAGGCATTTATTCCTTAAATGAAAAACTTAATCTAACTTCCACAAAGGGAGATCTTGTTCCCTTTCATTTGGGATTGGGAAGCAGAATGGAAAGGGGCTGCAGAACTTGCACATATATTTCAATTTTCCTCTAGTAAGTAAACATTAGTACTAGACAGTCTGTATTGAATCAGCTGTAAACCAGTTGATATAAAAGCAGCATTCTTTTGCCTAGATGATTATACCTATTAACACAAAAATTCATTTGAAGTATATGTGAAGAATTCCAGTGGTTGTCTTTTTGATGTCAAGTATACACTTCATTAAATGGCACATCAAAAGGATGAAAATGCAATCATTAATCTATGTTTTATGACATTCTCCTAACAATGTGTTGTAGAAATCCATATTGCATCAAATAGCAAAAAGGTTCTGAAAAATTCCTTGAGTGGTAGAAGGACTCTTCATACTTCTCATTTTTTCTGCCTTTTAAATTTCCTAAGCCCTCCATTTTATACCTGAAGATAGCCATACTCATCCTCTTCTCACTGATGTAATTTAAAATCTGCACAACAGAGGCAAGGTTAGGGATGCAAAATGCAAACATGTATCCACTGTGCTTAAATCCTTTGTCTTGGCACAAATTACTGCATTTGATCTGTCTGAGCATAGTGAACTCTTGGTGTGGTGCGCATATCCAGACCTAAATTAAAGCAGGCTAATTTCTTCTCTGATTCACCCAACTCCTCCTCCTAATGTACTGAGGAATGTCTCTATGTCTGGTGACACCACCCCAATGTCAGATTTATATTGCATTAGATATTGTTTCTAATCAGCAAGGAAATCCATAGCTGGCAAGGAGGGCAGATCTCCATCCTCACTAGCAAGAGAGAAACAGGATGTAGTTTTGGGTCAGGATGTCCCTCACTGATTTTAACAAGAGGTATTGTAGTTGTGAACACTTTGCCTGGCAGGGCTAAGCCTGTAGCACTCAGCTGATCATCGCTGCTGCTTGTGGAAGGGAAAAAGAGTTATCTGAAGCCTGAACCTGTTTGGAAAGAATCTGCCTAAACAGGAACAAATTCCTTACCGGGGAGCACTGATGCAGGCAGAACAGAGGGGATGCAGAGGGGTCGGCAGTACCCACCTCCCGGGGAGCCACTCTGGAAACTCCGAGTTAACGCAGTGCTGGCTCGCTCGCCTGCTTTGCTAGCTGCATGCCAGGTCCTGTGATGATATGAGCCAGATGCGAAACTGGAGGACCTCATTTCCCAGTGCAAACCTGCTGTATCTGGCCACAGATGTATCTGAGCTCCTTTGCAGTATCTGAGCATTGCAGTGCCTGGAGAACCTCAGCTTTGTTTTTAAAGAAAGCCTCTATTAGTTGTGGGATTGGTCTTAAAAGTTCAAAAATATGACTACACTTTTCCTATGGTTCAAAACCACTAGAGCAAATAAAAACTCTAAAATGTACTGTGACTTTAAAAATGAGACCCTTGTTGATTAAAATTATGGATGAAATCCCAATATAATTATTTTGATTTTTAATATTTGAGATTGATAAAACTGATTTGACTGTGACTATGTCCTGAAAGCAACTACATGGACAATTTCTGACTTTCTTCATTTCATACAGAGCTTGATTAATTTTCACCTGATGAAGAAACGTAATTTAATTCACTGTTGTAGCCTTCCTGTTGTATTTGCATTCCCTGAAAATGCTATTGAACAAGTTTTCTGGCAAGAATGTTCACTTAAACAGAAGCTGAAAGTAAATATTGGAGGATGTTCACAGAAGATTCCTTCTTCTCCAACCTGTAAACGAGAATATTAATACTGGAAATATGCTTCCACAGTATATTTATCCAATAACAATAATGTGACCTATTTATGCGGTTAAAACCAATCAATATAGTTGGACATAAACATGTAGATGTTCATTATACCAGAGAAGCTACCCTACTGAAAATATTTTCTTTCTAACTACTGAATAAAAGTAAATACAAAAGAAGCAAAAAGCAGTTTTAAATACGCACCACCAGAGGAGTATTTAAGTTTTCAGGCTGCAGGATTTGTCAAAGCAAATTTTGTCATTTAAATATACTCCTGTATTACCTACTTACAGGGACATACATCATTCAGTCACAAAATAGAAGTGGTATCATATGACTTAACAGGATAATTTGCTTTCCATACTTCCATTATCAAATGCTAAGAATAATCATGCCAATATTTCTGAGCTAGCTGTCGTAGGGAAAAATTTACTAAGATAAATGTTCATAATCCCGAGTGAAGGATAAACTCAACATTTCTCTAGCCTTTTCATAAGCTTTTGAAGAAGAGCAACACAATTTTCCATGTAATAGACCCTTTTGATTGCAGTCATTTACATATACTTACTACAAATCCAGTATTCATACAGGGACTGTGATTGTGTTTGAAAAATCTGCTTTACATCTGTAGATGGAAACCAAAGCCTACAGGTGAAAGACCTGGCCAGAGGGCACCAAGGTCTTTCCAGGCCCACGTGGGCTCCTCCTGGTAAGCCTGGGGTTGCTTGAGAGTAAAGAGAAGTGTCCCCAAGACACAGATATTCCTTTCCCTCATCCCTTTCAAGGTTTACTACACAGCAATAACAGTATAATCTTGCCTCCTGCATTGAATTTGACTGACACTAGGGCACCATACTGTGTTTAAATCCAAAATTGGCTGCATACACCCATAGAGCAGGTGGCCTCCCTGGGATGACAGGAGGGATGTCTGGAGATGAGAGGAAAGCCTTGCACCATCAAGGACCCAGAGGCTTTTGTGATCAGGAAAGGCAAAATAAAGATAAGGGAGTTCCTCACAATGATGAACTTTTGTGCGAAATGAAAACCCATGGCAACAACTCAAGAATGCTCTCTGAGATCTATAGAGGGTTAGTCTCCTGGCCAAATGTTCAAGTATTTTTGGCACTTAGAGCTATTAATTGATTTTGGGGTGGGGGGGGAATACAAATGGATTTTGTTTCCTTGATAAGCTGGTAATGAGTGGCAACTTGCAGCCTGGCATTGGAATCTGACAGGGCACACACAGAGGTGTCTATCCTAGTGCTGCCCTCAGGTGTGCACCACACAGAAGAGCTGCACCAAGACTACAACTGAAACGCAAACTCACATCCGTCACAGAAGTGTTGTGAAACATCTGCTTGGTGTGTTTGACCCACTGCCCTCATGCAAGGCAGGGAGCATCCCCGTGCCTTGCCCCGGACACTGCCCAGGGTGAGGGACTTTGATGTGTCCCCCTGCGCTGGGGGCAAGGGGTGAGCAGGCATCCATGGGGGCCTATGGGTACGGGGAGCAGCCAAACTCCTTGAGACAAGCATCCAGGGAAGCACCTTTCTCTAGCAGCCAACAAGTCAGAAAGGCATCAGCACGTTAGCTTTTGCAAGGGCAACAGTTCTTAAGGCTCAGCTCCCTCTTGGAGGCTGACTCTTGCCTGGGTTCAGGTCTTACCAGTTTCCCCACGCGCAGCAGTGCTTTGCAAAAGAGACCCTTACTCCTCATGCAGACAAACAAGTTTAATTAAACCCTGACATATATGCCTTTAATGGCAATTTTGCCCTATTAAACTCGAGCTGAATTCAACCCACATTGTTTTAGTGGAGCAACGGATATTAAGTCACACGCATGCAGGGGTGCAATAGCACCTGTATGAACCCACTGCTGTGTATCTGAACCATTGCTCACTTCGGTATCAAAGCAAATGTAAACTAGCAATTCTCAGGTGCCTTGGATTGTGTCTGAACATTGCAGCTTGCTCAGCTGTGCTTCTGCTGCACCCTCTCCAGCTACTGTTTATTTGCATTCAAAAACCATGATCATCAGATTATGCGTTAAAGCACACTTTGAATCAACTAAGGCCTGTTTGAGAGCCTAAGAGTAGCAAGAAGGAGGTTCTTCCCAGCAGCATTTCACAGGCAGGGAAGGATAAGTTTCAATATCCTCTGCCTAGGCTTCACGTAGGTGAGATTTTGTCTTCCATCACCATAAAATGCTTGCAATCTTTATATCTCCCCCATGCAGTAAATAGCACAAACAGTAATATTGCCGTCAATAAACCAGCTGAATCAAACCGGCGGTTTTTTTGAGTCACTCCTTATATAGTGGTAATTAAAGAGAAAACAGTACTTCAGAGTTTCTGCTCAGACTTTTCAGCATTCAGCAAGGAAAACATCTCTGAACATCCCCCTTTTCTCTCAGGTTTTTCTCCCTTTACTCTGAAGGTCAAAGGTTTAATTTGTATGCTTGTCTCTCTCTTTCACTTTCCAACATATCCCTAATTGAAATTTGACACATATACCCATTAGCTGAATTTATTCTTTTTCCATGCTTCATTAACAATGCTCTTTGCTATATTACGACACTAATGCTCATCATAAAATGCTCTCCTATGCAATGTGGCTTACAATGGGTGGTGATTGATGGTATCAAAGGTAACATGGAATCTAGAAGGTATAACTTTACATGCTGAAATTGCAAGCTGCGGCAGGAATCTCAACATTTAGGGACAGATCCTGACTTTGCAAGGTCTATTAGAGGGTGTAAAATGCCAGCCGACTTATCTGACGCAGCAGCATTAAGCCAGCTAAAGCAGAATCCATCCACCCCTGCATTCTCCGAACTCAAGTCTGTCACAATGAACTTCTTCTGGCTGAACTTGATCTTAATCTACATTATTCACCTGAAATGTTGAATATAATTTTCTCCACTAAATTGTGCACAATTGGGTCTTGTAACTAGAAAATGAAACTCAAAACCATAAATGCAAATGAGCTTTTCATTTTAAAACTGCAATTTCCTTTTCTGATGTACCGTACCACTTGTCCATGAAGTTTTGTCTTTTTCAGAAAATGACATTTTCCTATGGCGTATAAGTTTCATAGGGTTGCCATGGAAACTGGGCCTCTTTCTCTCCGTCTCCAAGTCTTTCACCTTGAGAGGAAAATGGTTGTCATTTACAGCACATAATTTTGCAGGTTAAACTTTCTACGATCACTCAGATAGTGATGAAATACAATCCCAGAGTTCAGGGACAGGGGAAGAGGGGAGAGTGCTCATGTATTTCTAAAGGCGACAGTCAAATCCTTCACTGTCTTTTACCCTCGCTTTAGCTGCAGGGGCAAAGGGTGCGAGTCTAACATGCTGAGTGAATGACCCAGGCGCTCTGCTTTATGGCATGTTTACACGGCATAGCAAACAGGCTCCAGCTTCTCCTGCCCTTGGTCCAAGAGGGGATGCGCCGAGCCAGACCTGGTTCAGGGACACGTCAGTGCTTGGTGGCCCTCAGCAAGCCCACACATCCCCCCAGGAGCCAGGCAGCCCAGCCACAGCCCCGGCCACCTCGGAGGCTGCCCTGTGGGAAGGGGAGAGGGGGGGCTGCTCAGCCACAGCGGCCCTGACGGCCGAGCAAAACAGAAGCACAGGGAGCACTCGAAAAGCCTCAGAGAGCAGAGAAATGCCTTTGTAGCTAGGAAATAGGGCTCGGTTTTACCGTAATACCAGCCAAGGTTAAAGTGAGCCCTCATAAGGCAAGAAGAAAGGATTGCCTCAGAAAACAAAGCGTTATTTTGACCAACTCATTGGTTATTCAGCCCAGCCAAAAGAAAGTACCAGAGGAAATGGGCTGGAGAGGGTGGGGCTTGTTCTTTTGTCCAGACCTATAGACCTTTCCCCTTGCCTAAGACTGGTTTGTTTTAGCCTCCATGCAGGGCTCGTGTGTGTCACGAGCTGTATCCTGCAAGAAGAGAAAGCTATAAGCTCAGGCACCAGCACAAAGTGGATGGTCCTGGAGTGGCTGCACTGAAGGGATCAGAAACTAGTGATAGTGTGCCCAGCTATGGGGGCCTTGCCATGGCCACATAACATAGCTGCATAAGCAAGTCCAAAATATGATGCCCTAAACTCAGGGACAAAATCCCTTCTCAATCTGCCATCCACTTAGGTAGATGGTTTGCCCATAAAATCTGAAGTGTATAAGAAACATTTGTCTATATAGAAAGTATCTTAAGGAAAACTGAAAGGCAGCAGCAGGAGCAAAAGACCTGTTGCTTTTATGGCCAACCTGAAACAAGAAAAAAAAATGGCAATCCTTATTGTAAGTGCAGTCTTTGAGGTTTTAGCCAGAGGCGGCTGAGATGAGTTTGGATAAATTTTGGATAACCATCTGAATCTCTGAATGTTTGCCAGCATTATCTGAGGTTTACCAACCACTCGCTTTAACCCCTGCAAACCAATTAGCTAATGTATGTAAATGCTTGAGGAATGATTAGTCAGGAGGAGTCATTTTAGTAGCACATATTTAGCAGAGAGAAAAATGGATGTTAAAAAGGAGGCTATTTAGCAAATGAGTGCTTGAAAGCTAAAAGCAGTAGTAAAAAGTTTATTGGGTTTGGGTTTTTTTTGCACTACCAATTTCACCTATGGGAAGCTGTGCAACTTTATATTCTCTGTGTTAGAATATTCAGCTCAATAGAGGATTTTTTTTCAGCTTTTAATGAATAGCACTGCTGTGTGCTGCATGATGTGAAGAGAAGAGGTTTGAAAAAGGCTTTGCAGGAACACTACATTGCACTTTTACTTAAAGAAACACCTGGTATGTTTTCCAGCTGTTTCCTACAGATGTTGTACATATGCTTAAAGGTCACTGTTCTTTTGAGAGCATCCATAGCCCCACTATCATTTAGATAACAAACAAACATATTATGCCAGGATAAAGTGTTTTAAATACAAAATGTTACAGAAATAAAAGTCTAATCAGCAGATGAGGAATGGAAAACAGATAACTCTGAAGGAAAACCTGCCTAATATTTTGACTTGTCCCAGCTTTAGAGTGCTGGGACTGGTCCCATAGGAAGAGACCTTGGAGATGGGACATTAGGAGGTGGAGAGGCTGTGCTGCCTCATGGCTCTCGCTCCTCCGGCCACCCTGTCACCGACAGAGCCACCTAACCATGTCGCCCTGCCGAGGTCGAGTGCCCAGCCCCACGCAGTCCGCTCTGAAAAAACAATCTGGCTTTTAAGCTACCATGAAATGGGAAAATAGACACTCTCTCAGAAGAATAATGAGACTTTGAGACATCAAATTTTAAGATTGCTATGATATTCTGAGGAGGGGAAAAAAAACTCACAAAAAAACCTCTGACTGGGATCATTCTTGAATTTCTGAAAAACCCAAATGCAGAAGGTGCTCAATTCAGTGCTGGTTCCTTTGAGAGAGAGAAAGAAGGGAAAAATAAAGTGTAGCCTGGCTGTAACATGCTATTTGCCGTGAGAATTAGTACAGACCATTACAAATAAAAGGCATAGGTTTAATCCTGGGATTTTTTTTTTTTAAGTCATAACATTTGCAAGTTATGAAACTTTTCCTATAATTGATAGCAATATCTTTAAAAACACGTAATCATGTAAAAGTGAATGCTAAGATGTTTCAGATGTTGATATTTGAGTTAGCAGCAGATAGAGCTTAAGACTGGCCTCCAAATGACCTCCAAGAAAATTGGTGAGGAAGATTATAGTTATAGTAGTCTTAGATTAATTACTGAAAACTAAACTGCAACTCACAGGTATTTACTTCGGGGTATCTGGTCTTCATATTCTGGTGCAGCCTGGGTGAATTAGTATCATGAAATTAAGTGCCCTTTTCCTTGAAACACTGTATCTACCTCTGTTCTCTGCATCCAGTCACCTATAGATCTGGTCAGGAAGAGCCTGTACAAAGAGAAAAGCAGGCAAGTTACGGTACTTTCATAATAGCCCCTTATCCACCTGGCAGTTTATGAGAGGTTTCATAAACCTATTTACTTCAGGTATTTATTCAAATACAGTAGTACATTAGCAAGCTGTCACAGTACTTAAAGGCATCTCTCAGCTGCATATAAAGGAAGTGCACATAATTTCCATTTGTTTCTTTATGGTGTTTTATTACAAGAAAGTAGCACAAATTGTCCTGAGTTCTGTTGCAGAATTCAAATTCTTCTCAGTATACTGGTGAGTTAGTCAGAAATACTTTATAATTCCTCTCTGTTGGTATGCCCATTAAGCATTTTGGGGTACGTTTTTCTTTCCTATTGAAGACATCTGGTTCTCCTTAACAGATGAAAGCTCATGCTCTTTAGATTAAGTACATTAATTTTTAATCACCCAAACTTGTCAACAGATGCACAGACTGGTCTGACCATCATGTCTAGATTACACTTACAGCCAGCTTTCCACAGGCTCAGGGTGACTTTGGGTTTGTTACTTCACCTTCCCCTCTCCTATCCATAGGCTCAGGTTGTCCGGGCTTCTTTTCACTCATGTTGTGTCAGTCTACTGTATTTGCAATATAACTTGCTTTCTTGAATGTGTTTATACAGACAAATGAGGCCATCATCTTGGTTAAAATTCCTCAAAACTAGCATGATACCCATAAAAAAAGCAAATCGCTGTGTATTGCTCCAAGGAAAGCTAATTGACAAACATTCTGCATTTGACTTCTGATGCTCCCTCAAACAAGGTTGCATTGCTTTGTTTTGCTGTTTGAAACAAAAAAAAAAAAAACAAAATAAAAGCCCAAAAACCTAACAAGCTGTAGTTGTGTATTAGTGGAGCTTTCTACAGTCTCCCTTTCACTGAGTTGAAGGATGAAGGCATGAGGAGTGGTAGGTGAATCCTACCAGCCAGGAAACATCATCCATGTCTGCTGCTGCCCCAGCCCTGGGGAGATGCAGGGCTCAGTCTTTTGATAAAAGTGGATGGAAAGCCATTTTCACACAATTACTCAGAGATTTTAAAAAAAAAAAAAAAAGAGTTCTTAGACTGGGAGTGAAGTGATAAAAGGTCTGAACCTTCTAGTAGTCAAAGAAAAGGAGCTAAAGGCAACCAGCCAAGAGGAGACAGATAGTAAAAAGGACACTGAATGTCATGCAAATGTCTGTATTTTTGCAATGTATCTCACATGGAGAAAAATTCTTACAGGTTTTAAGACATGACAATTTAGGGAAAACACTGTAAAGTTTCCTATAACTTCTGACTTTAAAATACATATTCAAAAGACCAGGAAATATTCACTGTACAGAGAGAATCTTCATCGCTACTTCTGAGCTTGTGGGTCATCATTTCTCAGTGAAATCCAGTAAAAGAGGAAACAGCTGACTGAATTTATGGAAGGATGATGTTCCAGTGCAGTATCTGCTACCAGCTCTTTGGTATCCTGAAGCAAACTTGAGCTTGAAGCTGCCTAAAGAACGAATGCAGGATACTGGGGTAGCAGAGCTCCTTTTGTCTGCTACATTGATCCAGAATTTGCATCAGGGGAAAGAAAATTTAGTAGGCTATTCCTTCAGGCCACTTGCAGCCCATATAAATCAGTCTTGTTCACATGAAGCACAATAAATATTGTGATAATTGCCAAAGTTACTGCACTGATTTCTGCTGTTCTTGCATACTAAGCTGCAACATCCCAAGATGAAAGCATAAATGAATGGAGATGTTAGCTCTGCTCAAGCTATCAACCCCATGAACAGGGTGATTAAATTTTTAATGAGAAGGCACTGTCCATTTGCAAAATTACCTTGACTTGTGTAAAAAAAAAAAATGCACTCTAGCTGCACAGTTGTAATTCTTGGTGGCTTTCCCTTCAAATGCACCTCTCTGTGGGCACAGCAAGTTAATAAACTATAAAACAAAGGCTTAATTACAGGAAAATATATAAGTTGGCTATGAATGGGAGGCTTACACACTTAATGTGCTCATTCAGTGTTGTCCAATGTACTATTGGTCGTACAACCCTCCCACACACACATTAATTCAGTCACATTTGCAAAGTGAGCAATGCCACAGAGGGATACGGTGGTGCCCAGCCGTGGCTAAACAAAGCCACCTGGTTTATCTTCAATCCCAGTCAAACCCCAATCTGTTCCCAGTTTTGGTCACTGTAATTGATGCTGGAGGCTCCCCTTCTCTTGTCAATACACATATATTTAATCCATAGCAGTATTACTGTGATCATGACTCTCTATGTCTCTAGATGGGGAAACTGGAATATCCCTAGTGCAATTCCATGAATAACAGCAAATGTTCATTTTTGCTGGGTTTTTTTTAGAATGCTTTTGGAATTGCTTTGCTTACCTCATTCAGAAGCATTTTGAACATGGCAAGAAGTGACTATCCTGACAAGAGTATTTCCAAGCCTCAAAGCTCTTGCCAAATACTCAGTGTGAGGATAAGGCAATGACTGAAATTATTATTTGATCACCTCTAGCTGTATTTTTAAGGGTTCAACAGTGATTTAGCAGAAGCATTCCCATTCTGCTAAGAAACACTTAAAACATTTGCTTGGTGTGTAGATAAGTGACCTTCAGGACTCCTCTGAGGACAAGGCAAGGCACAAAAGCTAAGCCACAGCAGCAGGGAGCTGACAAGCTGGGAGTGTACATGCTTAAACAAGTTTCATTATTAAAAGAAAAGTGTAAGCTTCTTTTCAGCAACATGTACTGCACAGAGTCCTATGATTACATGGTGTGCCAGTGTACCCTAATCTCCACCAGCAAAAGGAAATAGGTCAGCAGAACAATTAGGGCCAAAGCGGTGTGTAGCCTCCTCAGCTTGAATTCCTCATGTGACACCTGCAGATTACTTGAGCTTTAGGCACAGATAATACAGGCTGTCGCCACAGTATAAAGAACTGTGGATCTGAGACAATCCCCAACAAAATTTCAAGCAAGTATCTGTCATTTTGCTGCATTTTACTGACCATGACATTCTTGACTATTGCTCACAAAAGAAAACAATTTGCTCTTTCATTACTACCCATAGCCATGGGCAATGAAAAGTAAGGACATACTTATGGAGTTATTTATTTGGTCTTCATTGCAGATGAAGTAACAAATATTTGAATTTTACTACATTCCTGCTTCTAATACTGAAAGGAAATAGCATATATAGTTTCTAATAGACAAGGAGGAAGCCTCTGGATTTTCATGTGTTGAAGGCATGACAGTTGAGAAGCCACAGGAAGGCACAGGAGTGCAAATATAGAGTGATGACATGAAAGCAGCAAATAATGAGAAGGAGCAAGCTAGCAGACAGAGGAAAAACGGACTGTTCAATAGCTAAAGACTAGCTAAGATATGGTAATTTGAGTGGGGAAGACGACTTTGATGATCTCAAAAAAAAATAGTCTCTGCATATGGCAAAAGCTGATGAGAAAAGAAAAGGAGAAAAGGAAATTTTAAGAGTTCTACTTAAACTTCTTTTATTTGTAATTTTGCTTATATATATATAAAACCTCATTTTAAAATGCAAAAACTGCTGATATGGTATTTAGGATAACTGAAGGTCCCTATCCCTGAAAGCCTTAAGATAAGGAAAACAACTATACTTAGTTGGATCTATCTTCTATTAAGCAAATAGCCCAGAAGAAATGTTGATGCCTTCTAGACTGCCTCTCCTGCTTAACGGAGAATATTAAATATTTTAGTGACTTTTGTTATGCTGAAAGGGTTCATGATTACTGTCAAATGGATCTTCATATAGAAGCACTGAGTTCATTGAGGTTGATGAGCATACTAGCTGCCTGTCAGTCAGGCTAAAATGAAAAAAAAAAAAGCCATCGTGCTCCTGTAACAGATATGACAGATTAAACAAGAGAAGCTATTTGCCAAGGTATAACTTGACAAGGCCTTTGTAGATGATGAGTCAGGTTTTGGAGGCTTAGGTACTCCCAATCATGCTAGGAGAACAGAGTCCATTTTTCTTCTCTGAACTACTTTCTGATTTATAGGGGGCTAATAATCATGCTCATAAAAGGTCCAGCTGACAGGTGACTTGTGTGTACTTGTGTGCTTCTTGAGAAGTGGCACACACACCTTTCAGGTTGATGACCATGACTGCAGTAAAGCATCAGTCAGGCCCTGAAGACTGGATCTACACAGAAGAGGGAGATAGTTAGGGTTAGCACCTGCCTTATTGATGTATTGCTGTTAGAGACAATTTAAAATGTTTTGAAAATATGGAGAAGTAAAGGAAGGCTATGTCTGAAATAATAATGAAATGAAATAATGTGTGAGTGGAGAAATCAAGTGGGATCATCAGAATAAATGGATACCAACCAGAAATTTCCCTTAGAAGCTGTCAATTCACGATGTCTTTACACCCCCCAAAGACAAAGTGAAGTCCAACTGCTTAATTACCTTTTATGATCTGCATGCAAACCACTACCAATCCTTGCCTATTTGACCTGGCACTTTCATTTCTCACGTTTAAGCAGACAATACATCAGAATTGGTTTTTTAGTATCACCAAGACCTCAAACTTCTTGGCCATGAAAGGAAAGAGAAATGTTTGCTGCCACCCAGAAAGCCTTCCCTACCTTGCAGAATTAGTTCCTCTGTTAATTGCCGAGAGGCAGAAGGTTGCAGAAGTTAACTACTAATGCTTTCTCAGTCTGTTTAATCAGAAAAGGGTCATATTACAGCTGAAATAAGATGTTCTTCTCATTAAGGCAGTGAATTTCAGACTAAGATTAAATTCTTGATCCAGGCACAGATTTGTCATGGAGGGCAAATCAATTAAAGTTTCTGCTACCCACCAGTAAATGGGATAATTATTTGTTCTCCAGACCTTTTTGTATTTGCCAATTAACCCATGTTTATTTAGACTGAAAGTTCTTGAGGAGAATGTCTGTGCTTAGCTTGCACACATCTATGATGTTGGGGCCTTAACGTCATTCAGGATCAAGCCATAGTAACACTTTTAGTATGTGCCAGACAGCGGCAGAAAATTTAAGCAAAATAAATGTCCTCAGCTATTCCTCATTTTATTTATAAGAAACAAAGAACAAAAATTAGGATAATTATGAGGAAAAACAAGACTATTGAACATAACCAGAACTAAAGAAAATATTCTACAGAAATAAAGATAATATTCTACCAATGACAGATGTCACAGAATCACAGAATCGTATAGGTTGGAAAAGACATTTAAGATCATCAAGTCCAACCTTAACCTAACACTACCAAGACCACCACTACACCGTGTCCCTAAGCACCTCATCCAAACGTCTTTTAAATACTTCCAGGGATGGTGACTTAACCTCTTCCCTAGGCAGCCTGTTCCAATGCTTGATAACCCTTTCAGTGAAGTAAAATTTCCTAATATCCAGTCTAAACCTCTCCTGGTGCAACTTGAGGCCATTTCCTCTTGTCCTATCACTTGTTACCTGGGAGAAGAGACCGACCCCCACCTCTCTACACCCTCCTTTCAGGTAGTTGTAGAGAGCAAGAAGGTCTCCCCTCAGCCTCCTTTTCACCAGGCTAAACAACCCCAATTCCCTCAGCCACTCCTCATAAAACTTGAGACCTCTAGACCCTTCACCAGCTTCGTTGCCCTTCTCTGGACACGCTCCAGCACCTCAATGTCTCTCTTGTAGTGAGGGGCCCAAAACTGAACACAGTATTCGAGGTGCGGCCTCATCAGTGCCGAGTACAGGGGCACGATCACTTCCCTAGTGCTGCTGGTCACGCTATTTTTGATACAAGCCAGGATGCCATTGGCTTTCTTGGCCACCTGGGCACACTGCTGGCTCATATTCAGGCGGCTGTCAACCAACACCCCCAGGTCCTTTTCTGCTGGGCAGCTTTCCAGCCACTCTTCCCCAAGCCTGTAGCATTGCATGGGGTTGTTGTGACCCGAGTGCAGGACCCAGCACTTGGCCTTGTTGAACTTCATACAATTGACCGCGGCCCATCGATCCAGCCTGTCCAGGTCCCTCTGTAGAGTCTTCCTGCCCTCAAGCAGATCAACACTCCTGCACAACTTGGTGTCATCTGCAAACTTACTGAGGGTGCACTCGATCCCCTCATCCAGATCATTGATAATGATATTAAACAGAACTGGCCCCAACACAGAGCCCTGGGCGACACCACTTGTGACCGGCCGCCCACTGGAGTAAACTGCATTCACCACCACTCTTTGGGCCTGGCCATCCAGCCAGTTCTTTACCCAGCGAAGAGTACACCCGTCCAAGCCATGAGCAGCCAGTTTCTCCAGAGAATGCTGTGGGAAACCGTGTCAAAGGCTTTACTGAAGTCTAGATAGACAACATCCACAGCCTTTCCCTCATCCATTAGGCAGGTCACCTTGTCATAGAAGGAGATCAGGTTGGTTAAGCAGGACCTGCCTTTCCTAAACCCATGCTGGCTGGGCTTGATCCCTTGGTTATCCTCTACATGCCGTGTGATGGCACTCAGGATGATCTGCTCCATAAATGCTCTAGATTGCTCTAGATTATAGTTGTAACTGTAACTGACAGTAAATGAGAAGAACACAAACCAATTAATTTTTAATCTGTTTCCTGTTAAATTGTTAAACTATTTTATAAAACCAGATTTCATTATTGAATTAGACCAGGAAAAGGATAATGACAAGATAAAACAAATACGCAATCTCCACTTTGAGTTCAATAATCTGACATCATCCAAGTAGCAAAAACCTGGAAATGTTTTTAAGGATGTCACAAAACTACTGATCTTAGTACAGAAGGCAAAATCTTTCACTGCAGATCCAGATTCTGTGTCAAAGCCAAAAGAAGGTAAATTCTCCTAATCAAAGTTACAAATTGACCTAATTAATTTTATAATTAACCTTGATAATTGAAAGGAAAAAGGGTGACTTTCACTGAGTTTGTTCAGTGTTTCGTTTCAGACTATAAGCAAATTCATTCCTGCTAATAAGGCCACTACTCCCAAATGTTGATGGGATAAAGTAGAAATTAATTAGCACATGCAAATGAAGACTACTTTTAATATACTCTACCATAGTTCCTAATTTATTGTTCCAAAACATAGAGCTATTTTTATATTAAATTTTGAAGATACTATGTCTTAGTCTTTCTCATAGAAGTCTAATGTTTGTACATGACTATCTAAATAAAAAAGCTTTCTAACAATAAGATTAATATTTACTTAGCCTGTATCTTTAAAACAAAGAATTTCCTAACTGTTTTGGTGAATGATCCTAGTTGGAGTAAAATTGCAGTACTTAGTCCCTTCAGATTTAGGTCATCTCCCCTCAAGTTGACAAGTAAAAAAGCTGATTCATTTGATTTAGGATTGAGTAAAATAACAGGTTTTCATTAAATCTACAGAGCAATGATAACTGCTTACCACCTGGTAGGGCAAATAACCTGGAATAAGTTTTAAACTACCTTATATTCCAGTGCCACGAGCTTGAGTGACTTCCTGAAAAGGCTTTGAAATTCAAGTCTTGTGCTGGAAGCCAGGATGGTGTCTTGTATAGGCTCTCCTCTAACTTCTGGGAATGAAGGGAGTCATCTACCTCCCTGTCTCACTGCAGTCTGACACTTTTAAGGGTAGAGGGCAAAGAAAACCTTCTTAGCTGCTCTAGCAAATGCTATCATACTTGCCCAAAAACTTGACTAAGAGGTTTGTAAAATGTGTCATCACAGTGTTTTGAATCAGCAAGTGGCAGAGTGCTCCTAAAATGGGCTTGAGGAGATTATCTTCCTGAGGAAGCAGCTGGAAAGTGGTGTCCTCCCCCTTAACTGCATCTAACCTGTGGGGTTTCTAAGAGAATATTCAGTGCAGGATCCAACTTGTATAAGAGTAGCAGAATAACCATAATACTTGCCCATATCCAAAACATTTTAGCTTGAAACTAATGACTGGTTTTTAAAACTGTCTTTGAGAGCAATAAAGCTGGGGGGAAGGGTGGAAATGGAGCACTGGAAATACTCCAAGTGCACATACCTGTCATTTTTTATTTCTCTTGGTTACAGTGTAATGCCTCTTGCCTATGTTAGAATGAAATTGCAGTCCTGGGATAAAAGAGCAATGACAAAGCATTGCAAGTCTGCTAAAAGTGGCCGAAACTTTGTATTCATCATAAGTTATGTCATCATAAGTAAGTTATGTCATCATATATAGTATTTTAAACTGACAGAACTGAATTGCAAACATGGGGTGTTCAGATCTAGGTAAAGATAGTCCTACTTGGACAGAAACTGCCAGAACGATACAAGTCTGCAGCAGGAATAACCTGCTAACATCTGCTGACCCACATGCAGATTTATCTGTCAACTGATCTTCATTCACATACATCCACTTCAGATTTCATTCTCCCAAATTCTTTCTTAAAATCTGCAATCAAATTTGAAGGTACGAGCCTCAGTGAGAGGAAACACTGCCGTCCTTGCACACACCATGAGCAACTGTGCTGGGAGGACCTGGATGCTCGCTTGGTGATGCTCCCTGATGGGGCTCTGCAGCTGCACCTACCAACAAGCATCAAGCTGGGAGAGGACAGAGAAAGCGCTCCAGGTAAATGGCTTAGCCCTAATTTCCTCTTTCTCCTACAGGCATTGGGTAGGAGGAGAGGGAAGTGACAGTTTATGGGCCAAAGATCAGCCAAAAAAAGAAGTCAGATTTTAAAAATCTCTGCAACTTGCCTCGACTTATCTGTCTCACAGTAAATCAGAGGAGGCAGTAAACTCAGGCCCCACTGTGAGGCTGACACTTTTTTAATGATTATCTAAGGCTATCTCCTTCTGAAGTAAAAAAAGCTGTTCTGCTCCTGACACCTTAATAAAAAAATTAAAAGTCTTATAGCTCATTTGTCCTCATTCCTTGAAAGCCATTTAAGTACTGCAAAATGGATGCCTATATTTTTATGCATCAAGAACAGTCTTATGCACTGGAATTGATCCTGGAACAGAACAAGAGAACCAAAACACAAACAGTGTTTTGCTTTAGGGACTGTCGTGTTTTAACCCCAGCCAGCAACTAAGCACCACACAGCTGTTCACTTACTCCCCACCCCCAGCGGGATGGGGGGGGGGAAGAGAAATGGAAGGATAAGAGTGAGAAAACTCATGGGTTGAGATAAGAACAGTTTAACTATTGAAATAAAATAATAATAATAAATTTTAATGAAAAGAAAAATAACAGAGGGAAATAAAACCCAAGAAAGACAAGTGGTGCAAATGAAAACAATTGCTCACCACCAACTGACCGATGCCCAGACAGTTCCCGAGCAGCAGTCCCCCAGCCAGCCTTCCCCCTAGTTTATTGCTGAGCATGACACCATATGGTATGGAATAGCCCTTTGGTCACCTGGGGTCAGCTGTCCCACCCGTGTCCCCTCCCAGCTTCTTGTGCCCCCCCAGCCCACTGGCTGGTGGGGTGGGGTGAGAGGCAGAAAAGGCCTTGACTCTGTGTAAGCGCTGCTCAGCAAGAACAAAAACAACTCTGTATTACCAACACTGTTTCCAGCACAAATCCAACACACAGCCCCATACCAGCTACTATGAAGAAAGTTAACTCTACCCCAGCCAAAACCAGCACAGGGACTTGCTGGGGCAAATGTAGGCAGTATGTAACTATAACCACTAGTGTTTTTACATTATTGTGTCCAAATGACAAGAAAAGCAGGCAAAATTCCCTTCACCCTGAAGTACTACACTCACCTCTCCTGCTCTGTAATTCACAGTGTGGGACAATCGGGGGGGCTGTGTGTTAATTATTTTGGGGTTTGTTGTTATTGAAGCATTGTTAGGACACACTCTAGATGCTCTTTAAAAGAAGAGAGGCAACCCTTGGTGCCAGAGAGCCTCTCGGGGTCCTTGGTTTCTGCACAGAGGGAATTCTGTGGCCAATGCTGTAAGCCCCAGCAAGTTCTTGAACCAAGCACCATCTACCAACTAGGGGTTCATCTGTCCGTCTAGGCTTACTGTCATGTGTAGTATTTTGAGAAACCCTGGCCTTCAGGAAGCACTCCTATCCGCACACCTGCTACAGCGTGTAACAGACAGCTGCAACTCCAACCACTTGTACTGGATGGTCACACTATTTTATTTCCACAAGGTACGAACATGGCAGTTACAGGGACAGAGTCACCAAGAGCTGGGATAAATGAACAAGGGGAAGCTATGAGGCTATTCAAGGTGTTATTTAAGGAAAGGTCTTTAATACTTGCATTAGTGAATCTAGTTCTTCAGAAATGTGAGTAAGGATAAACAAGCAGCTGCAGATTGTCTGCCAAAGCTGCAGCCTACTGTACTAAAAAGCAGAAGAGGTTTGAGGGATGAACTCCCTATATTTACTTCAGCTCTGTGTTGCATCTGCATCCACATCCATAAATATAGTATCATATACACAACAGCACTCCTGAACACATCACACCTGATCGGGGCATACAAGAACACACACACAAAAAAGTGCTACTCGGAGCAAGCAGTAGATCAGAGTCCCTAACTGGAAAATCAAATTCATATTATATTTTATTTTGCATCACCTCTATTTAGTCTCTTTCTAACACCTGTAATTGCTACTGATTTTTGTTATTGATATTTTAAATAATATTAATTCTAAAGCACTTGTACAACCCAACCCTGATTCTTGGCATGACAGTGTAATAGAAGAGCTACAGTTCTTTTCAGGTCTCTTGTGCAAAATCAGACAGTGATGACTGCACATCCAGTGTGTAAGTAGTTATCAACAGTATACAGTTTCACTGTTATTTATTCTACCATGGTATTCATCAAGTCATTTGTTTTTAATTATTGAGCCAAAAACTGTGGAATATGTTTCATACAAAATTAGGGGTACCCTATTTTTGTTTGCCAAAGCTGTAAATAGTTGTTACTCAAAACACACAATACCATGTACATTGGCTTACCTGAAAGGTGGAGAGCAGCTTCAGCTTTCATGTTAAACTGACTGGAATAGGAGAAGTGGGCACTTTACTGGTTTAAATCCTTCTCAAACCACAAAGCTGGTAGCTTGTGTACTCTATCAGCTAAACTGTATTCACATCACCTCAATGTCATTCACCTGGGTAAAGTTCTCTCAGCTAGTAATACCCAGGGAGCTGGAAGTTAGGTTTTATTCTTAGATTGAATAATAATATTTTGGCTTTCTACAACAATGAGTTTCATACAAAGACCTCAAAGTCTCCGAACAATCTTTTAGGTAGATAAATACACCTGTATCTATAAAGTAGAGGCTCAGAGGGATTTGCTCAGCACACCGGGAGAACTTGCCCATGATCACATAGAATGTATTTTATCATTACATTGGCCAGCTGGAATAGAGCACCTTTATAGGCAGACATAAACCAGGGAGGTATTACTTTTTCCTGAGAGTGTAACCGAACATATTCTATATATTTTTTTCTTTCACATCCTGCGTACCGATTACAATACCCACACTCAGAATTCATTACACTTCCTTTAATTCTCTAGTACAAGGGATCACAGACAAAAGCTGTATCACATCTGGTAGTACTGTGTCAAGAACCTGTGCAATTTTCTTGGTTAGACTACTCAGGGAATTATCTTGGCTTGTGCTATAGAAATTTAGAATTTTCGTCTAGCTTTCTTTAAAATACTTTAAAATGATCTACCTACAGCCAACAGCTGGTTCCCAATGTGACTGCCAGTTTCAATGAAGAATCTCTTCAACAGCCTGCAGTATATATTTCTGGTATCACTACACTCGGCTTTACTGAAGCAAATGCAATATTTTTAAGACACATGTCTGTTCATCACTGAAGGCTCATGTAATGAGAAAAATGAAAGTACAGTGCATTCTACCCCATGCACAACAGCAATACCTATCCTACAAAGAATCCGGAGACCTGTTCTTTACTTCAATTTACAGTATATTTTAGCTCTTCCTCTGTTACCTTTAAAAGAAAAGAAGCTAAAACTTCATGACCCGATTGTCAGAAGTAGTGAGAAACTTCCCAAGTCACAAAAACCATCCTTTGAAAACTGAATGCCCTGCTCCTTTCAATGATTCCTTCCCAAAACACTTTGCAAGCCCGCTCACTTCAGACGCCATCTGAAGGACAGCCCAGGATCCAGGAACAGAGCACAGACTTCTGGTCCTCACACCCATGGCTGGCGAGGAGCTGTCTGCAGCCTGTCTCCGGTCCAGCAGCACAGCTGGGAAGGAGGCACAATGACCCTGACTTATTTTACTGGCAGAGTAATAAGTCATTGTGACTAAGATGCCCATTAGCAAGACCCAAAAGAAGAGGAAGTTCAGAAGGGTTTAATGCTGCTTTGCTTTATTTCTACCAGTGTTTTCAGTTTTTATCAATGTGCCATTCTCTAAAAAAATTATGATAGTCCAGCCTCTAGCTGAATATCAGATTTACATATTCCAGAAATAAATTTTATTTTCTCATTTATTTGTTGTGAAACTCAAAAAAAAAAAGAGTTCACAGACCTCCAGGGATCTAAGACTCACGTGTTTTATAAGGACACAGCTCTAGGGTGTAATATAGACCCCAGGAGAGCCCCATATCACCCACATGTGCAATATTGCCCAAAGCTCTGACCCCTCATGGTGGGAAAGGTGACAAGCAAACGAGGAGGGCTGCTCCCCAGTTTCGCTGCCCGGCTTGGACCATGTGCACCAGAAGTACCGCAGCAGACCTTCAGCTTGAGAGAAGCACTGTAAAAGAAAGAGGAGCATTTCTTCCAGATCTGGGCATGCATATCCACCCACCCAGCTGCAAACCCACCTGCCAGCATGGGCATTTATTATCACCCACAACATACAGAGTGGATGTGCCCAGGGACTCACATGAGCCTTCTGAACCACAGGACACTGCTCTGTAGCCTTTCTTTTCTGTACTTCTTTCCTCAGGCCGACAGAGAATATCCCATCTCTCTCTTAAGTAACATGAGTTCACCACCCTGCAGAGCATATCTCCTCAGAGCTATTCAGGAGATTGCTCTGTAGTAAGGAATAGCTACAACACCAGATCAGTCAGCCTCTGAGGCTTCATTTTTTTCCTGAAGATAAAGGTACTTGGGACCTGGGGGAGGCAAAAAATTCACGGGTCTTGCCTTCTAGAAACATGTTTCAGGAGGATCTTTTTGCATGATGGTATTTATTTTACTATCTCAGTCTAGCAAGGAGCTAACTTGGCCCATTGTGCTCTGTTCTTGTTGACAGGGACTTGTGATGTTATTGATTTATGTGATTAGAGGGATTATCTCTGAGGGAGCCAATTACTTCAGTATTCATCTGAGGGGTTGCTGCAGAAATGGGTATGACTTCCGAGTTCAAAATTATGCTGATCAATGCCTTAAAATAATGTTACAGAAATTATTTGATCACACTAGTTAATTGACAGTTAGAAATGATGGGATAATCAGAATTAATGAAAATGGGAAGCTGATTCTTTTATGTATCACATAAGAGTGAGAAGTAAATGTTGAATGTTAAAGTTATGACTTAACTTATTCAGTTTTAACTGCATACTGAAGCACAATATGCAGATCTTCTATAAATACCCCTGTACAAGAGAAAGAAAACAGAAAAACAGAATGCAAACTGGTCAAAAAACAGCTTTGTAAGAGAAACTAACATCTGAATATTTTCAAAGACTCACTTTTTATTTTCTGAGATAGCATGTAGGCACCTCATCAACTTTCACGAGATTTATTTTCAAATAAACCAAAGTATTCTTTATAGAAAACTTGATTTTGGTGAACAAAAACTTTTCTAAGCGTCTTGAAGGCATCCATAAACATTCCAAATAAACATTTGGGTATGTTTCAATGGAAAAGATTAAGTTTGAACAATGTCCAGCCTCTTATAACCAAATAGTTTAGGGTATTTTAACCTCATCTGTTTAAGTTGTGCATTAATTTGAGAAAATTGCTTTGAGCTTGAGATATCATTAGATATCATATTATTATTCTTTTATCAAAGTCAGCTTGTGATTTTCTTTCCTTAACTTGAATGATGGCAAAATATGTGTGTACTTAATTTTAAAGTATAAAGGAAGCAAGAAGATACAAGAACATGCTTCAAGAACGATGGCAAAAAATATAAACAAATACCAAAGATGGGAGCCACTGATAATCATTCCTTTATATTTTGCTGTGGAGTTGAATACTGTGCTCCTCATATTTAGAGCGTTACAAGTATATTCACTGATTCCTGCAAGGTTCTTGTAAAACAGTTTCATCCGTTGAAGTGGTAAGCAGCAATAGCTGCAATATGTTATGAACAGGATTCCTTTCCCATCATCCTATTAATGAACTCAAGCCAGGTCCCCATCTCATTCTTCTAACAAGATTCGTATTCTTTTGGCAGTGATATCACAGTTGTCACACAAATACACAGTTTATCTTTGCATTTATTCTTATAATGAGAATCACTGTGATGCCTGAGACACAGGACTATGACCAATTGCAACCAATACCAGCTGCAAAATGTTTAACTGTGTTTCAAGAAATACACAAAGCCTTTTTTTTGTTCCCCACTGATCGGTGGTGTTGGTGGCTAGTACTTACTTGAAGAGTGTACCGTTAATTGGATTACTTGATTCAGCCTCCGAAAGAAATGAAATGCTTGGCAAGCTAATTTCATATCAATACCAGAAAGCTTTTCTATATCAACTCTGTCGCTGTGTTCACAGGATAAAATGAATAAACATGTGCAACCTATTTGCGCACTGACTATGTCAAATGTAAAATGTCAAGCTAAGAAACATAAAAAGCAGAGCAGAAGGTAACCAAGATATTTCCAGGGACCAGTTCTATTTAACAGTTTAAAATACATATTTCGTTTTTGCAATAAAGGGGTGGTTTTGTTAAATTTCCTTTTTTTTGTTTTGTTTTGTTTCGTTTTTCCTATCATAAATCTGTAAGCTACATAGCACAGTTAAAAATCAGTCAGTTAAATATTACTGGATAAATCCAGCCTTCACATCCTGTAGTCTCCATCTTCCCTATCCAATTTGGTTCATGTCTCCTGCAATGAGAAAAAAAATGTTCTCCCAGCTTTCCAGCCTGTGCTGTTAGGTATGAAGTATAGATGCTGCTGGCAGTTAAACACCACATTTTGGATACAGCTGCGTCCTATTTACAAAAGTCCAATTGTGATGCCTGACACACATCTGAAGGGCAAAAAGTCAACTCACCAACTTTGACCAGTCTTCAGTCACCAGTATTAAGAAGAGAGATAATATGGCAAAGAGCAAAGTACTGCTGAATTCATCTTCCAACTCTTCTTAGTTCCACCCCCACACTGCCCACCTGAGTATCTCCCAAATATTCAAATATAAAGATGGAGAAGAGTAAAGAGAAGTATGCATTCTTGTAAATATTTATACCTACCACAACAGGTATTGAGGCTGTCAGATACTCTTCGAGCTCTGGTCTTAACTGGATGCTTAATTGAAAACACTTCATGTAAAACATAATTTTACTCACTCTTCTTTCCCACAAATCACCCCCATGAAGGAAAAGGTACAGATCTTGAATAAATCTGCATTTGGGACTTGGTATATTCCAGAAAACAGTGTACCTGTGTCTTAATTGGGATGGATTTACTTGTGCAAGTCATTTGTAAGTTAAAATCTCCTGCCAGACTTGTTGCTTCCTTTAGAACTGACTTAGTCTACAGAACTGCATCCATGCGTTGACACTGAAATGATATAAAAATATAGTAATCTATTATTATCTCTTAACTATTTAATAAAAATCTCCAGAATGTTTGCAAACTTATTTTCTTTTAATAAAACAGCTTGTTAAGTGGGGAAAAACTGGATGAAGCAGCAGATGAATGGGGGGACATGACTACTGTGTGAGCCGGCACAGGCAGGACGCAGGAACAACAACAAAACCAGGGATGAAAGGCAAAGTGTAAATTTATTTTCGTTACCTCGCAAACTGGGGGATCCCCGAAGCAGCACCCGAGCAGAGGCACACAAGTGGGAACGCAGGCACCACGAAGCTCAGTCCTTGCTAGAGGATCACAGAACCTGCTGGTTTTGCCTGTATTTCAGGGATTCGCGCAGGCAATATTTACCACTGTGCTTTGATCTTTCCCACAGCAGGGCAGGAATCTCAAGCATGTTTGACAGGGTGCCTCTAAGTCTATCACAGGCCTATGTTATCTAAACACAGATGTTCTACTTGTCCAACACACAAGGCCAAACAACAATTAGGATGATATACGTGTTTTTCAATACCCCAGCTGCAAGTCACTTGGGCGTGTTTACAATCCTCCTCACCAATCTTCCATTATTTTCCCACAACTACTTTTAGAAAATGGTTGTTGTAGGAAAACCAAGATTCTATTTTTAATAAATAAACCATGAAACATCTATAGTGGATGTATCTGCACAAATATTAATACATATTCATCTATACATCATAGGAATTGACTTGAGGCAAAAGGATATAAATCAACATTTATGGAAAGCCCAAGAAGGAATGACTTCCTGTTATTTAAAATTCATCTCAAGAGCAAAGAAATGCCATAAGAAAATTGGATAAGATTTCCTCTCCTGTACATACACAAATATTCATTCACTCATTTTTCTCCTTTACTTGACATACTTTGTTCACATCCATGATACGGCCCTTCCTTCTCTGTTGGAGGAGGGGGACGTGAACCAAACAAGGTAACAGTTTAAGTTCCTGATCTGTCGTTCTTACAGATGTTTCCATTTCCCATCAGGGTTTATATTTACATGAGAAGGAAATGGCTTAGCGACCTCAGCACAGTACTAATAATCCTAAATCCCTCAAATCAATTGTTTTGGCTATTCTCTTCCTTTTATACAAACAGAGGGAACACAAATTCTGGGAGTGAGTCTCTCCCTTATCTGGAGATTGGGCCTTTTAGCATGTGCTAAACACACATGCCCCTAGTTGAGAAAACATCCAGGAAAGTCCTGGGAAGTAAAAATTCTCCATCCTCTGAAGGCAGCCTTACACCTGTGAGTGTAAACTGTGCCCCAGGTTGTTATTCTCTCTCCCAGCAGCACCAACTTGCACTCAGAGAGTTGCTAGGTGCAACAGTTGAAGACAATCCACAGGTAGCAAGGTATTTGAGGGTCCATGCAGTAAAAAGAAAAAGCTACCCCAAATCTATCTTATATGATTTTACACACACTCAGATACACCACGCATCTCCCACATAAATTCCTGCATGTGGCTCACGATTCTCATAACGTGCTGTTTAGGAATGGCAGACTTTCCAGTACTTGCTGAACTGGTATTTAAAACAGCAAATTAAACACCTGCAAAGGTGTTTAGAACAAAATTTAAATTTCTATTTTAATATAAATTCAATTTTATGATACATTAAAAGACAGCAGTAGTGTCTTTAGAAGCAGTATACACGGATAAGCAGTGGGGACTTAAAAAAGATTACATGCTTATGCATCTTACAGCAACTACTAAAACTGTAATGGAGGTACAGTCTACATAGATAATGTTTAGAAATGAAGGTCAGAATGTAGATAACATATATAAGCATAGCAGGAAGATCAGAAAAAGCATGTTATATCAAATTTTCTCCCAGCTAATGCACAAAAGTGGAAATTGCATATGGAAAAAAAAAAAAAGACAAACCCCAAACCCTGCAGTTATAGTGCTTGGGGAGACCAAGGACCGGTGATCCATTACTCCCAGGAGAAGGAGAAGATCTGCTGGCAAGCTCCACACAGCGGAGCCCTCTGACCAGGACAGGAGCAGAGGAAGGACTGGTGGTGCAGGGCTCTGGCAAGGTGGGAGCCACGGCTTTCTGATCGTCAGCTCCCTTCCCTGCTTGACATTTTCTGGCCCCCCCTGGCACTGAGGGGACAAAGCAGCAGGCTGTGTTCTTCCCATTTAGCATCTGCTAAAGTAAGGTCAGCATCTTTCTTTACACACGAGAACACATGCACACCCCTCCAACCCAACATACAGTCTAGCATTAGGTAGCACTACCCCGCCAGGACAGCACATTCCTGCAGGGCTTGAAAAAGGGGAGAAAATTTCCACCATCCTGCAAGCACTGTCCCCTTTTTTACTGTCTTTCACAGCGCATGTGGGCAGAAGTCCCTGGTTAAAAGCATACTTTTAGCATACGTACAAGAAAATCCTTCCAGGAATGGTGATTATTGACTTGCCATTTAAAAGAAAACGGAGAGCAACTGAAGCGAGATAGGAGATATATTGTGGATCGAAGCCGCATCAGACACAATTCACTGCAGGAGGCTGGAGGCTATGCCAAAGCATCAGCAACGGAGGAGAGAATATTTTAGTGTGAGCTCCAGCAAAATATTTTTAAAAAAAAAAAGACCTGAAAGTGAATAGGCAGAAAGCTGATGTAAAAACTTGATTCACTAAGGGCACAGACTCAGAACAGCAATTTGGTTTATATTCTCACCCTTTCCTGCTCATGAAGAGCAGGGAACATAAGAACTGATAACAGAGCTCATAAAAAGGAATCCAAGAACACTTCATTTTGGAGGAATTGTTTCAGAAGATTGGAAGCACTGACTTAAAGGCTTACAGCTGTTAAGGTGCCTTTTTCATTTGCAGGCTGGCCTCTCCAATGCCAGAAGACGAAAGGATATTCAGTTCATACTCTGAGCAACACCTCCATTTCCACTGGATCTCCTGGAGCTCCTACACTCGGCTGAGCTGCTTTGCAGCCTCACCCCATTGTTTTCTGGCATCTCAGGCACCTATGGGATACTGTAGCCATCCCATGATATTTTGCATCAACACCTTACCAAAACTCCCCGGTATCCATGGCATGCGTTGTGGTTTAACCCCAGCCGGCAACTAAGCCCCACACAGCTGCTTGCTCACTCCCCTGCAGTGGGATGGGGGAGAGAATCGAAAGGGTAAAAATGAGAAAACTCGTGGGCTGAGATAAAGACAGTTTAGTAGGGAAAGCAAAAGCTGCGCACGCAAGCAAAGCAAAGCAAGGAATTCATTCACTCCTTCCCGTGGGCAGGCAGGTGTTCAGCCATCTCCAGGAAAGCAGGGCTCCATCACACATAATGGTGACTTGGGAAAACAAACGCCATCACTCCGAATGTCCCCCCCTTCCTTCTTCTTCCCCAGCTTTATATGCTGAGCATGACGCCATATGGTGTGGGATATCCCTTTGGTCAGTTGGGGTCAGCTGTCCCACCCGTGTCCCCTCCCAGCTTCTTGTGCCCCCCCAGCCCACTGGCTGGTGGGGTGGGGTGAGAGGCAGAAAAGGCCTTGACTCTGTGTAAGCGCTGCTCAGCAGTAACTAAAACATCCCTGTGTTATCAACACTGTTTCCAGCACAAATCCAACACAGAGCCCCATACTAGCCACTATGAAGAAAATTAACTCTATCCCAGCCAAAACCAGCACAGCATGATAGAGCAATGAATTCTGAGGTGTTTCAGAGACCTTTTAGGACATTCATCCAGATGAGGCAGGGCCACCGCTGCTCCCTCTGTGCCCGCACGACCTGGCTTCCTCCTGCAGTTGGCCCTGGTGTGCAGGGGATGTGCCCAACCTGTCAGGCTGCAGCAAAGGTGCTATTTTCCCCTTTGGTAACATGTTTTCTGCAATTGTGTCAGAGACATCTGGAAATACTCTTGTATATTAGAGAAAAACATGCCATCACTCTTTTTTTTTTCTTTTGGGACCAAAAAGGAACTGTGTTAAAATTTCACAAAGGAGTCACATGGCTTTCAGCAGTGTTCCCCATCTCATTACAAAAGCCGACGTTTGTTAATCAGTAGCTCCAAGATTGATAAATGGTCAATTGGAAACAAAGTTGTTTCTTAGAAAAGAGGCTGGTGCCAAACTAAATGCTTCTGAGCTTCCTGATCATTAGAAATGAGTTACCTAAATTCCTATTTTACTTGCAACATTTATCGTTATGCTAGGCAGATCCAAGATAGCCTGAACTCTGTAGGACTTAAAATGTGAGTCCATAGCCAAATATCACAGCTTCTGCCTATCTCTGTTTCTTGTGAGTTTGAAGTCATCAGCATTTGAGATAATTTTTAACAGCAGAGCCAAAACGAAGCATCAGAGCTGGCCTTTGCAGGAAAGCAGAATAGATCTAACTACAGCCAGTAGATATTGGCAGAAGTGCTAACAAGAGACCATCACAGCTCACATCATCTGCTGGGACAGATAAAGCAAACCCACTTGCACAAAAAGGTGGGGAGGGAGGAAGAAGTAACAGTAAGAAAAGGATTAAAAACTAAGCAGAAGTATATTTATACATATGAGAATAATGCTTACACATATGCTTACACATATAATGCTTACACATATAATAATACTTACACATACACATATGAAAGCTCACAATAGCTTATTTAATAATTTTGTTAAAAGCTTTGGGGAGGTCAGTGCAGGTCACAGAGCAGAGATTCAGTGAGCACGGAGTGGAGGAGAAAAGCTCGTAGGAAAGGGAAACAAAAAAGTCGAGTTAAAAGAGGGCATTTAACTTTTTGGGGAGGAATTCTGAAAAGAGCTGGCTAAGATAAGAGAACTAATGCAACCTGACTTCTTCATTTCTTATTAATGTGGAGCAAAAAGTGTAATGAGGATATGTGAGAGATTACAATAAACACATTGCAGGGGCACCTAGGAGAGAGATAAAATCCCTGAATGACTTGCCAAGTAGATAAGGAAGCTTTGATATAAAAATAGCAATGAATATCAGCTACAGATGTTCAGTACCTTTGTTCCTCTACCAAAGAAAAGCCCATCAAGTGAGGGCTGGTATTTCCAGTTTCATGTCTGATAACAGATCTACCTCAAAATGAGAGCTCAGACACTGAGGCACAGCTCACTGTACAGGATTTTGCCAAAACTCCCAGTCTTTTTTTTAATACCCTGTACCCGCTGCAAAATAAAATAAAACCCCGTCAAATGGAAAGTTAAAAAAGAAACTCAGGTCAAAGCTTCCTTTTTCAGCAATGTACTTCAGTAGTGGCTGTATGCCAAAAAGAGTAATCCCTGTGATGCTATGCTCCGCACTGGGACGGCACTGCTTGGTGCAAGGGGAGGGCAGAGCGGGACTGCACTATTTCTGACAGCCCAGGATGCCCAGGGCTTCAGCCAAGCTCACAGAGAAACCCGGGAAAGACAGAGAGAGAAACTGCTGCCCCACAGAAGAGAAAAGTGGCATTGGTGCATAAAAGCTTCTGGAGGTTTTTTCAGCAGCAACAGCAGCAGCAGCAGCAGCAGCAATCTCCCCTGGGCTCTCCCAAGGGCAGCATTTTGGCCTCTAAACTTCCAAATATTTAGCTGTGCCAACCCATCCTCTCCAGGAATCTTCATGGTTGACCAAGGAATGAGGTAGCGCAGGGATGTCTCCACCAGCCTTGTGGTCTCTCTGCACCGGGCAACCTCTCTGCCAGCCCACGCTGCAGAAGTTTAATTTTCCCTATTATGCTGCCCGTCAAAATGAGAGGGAATCGTGTGCGTGGGACCGCTCCTGCAGCCATGTTACCCTGGCAGAAGTCAACAATAAGTTTCTGCTGCGTGCAGCACAACAGAGCTGAGCCCTGAGATCATGAGTAATACGGTACTAACGTTTTCATTAGGCGTTTTCAGATCTTGCAGTTTAATATCTCAATATATTCCCCAGAGCACAAGACAACAATTTTCAGGCCAAACAGAATTAATGAGGCTGGGTAACGTTTGCATCTTTCAATATTCCCGCTCCTGTGAGAAGATATATTTATGTTCAGCAGTCTGAATACTACAAAAAACGTTAATTTTTACCATATCACTTCAGCTGAGCTTGGGGTAAAGACTACCAAAATTGTGTGCTTTGCTTATTATAACTAATACTCCAGCTAGAAAAAAACTTTAGTTGTGTGGTCCCGATTTCTTCATTTTGTGCACTTTTTAAACATATATACAGGTGCCAGCATATTTCACAGGCTTTTTGATGTTTTATTATCTCTGTATGTGGGTGGTTTGGTTCCAGCTATAGTTTGAAGTGCAAATTTGCCTCTCAGTTTTCCTATGTGAAGGTTAAAAATACAGTCATGAAACAGCCCCCACACATTTTTTCTGGGTTTCCAAAGCAGAAATCTCAAACAAGGCACTTTTCTTCAAACATTTGCATTATTTAAAAAAAAAAAAAAGAAATAAATAAATAACAATCAGCTGTTAAATAAACATAAAGAGCTTCAAGGCCCACTGTCCCTAGGTATTTCTCCATATCCCTGAAGCATCAGCCATAATGCCTGCCCTGTTAAAAATCTCTTGGGAGCAACAGGCATAGCAGCAAAAGGAATCACAACGGGTTGGAGACTAACTCAGCACCTGCAGTTTTCAGCCCCCTGTGCGCTTCTGGTGCTTTGCATCTTATGGAAATGAGGAGATGGATCCCAAACAGAGCTTTACTTTAAAAATCAAACATAAAATCATCTATTTATTAAAGGAGCATTTCCATCTGACATACTGAAAACAAATATGAAAGTGTTAGCTACAAGTTATTTTTCATTCTTTATTTGGTGTTCTTGCAAAGTAGAACAGCAATTTCCCAATTCTGCTGGTCCACTGGTCAAGGGCAGCAGCAAACACCACAACATGGCTCCTGGGAATTTGGCTGTCTGGAGGATTTTTGAAATCATATCACCTGTGCTGCACACGCCAGTGAAGAGAGAAGGAGGCAGCATGTTATTTGAGTACTTTGTTCTCTATGCCTGAAAAACTTAGGAGAGTTTTCTGGATTTTTCTGTGGAAATTAATGTTTAAAAGTAATCCCAGAGCTCTCAAGCTCTAAGTGCTGTCATGAAGACTAGAAAGGGCTAAAGGGAGGTTGCTGACTTCTAAAATTAACACCTTTTTAAAAGATGAAAAGTTGCATAAGGGTCTTTCCAGGAAACCAGGTATGAGTGGAGGGACCAAACTGTGCCTAGAAGGGGTGGTACTGCCCCTTGGCCAGCTGGGCTGAGCTAGCTCAGAGCAGCCTAGCAAACATTTGCTGCCAGTGCAGAGCAGCGGTAAATGATTACTTCTGTGCAACAAAGGGCAGCAGGGAGAAAAGTGTGGTTTGCTCAGTCAAATTTTCTCCCCGCAATGATCTCGAGGCACTTCATGCCACGTATAGTCCTTTATTACTGCAGTAACCTTGTGAAGAAGTTCAGCCTCTCATTGAAAGAGACATTGAGAGAAAGGAACTGAAAAGGAGATTTTTTCCCAATTTCTTTGACTTCAAGAATCTCGAGGTGCTGCTTTTTAAGCTTAATGAGAACAGACAGAAGTGTGATTTTCAGGTTGCAGATGCTCCTTTTAATGATGCCAGCAGATTAGAGCTGAAGCTGTAGCTGCAAACGAGTGGTTATAAGTGACCTGATCCCATACTGTTGATATGCTGTTCCTTTCTCTGAAGGTGGCTGTTCTGCTGCTGCTAAGCGTAAGAAAGCTAGGTGCAATACTGATGATGATAAGGTGCGAGTTTTTTTAATCCATGCTGGCCAATGGTAAGAGGATTCTTAATCCACCAAATGCTACGATGACAGAAGTGAATTCTATCTGTGGATTGGTCTTTCCTTTATTCCTTTGGATTCATTTTGCTTTGTTAATATTCTTAACCCTTTCCTTGAATACAGCCTTTCCTTTCCTTCTTTTCCAGTTTTGTGACCCCTTTTCCTTTGCTTACCCTGGACTTTCAATTTCCTTTTGCCACTGCTCTGTACCTAGTTTACTGACACCTTCTTTCTCTTTCCCCTTCTCTTCCCTCTCTTTCAGCCTGATACAAGCTATGTGTTTTCCAGCTAGGCTGAAGTATAAGAGTGTGTCTTTTCATTTGTGGGAGATATGAAATATTAAAACCAACATTTCCTTGCTTCACTCTCAGTAAGAACTTAAAGGAGCTGTTACAAGGATTATTTTTCCTCTACTTACTGGAAAACAAAGATAAAATTGTAGCTTTCAAGTAGGTCATTTAATCTTAGAACATTTAATTGTGAGGTTGCCAGCCGTGATTTGATTTCTCATCTTCTTTTGTTCCAAGGTTACAAACCTTCCAATTCATTTATATTTATAAACAATGTTCCCACTATATTACATGCATGGATTATTAGGAACACCTCCCAGTAGAGTACTGTCAACTTTTTGTACATAATTAATTAAAAGCCTCAAAGTTACCTTTTATCAAACTTTCACAGAGGTTTAGCATATCAGAAATCTCAAAACGAAAGAACTCTATTTAGACCAAAGGGCTATCCAGCTTACCCAAGTAAGGAAATACTCTTTATTTCATGGGATTTAAAAAAAAAAAAGGATTAAAGCCAAAGTGGAAATCACCTAGGGCAGAATGTGGTTGCACTGATAACAGAATTATATTTCACGGTAAAAGGAGCCAAACGCTGGCTCTAATTAACAGTCCAGTTCTGATAAAATAAGTCAAGGGAGAAAACTGCTAGCCCAAAACTATGATCTTACCTGCAAAAGAATTGAGATGGGAGTAATAACTGACCCCTAACGGTTAAACTGCTTATAAATCATCCGCGAGAGGGAAAAAGACTGGAAATGCAAAGCTCTGCTTATCTGTGTGGCTGATGTTTTTTACAGTAGTTCCTGAAAAGCAAATTGAGCCTTTCAGCTTCAAATTAACTTGCGAAACTTTGAATCGGAGGCCAGGTCAATCTCACGCAGGCCCCATGCACGTGGGAGTCCACACATTATCACCCTAATTTCGTACGTGCCATGTGCAGCATGTGTGAGTAGGTCTGGGATGGCCCTGTGGCACCAGGGGTGAGCTGGCTAATAAGATAAACACACATTTCTCCTTGTGTGCCTTAAAAAAGCCCTTTTTTGGTGTGTTTCCTTGCCATCCTAACACAATCTGGATCTCTAACTGTGAGCTTTCTGCCAGGTGAAGTACCACAGTGAACATGATCTATAGGCAGCAAATGTCCCTTTGATTCAGACCATCACTGGTGCGTAACAAATAAATGCAAAACTCCCAACAGCATGTTGCAATGTTTAGCATTTTACTGGGACTTTTGGGGCAGGGCTTGTTGCCTGTAAGAGCATTGTTACTTTGCATAAATTTTGCTCTGAAAGTTAAAGTGTTTGAGGAACTTAAGGACTTATTCCCCTTCTTTCCCGTACCACAAATTACCCTTGAAACCAGGCTCTGCTGTAGGCGGCAGTGCGATGCGCACAGGAGATACCTCATGATTTCACAAGTTAGAGGACTGGACCCTTTCACAGAGGTGGATTATCTGGAATATGACCAATGGTTACATTCCCACCATTCATTCCAATGGTCAAGAGATAACATGGGCTCTGTATATGAGACGAGTAAATCTTTGAGCCACACTGCCAGCTCTTATAATTTTTAACAGCAGATTGAAACCATTTGCCAGGATCAACAACTTTCTGTTTCTCAAATGCTATAAAAAGCAGCTTTGCAACATAGCTATCTGCCAAGGAGTTTTCCTTCTCCTGGTAGGTCACCGCTGGTGCAGCAGCACTTCAACTGAACAGACAGTTTCTCTCTAGAGAAAGTCATATATTTAGTGTCTCAAATGCTAGGTTAGATGTCAGATTTAATTTGAAACCTGAGATGCTGTAATTCAGAAGAAACTTGTGGCAAAGTGTTCGTGATTAAACAAGAGGGCATTGGTTTTACTAAAAGGAGTTCTCTCATTCTGCTTGATATTAATTATTTTTAATGAGTAATGGTTTACCTAAAAAAATTAAGAAAGCAAAGGCCAGCAACTTTCTCTAAAGTTCCCTATAGTACTAAAAGACAACAAAAGTTACAGATCCTAACAATGGAGCCTTTACTTTTAACTGCCCTCTTACCAGTGCCCAGAGCACCACTATATTGTCTATAACAAAGAAAAATTCCCCTTCCCAGAGACTGAAACTGGAATTTTGATGTAATAAGGTAGGAATGCAAATATTACACCTTGCAGCATTCTGAATGAGTAATTTACTACACAAACCTTGAACAAAATGCTGCATTCTAAGATGTTTGTGCATTTCTTCTACACACATAAGCCAAAATCCACGTGACCATTCTTACAGGAATAACTTGGTAGTCTTAGAAGCTTATTCTTGTTTTACTTCGGTGACTCAGCTCACCATATTTTCTGCATTCCCATTATACATATCTATATCTAAGGTCCTCATCCTGGGCTTCATTTATATTCAGTGGAGATCTAGTAAATGAGTCTAGAGCATGGGCTATCTTAACATAAAATAGATGTTTACATTTTCTCAGATATATCATATCCTGACTTCTACGAATGATAACAACTAGATATCCAATGGCGATAGAGAGATCCCTGGGTAACTGCCTCAGATGTAGACAGAAATATTAAGTACCATCACCCCGAGTTCCTGTTACAGCTCTACAAACTGTCAAGCATGGACCTTAGGACTCAGAAGTTTATAGATGTAAAAAGTAATAAAACATTTTCCTTTTTTTTAATAGATACAAAAGGAGGCTAATGTAAGGTACAAAACTAGCCAAAATTGGTTACCTATTAGTGATCGATAGTATTTAATGAAAGGGGTGAAAATTTTCTCTCTGTGTAAATAGCAGAAGTCAGTTGTAAATGCTTGGACATTGCCAACTTCCTTAATCATTTTCATAAAACACTGCGATTGTATGAACTGCAGTAAAAAGCACTGATTGCCACTTCAAGACTTCTAGTTGAAAGCACAGGACACCCCCCTGCTGTCTTTCTTCATCCTGTGTAATATCTTGCAGAAATTCTGTAAACCCATTTTCTTAAAGAAAAAAATCATTACCATTAGTGTCTTTTGGGACACCTCCTATAAATCGTTAAAATTGCCCTGCTTTTCTCAGTTTAATTATTTATTTGGAGAATAATTACTTTAGATGTCAGATCCATTATCATGGAAGTTGTAAGTGATCCTGAAACCAAAATGAATGTTGTCTTCTCGAGATCAGTAACCTTAGCGTTACAGACACTATTTTAATTGTTGTTTCATTACAGAATCCATATACAATAAGAATGAAATGTGAATCTCAGACTGTCCTGAGATTTAGTCTAGAAGAGCTAACAAAACCTATAGATAACAAGAAGTGAAGGATTTCCCATTGCAGATGCTTGTCTGTGCCTGTCAAAGTCTTGCAGAAAATAATATATCCCTCAGCAGCAGTGGAATAGGTATAAGAAATAGTATTAATGGAGACTCAGTATAAAATGTGAATATATTATGATAGAATATCATTCTTAAAGCTAGAGTCAATGAACTTGAATTAGTTTCTCTCCATCAAAACCTAATCCTTTCTGTTGTGGTTTAACCCCAGCCGGCAACTAAGCCCCACACAGCTGCTCGCTCACTCCCCACCAGTGGGATGGGAGAGAGAATCGGAAGGGTAAAAGTGAGAAAACTCGTGGGTTGAGGTAAAGACAGTTTAATAGGGAAAGAAAAAGCCACACAGGCAAGCAAAGCAAAGCAAGGAATTCATTCACTCCTTCCCATGGGCATGCAGGTGTTCAGCCATCTCCAGGAAAGCAGGGCTCCATCACACGTAACGGTTACTTGGAAAGACAAACGCCATCACTCCGAATGTCCCCCCCTTCCTTCTTCTTCCCCAGCTTTATATACTGAGCATGACGCCATATGGTGTGGGATATCCCTTTGGTCAGTTGGGGTCAGCTGTCCCACCCGTGTCCCCTCCCAGCTTCTTGTGCCCCCCCAGCCCACTGGCTGGTGGGGTGGGGTGAGAGGCAGGAAAGGCCTTGACTCTGTGTAAGCGCTGCTCAGCAGTAACTAAAACATCCCTGTGTTATCAACACTGTTTCCAGCACAAATCCAACACAGAGCCCCATACTAGCCACTGTGAAGAAAATTAACTCTATCCCAGCCAAAACCAGCACATTTTCAATCATACATATGTGTGCAAAGTAGATGCCTACCAAGACCAAAACTGAACATGCTTCTATTCATTAAAGGTTTGTTTATTGTTTATTAAATTTATTGAATATTCAATTGATTTTCTTGTAGTTTGCACACATCTGCCCAGTTCTGTGAAACATCAACCTTGTCCGCCTCTCAGGACACCGAACTTTTTCACTAAACATATTGTTGCTGCTAAGCACTTTCACAACACTCATCTCCTGTCACTGAACAGTAGAACACACGGCCTGGGTCAGACCAAAGATCTGTCCAACCCAGTAACCTATCTCCAGTAGCGGCTGAAGGCAGATGGCCAGGGGAGAGCTGAAGACTACATCACGAAGTCTGACACTTCCCCTAGCAGTTCCTCGCCTGCCTATCATCCGCAGCCCAGGGACTGCTGGAGCTGTGTGGGGTTTCTTTGCTCTTAGTCACATCCACTCGACATCCCCTCCCACAATGTGCCCAGTCTTCTCCTCGAGCCATGGAAACCTTCAGCTTTCAGTGTTACTTTTAGCCCAGGATGTTACATGAAGACCGATCCTCTCCAGCGTCTGTGCACGAGGGTTGGCAGTAATTGCATTCTGTCTGTGCAGATTATCCAGCTGTGCCTATTTAACCATTACAGTCTTCATTTCTAATTCTGTACCACTCTTCCTTGTCATATCCTCTTCTATACATAGCATATTTGCACTCACACGTTTATGCTTTATTATTGTGTTGTTTGGTTTTGTATTTCAGTGCTTACGAACTATGAGAGACTGTATATTACTGGAATACTAATTCAGAATTGCTATTGGAAGTGACCAGGTTGTGCCATATGAAAATGTTTTGTTCCATGACCTAAAAGCAGCCCAGACATTTCCCTTTACCCAGAAAATCAACATTGTCACCATCTCAATATTGTTCCTCAAGAGGAACTTTCCATAACATGGAGAATAAGAGGAATATTGTTAAGTACAGACTAAGGGGTTTACTTCTGTTACTCGGAAGACAGCCTTCTATCTTTCCTCACCTGTGCAAGGTTTGCTCCCACACCTACCCTGTATTTCTAGTTCATTTTAGCAGATTTAAACATTTAAGGCCAGGTTTTGTGATATTTCTACCAGAAGCCAACTTTCTAATTTCTGAACATATAAAATGTTGTTGTTTTTTCAACCATCTTTCAAGGCTTACTACATTGGATTTGAAACCTTCTCTACTTCTCATTTACTATATGCCACCTTTTTTAATTGCAACCAAAATACCATCTGTGCTGAAATTTGTTACATGAGGTTTTTGCTTTGGATATCAACTATTTCTACAAAACATCACTTAAAATCAATTAGTCACTTTGGACATAAAGATACACTAAACAAACAGTTACATATATCTTCCTACGCCTTTTTCCCTTTAGCTTTTGCGGTATTTTGAGAAACACCAGATTCGCCTGACGAATGGTTGCCTGTTTAATGACAACAGATAAAAATTCTGTAACAGCAGTTGGGAAAAAATACAGGGCAAAAATATATTGCTCTGCTTATCATCATCCTGAATGAAGGAAAATATCCTGAAGCTTAGACTAGTGACTAAGAAGACTCAGATCTCCTCCATCTGTCCGCAAGGCTGGTGTCAGCCGCGGGGTGATGGCCAGTGAGGAACCCATGCCCTTCAGCAAGGTGGGGGTCTGTCCAGGAAGTCAGAGACACAGACCCCAGCCGGCAGAAACTCCTGTTGCAGGGGTGGGAACGCAACGTTACCGACCCAGCTGAGCCGAGGAGGAGAATGAGTTGGGAAGGTAGCTCAGGATTTGCAGTTGTATTCAGGCAGGAATACAAACTACAGAGGCTAGAGACAAGCTTTTTTTTTTTTTTAAATCAAATTAGAGATTTTATTTTCCCTCTGCTGCCGACCTAAATGTTCAAAAATCATAAATCAGGATCCCAAGCACAACAGGTGTGACTTTAAAAAGCAGGTACTTTAAAAAAAAAGCATTGGCCATCTCTGTCCCTGAACACCATTACAAAAAGGTTTCCGAGGCTTTGAGGAACACCAGCATTACATGTCTGAACTCCTATAGCTGCAATGGCTACAGACTTCACTGGAATTCATTTGTTCTTTTCTACACTTGTGTTATTGCATATCTCCACATAGTGGACCTTTCATATCACACAGCGCCTTGACACCAGACTCCTGGGGACCACGGGTGAAGTCAGATAGCCATTCCAGGCTTCTCTGACCTTCACTGGGCTGCAAAATTAGCCAAGCAATACTCCTCCCTGCACCCCTGCCAAAAACACCTCCATGATCTCCATGTTAATATTTACTCTGCGTTGGTATCTGCAGCACGCTGGATACTGCCTGCATGTAAGATGTGGGGCTTTCAGCTGTGTACTCACGATCAGGTTAATCTCATTTAAGTATGAGTTGCTACTAAGAAGGAAACTCCATCCTGCCACTTGCTGACCAACCTGAAGAGCAGACACTGTGATAATGGAGGAAGCTGGATTATGGAAGTGGTGTGATCGAAAAAGTGACCTGACAAAAAATTACCAGATAATTTTCTACACTGGCTCCATGAGGTGGTTCCCTGCACAGTCCTTCAGCCATTAATGCCAGCGCAAAGGAGAGCTCAGGGACACAGAGACATCCCTTCACTCTGCACTTAGATGCAGTTAAATTGCGGTCATGGAAACACAGATAAATTTCCTGAGGTCATTTGACAATCCTGTGAGTCAGGACTGTTTTTCTGCCATGCGTAGAGCCCAAGCTCTTTTTAAAGAGGACCCAAATGTGGGATGGGAAAATACAGATGTTGTATTTTTTTCTATTGTGCTTTGTCAGTCAGATCTTCAGATTACAAACCCTTCAGGGCAGGGTTCACCCATCTTCCTGCCTCTACAGAATGGGCCTTACTTGGCTTTTCAAATAAACATGCTGGGTAATAGAAAAACCATAGAGGGAGAGGACAGCGCTACTGTCATTTCCAGCAGAGGCCCAAATAAAGCTTGCTCCTCTAGGTGCAACTGCAAACTGCAAAATGCAACTGCATTTTGCACACATGAGAGGTTGAAATGGCCCTTATTGACCCATGGGGGGGCTATACACAATGAATCCAGAAACATACCTATTAGCAACCATAAAGGATCCTTCTTTACTATATCAGCTTAATCTCACTACCCCTTAACAGAAAGTTTGTATAGCCTGTAGGTCACATGCATGCTATTTTATCTCCTTTCTCCCTGTGTACATGCAATTTAGACCTCTGATACGAATTTTACATGACTGCAGATCTTGGGGCATATCACTAAGAAATTAGGCATTTGGAAAGTAAAAGAACAAGCCTTGCTATTAGAGTACAACAGTTTATGTTCACTTTTTAAGTCTTAAAAACAGCAAACAATTGCCTTGAGAAGGCAGAATCTCAAACAAAGCAAGCTCTGTAGGCCTGCTTTTACTAAATGCCAGGCAACCAAAAATGTAATTTTAAACAACTTGGTGCATGTAATAGAACAGAATCTAACCTTAAAGGGGTTCGGGGTTGTTTTTTCCCTGAAATCGCTAAGACAGCAGCTTTGCTACTGTTGGGAAACAGTTTTACTGAGAACGCCTCAGATTGCCTAGCATGGACATGAATAACAGAAGAAGAGAGTCATCGCAGTAATCCTCCCGGGGGGCTTTCCCAGCACCTTGTTATAAGCTGCTAAGAAGCATGAATGAAAGCAAACTATAGCCTCAGCCGGGTCCTCCCTGTCTGCCCAGAAGTCCCCCCAGGCTGGGGCCAGGCTGCCAGTTCGAGATTTGCAGTTTGCCTGCCAGCGTGCTCACAGGGTGCATGCTGTACACGCCATAGCCTATGTAGCACAGTGTGTGCTGTACATACCATAGCCTGTGCAGCACAGGGTACATGGTGTACACCTTTCTTTTAGGCATATACATAGATTTGTAATCCAGGTCCAAAGCAAATTAGCAGAGATCTCTTGGCATCAGTGAAATGATACCCGCTTACATACCGAGGCTATATTTTTTAGTTACTTTTTGCTATATACCACATATAAATTACGATTGAAACTTCTTGCAGACACTCTAAGCTTAGCCCTTCTTTTCAGACCAATACGATGTTATCTTTTGAAAAATAATTCAATAATTCAAGGTTAATTCAATAGTTAAAAAATAGCTTAGTAAATCTTTTGCATGAGAAACCTTACCAAGTGGCATCTACTCACAAAAGCAGCACAGGGCAACATAACCACATCTTTAATTTGCTTCTGCTACTGAGCAGGTTGGCTTGCCCCTGTGCTTTTCAGTTACAGTAGCTTTGATTATACTTTTCTCTATGAAAATAAAGTCTGCATCTGACAGCATGGAACACATTTATTTCAAATATGGAAAACTGTGAAGAAATAACAGTAATAGGATCTCCTGCTTGCATGTGAGAGAGTGAATGAGAACATAACAAATTCACCTACACTATTATCTATCTGAACGAAATCAGAATTTCAGCTCCAGTGACCTTGTGGTCACAAAGATCACAAATCACAAGACAGAAGAGATTAAAAGAAAAGGGCTTTAGTCAGTCAGTTGTACATTGCTACAATACAACCTGCAGTTGGTATATCTCTGAAACTAGTTTTCTTAAGACAGAAATAAGGCTTCCCCTCATGTTGTTCAGTAGTTTACAAAACACAGCTCACAATAATTCATACTGTTGCTCAACATCAGTAAGGGGAAATATCTCTTCATTTAAAGATGAAGAACCCCCAAAATGGAAGAAAACAAAGAAAGTGACAAAAATAAAGACATTAAAAATTTGCTCTGGTGAATTTGGCATAATCCTGCATATAAGAAAGTCCTTTTTAAGGGACCTGTGGCTTAAGTTCAGCAGAATATAGTAATATTGACAGGAATATTACGGTAAACTTGATATCAAGAAAAATCAAGATTCTAATATGTCTAGAAAAATATGTTTGGTGAACTAAACTAATAGAAATGTTCCTACTTACAAAATTAGTAATACACCCATTCTTGTTTGCTTTAGTCCATATACACCAAGTTACACCCCCTCTGGGTCTGGGCTGGGCTGTACGACTCCTAAAAAAGGTCCCTGTTTTGTAGGGATTCCTAAACCCCAAAATGGATCAAAATCACATTTAGGTTTTTTCCAGGCTGTAACGGCACAGAGACCTTACCCCACAGCTTTGAAATTCACAGCTCTCCCTGCCCACAGGTGGTCAGTCCTACAACTCATGGAATACCACATAGCCATAAACACTACCAAAATTAAAAACACATAGATCTGCTATGAACACTAGAGTGTAGATCTCTGCTGCTATTCATATCTAACTTTTCATGCCATCTTATTAAGGACTATGTGAGTATATAATGTAATTTAGAAGAGCTTTTCTGCTCATAAAGCTATGGCATCTCTAGGGGAGTTAATATTTGTTCTGGGGATCAACAGGCACTATAACTGAAATTAAAGATGACTTTTTCATCTAAAAAATCCTTTCTAAGCCTCATTGACTTAGTGCCCTATACGCAATCTAGAGTTTGGAGCAAAAACAGAGACCACAGAGCCATAGATTCTGATGACAGAAGACAGTTATTGGAGGGGTTTATCCAATTTGATCCTACTCACAGTATATCTCAACTTCACACAATGTTTTAATCAAAGTAAGCTTTTACGAATATCCACTTCTACTTATTCTAATGGATCCGAGGACTGAGAAACCCGTATGCTAGAAAGTGGGACCTAGCTATTAAATTAATTCTCATTAAGTAACATAAAATTCAGATAAACATTTTTCAAGAATCACTGAGTTAAAGGAACTAGGACACAGGTGCATTCACTAGGCATTTATTAACTTTCCTTGGATAACAACAGTTAATTGCATAAACAGGTTACAAAGAACAAAATTTTGCAGAACCAGATCAAGCAGGTGCACAGGCTGCATGTGAGTTGTCCACTTAGGTATCAGAAGTGCCATGAACTGTGTAAGAAGAGGCACTGAAGTGGGAAGGCATCAGCCATCCTTGCGTCCTGCCCCTCCCAGGAACTGTTTTGAATGGCAAATCTTTTCAAAGCCTCCAGGTCCCTCCTTAGAGAAATACCAAACAATTAAAAAATGCTTCATTTCCCCAAGGACATTACATTGAGACAAATTCAAAACACAGGGCTACTTTCTGAATTTGCCTTTAAGCACCTTCATGTTTCAAGGAATTAATATATAGTGCCAAAAGTCTCATTTTCCTTTGCAAGGCTAATCAGTACAATATTTTAGGGAGATATGCTACCCAGACCACCTCAGAACATGATCCCCTATTACGCTGAAAGGAAACAAGCAAGCATCAGAGGTAGAATAGTGTTTTCATTACAGTCTAACTGTTTCACATATTTGTTTTGTGATAATGTCTGGAATCTAAATCTGAATGAGGGCACTAATACTCCTGTGCATTTAGCATGTGTTGTTTAGAAATATGGTAAAATAGACAAACAGTTCAGAAACACATTTCTAGATGAGGATGATCACAGAGCAAGTCAATGGAAATCGGCATGCCAGGTCACGGGTAGGTGGTAACTCTCACAAAGGATTTAGAGCCACAGTAACAAAAAGAAGTGACGTCAACATCCCTGCCGAACAGCACAGGAAAAACTGGGACATTATTTAGGGTATGTGTATTTGGCTTATGTCTAGAAAATAATTTTTATATATAAATATATATCAGAATATATAATTATACAGGGCAGGGATCATCACTAGAAATCTAGCCAACAAGACATTTTTTCTGGGGTTAGTTCTCAGAAAAGAATCAAAATCCCAGACCCATTAAATTAGGGGAAAATTCATTGTGTGGAAGCGAGGATGGTTGGATTTTTTGGGCCCATATAACAGACAAGATTGCGCAGACAAGATTGCGATCCCTGAATGCCTACCTGGGGATGAAAAAAGTTATTGAGCTTACAAAAGCCATCCATCTCTCAGCGAAAGCAAATACCACAAGGGCTGTTCCACTCCATCATTCACTGCTGAATATTTTAATTCAGGCGGGCTCTGGGCTCTCTGTTGTCACTCCTTCACAACCCTTTACACGTGTGCTTAATTTGACACACAGAGCCAAAGATTAGTTCCAGCAAAGTCCTGCAATATCCTTAACCGTAGGATCAAAAAACTCTCACTGACTTCAAGTGTGAGAGATCAGAGACTGAAGGATCAAGCTTTATAGCAAGTAGGGTCAAGCAGAAAGTTTCCAACCTACAATATGAGCACTGTTTTTTATTATATATCACTGCTCATCTCTGAAGGACTATTCTCTCTCCAGCATGGTAGTTTCTCTTTTTCTCTGAATGGCCATTATCAGATCACAGCTTTACACTGAAGTTGTTTATACATGTTCCTTATAACATTTCCTTTATTTTTTTTATTAGGCCATTTTTCCAACATGAAACAGGACATTTATTGTTTGTATGTAAGAGGCAACAAACCTGCAAAAGCAGCCTTCATAAACCCTGGAAACCTCCTCAACAAGCAAAATGACTAACTGTGATGGACATTCATAAATCACTCATATAATTCATCATAATTCCTGAAGTTTCATTAATTCCTAGAGGAAGGCATAAACGTAATGCACATCTTAAGGAGCCAGCAGGTTGGCTTGCTCTCTAGGCATAAAATAAATATGATGCTCTCTTCCTTACTCAAGAGATGCAGGTTTTGCATGTGCACACAGCAGAAAATCAATGTCACTCAAAATGTGGGGATATTCTTCTAGCCAGCCCTACGGGCATTGATTTTGTTTTCAGAATGGGCAAATGTTCAGTCCTAATCCTGCCCCCAATGAACTCAATGCACACTTTTCCCTCTGAAGCTCAGGCAGAATTATATGTATAAGGCCTTTGATCTACCTCTGATTTTGAGCAATCAGGTTAAGAAAACAGATTTGATTTCCAGGAGAACTGAGGGGCCACCAGTGTCTGGGCCAGTGCTGCCCAGGATCCTTTGAAGAGGATACCTGCAGCAAAGTAGGGTCTAGCCAAACTGTAACAGCTTGGAGGATCACAGAGACAACATACATCTATAAGAGTCCATAAAAAAAGATGACGACAAAATCTTTTCTTTTAAAGCTGGCAAGCTGATAAAAAATAAACAGACAAAACAAGCCTTTTCAGTGAAGCCTGGTGCTATGCAAGAATCTGCATTCCCTGCAAAGGGGGAATGCAAGCTCCTATTTTCTGCAAGCTTGAAGCAAGCTTGACATCCTGTGGCCAGAGCCAGCATGGGAATGACTCACCCTTTCAAAACCTGGGTTCACTCACTCAGGAGATAATCCTGCTCCCAAGGGCATATATTTTCCTTTGAGATGGGTGTGAGAGTCTTGTGACAAGTGAGTAAGTATCGTGGAAGAAGGGATACAAATGTGCACACTAAATATTTCTGGCAGGGCGTGACCAGGAGCTGAAAGACAGCGATTCCACGTGAAAGCCTGCAGGGCATCATCAGAGGGTAAACACAGGATGGGTCTCCTTTGTAGCCCAGAAAGTCTGTGTGGCCTCTCTGCTGAAGGTGACCCCCTGCCCTGAAAGAGGGATGCAAATACAAATGGGGAGCAAGAGACTGGAAAAGAAAAAAATAAAATACAGCACAGAAAGACAAGTTTCTCCTGAGAGAAACAGGTGCAAGCTGAAATGTAAATATCTCTGAAAAGATTATTTAGTCATAATCATAAGGTCTGTTTACAAGTCTGCTGCTTCTTTTTCCAGCCCAGATTTCACAAAAGAAAGAAAAGCTGTCCTTAAAATATCTGTGATAATTGTTATAAAATAATCACATGTAGCAATCTCAGCTTCTTGATGCACAAACACTGCACCACATCAATCATTGTAAACCTTTCCAAACTTACATGTGCACATAATTTGGAAGAACTCATCCTACAGCAAAGATAGCAAGGCAATTTTCTAGAGCTTAATATGTAACAAATTATTTCTGTTGAAAGAGCAAATGATAACAAAAGGGATATCTCTAGATTTATGGTTGCAAGGTAAGACCCAGCGTTACAGCTGCACAATACCTTGTGATAAGTTGTGTTTGCACAATTTACAGAAGATTGTCTTTGAACTTTCAAGATTGTTGGTGTACTTTTAAATAGAAGTTAATAGTTTTATTGCTAGGTTTATTAAGATAGAATGAGTATTTATTTACTCTTGTTTTCTTTTCCAGAGCAAACAAAATTAATAACTGTTATCCAGCATATTTTACATATTCAACCATGGCAAGCTTTCCAGGTTAAATGAACAGCCTGTGAATCAGGCTACACAATTGTCATGTTGGGTAAAATAACCGATTTCTACATGATCTTATTCAAATTATTGACCCACTGTGAATTGCTTTCTAGTGTCTTTGCTCAGGACAGATATAAACCTCTTATCATTTTTGAATGGTAGTGTTTTGACTTTACAAGAAGTAAATGTTTTTATTTTTCAAAAACCTTTATTTTAACCTTTTAAGAGCACTATATTTTACTCTGTGTTAAAATATGCAGCAGAAGGTTAAAAAGGAGAGACAAATTCCAATCCTGAGGACACAAAGCAATGAAGCATTTTGAGGATTCAATTACTTCCTATTGTAATTTTGTTTGTTTGTTTGTTAATTTCAGAATATTCTGGTTTTGTTCATGTTCAGCCCAAAGCAAATCCCTAACTGGAAACTTTAACTGTTAGAATGAAAAGTTATTAATGATATGAAAGAACATGCTGAACTCTATTCCAGCTCATCATAAAAAATATGTTTTAACTCTAAACATAGAATTAAAGTAGCTGATAATAATGTACAAGCACGGGTTTGGATTCAAAGTAGACTTTCCAAGGCTTGAAATTTAAAAGAGTTAGTGAATTTCACAGATTTATTATCAAAATAATTCCAAGAAAATAACCCCCATACTGTTACCTCACATATAAACCTAATTTCAGCTGATTTGATTTCACCCCATGCCTGAAAATCCAAAAACCTTCAATGGCAATTCATTAGACCAAGATAGTGACCGATTGTCTGTTTAATCTATGTTTCACCCAAAAGAAAATTAAATTTAACCTATGCTGACTCAGCAATAAAGACTCCTGGGATTTTACATGTGTTCATAAGGTGAATAGGAGAACAGCACAACTCTTTGTGCTTAGTTTATTCATTGAAAAAGGTGTCATCAACCTAGACACCATACATTAAATAGAGAATTAATCTACACAAAAGCATGCAATGTATGTTAACTAGAGAGATACTCCAGAGGTAACAATACATTAATGCAAAAAATGCCTGCCTGTTTCTAAGGTTTTTCACTTATATTTTTAAATTATTCCGTATTAGAAAATTATTATGTGCACATCCTTACTATTATCCTTACAGCTGAAGACAGGAAGGATTAGGGCAGTCAATGGAGACAGGTGGGTCTTGCTCTATCCAGAATACTTGGTCACTGACCCTCCAGTTTGTAGAATGGGGAATTATTTAAACCCTCTTTAGTTAAAGACGAGCTTCAGCAGGGCAGATGAATAAGCAGACCACTGTCAAGAGCCTGGGTTTCTTTAGCAGGTGTGCAAACACACAGGCACATGGTCCCCACTTTGCAAAGGTAGTTGGTGGCAATTATAATCAGAGTGGAGATGTGTCACTCCAAATTTGTGAGCTGTTATTCATCAATACTTGCACTAGGAAGCATTAGATTATTCTGCAAGATGCTGAACGTTCCTGTTGATTGAAACTATTTAAGGATGTCAAATCAAGGCTTTTCTCTATGCTGTACCACACCTGTTCAATTTCTATTTCATTGTTATCATAACTGCAACAAAAATAAGCACTTCCTGTACAAAAGGCCCCACTAACACTTCCAAAGATGAGAATTTGGTTTGCAAACTAGCTTGATTTGTGGAGTAAAAATCTCAAGGGTACTTATAGGTAATTTTCAAACATAATTATAGGCACCTTAGAACTAAACTTTTAATGGCATGTAGGAAAATTTGAGCTAAAATGAGCTCTTTAAGAAACAGCCTGGCATCAAACAGACATTGTTTAAATATCTGACCTTAAAGGCCACATTTTCAAAAAGGACATAATCCTATTGCAAGCCAATGTCATTTCTGCTCTCATGGCATTAACATTCCCTCGAAAATATTACCTCAGCCTTCCATACTGGGCATTTTTAGGTCACTGACATTGGCATCTTTACCTCTGTAAAACGTGCCACAGAACCCATGCACTGGCAGATGCCTTTCTCATCCCAAACCTACCTTCAGGACACAAGCTGTATGAGCAGCAACTGTTGGACAATTCAGCTAGCAAAAGTAGGTCTGAGGGAAGTGGGATGGACTGAAGGGTCTGTTTTGGAGAGCAATCCCCTTGCAACTCTGATGCTTATAGTTTATGCATCTTCCGTAGGTGTACAAAGTACTTTTAGGGCATAATCTAGCCTGTGCCCGTTTAGAGAGTCCTGGCTTTATCCATGCATGGACCATGTTGTGTAAATGGACATCTAGCTTGTGAGAGACTGTTTCTGCTCCCTGGCTGGATGACCGAAGTTTTATAATTAGATTGGTGCTCACATGCAGTATAAATAACAAATACCTCTCCAGATGAATATTGAGGTCTGCATATATTTATGCAACAAAACACAACACTGAGGAAAAAAAAATCAATAGAAGCTTAGGAACAATGGAAAACCTGGGCTAAGAATAAACAGAATCATTACTGTACTAATAGATATTTTCAAGCAGGTGGAATCTTGCTATTATATCATATCCAAAATACAGCAGTAATTGTTTTATGCTCTGACATCTGGGCTGTAACAGTGTGACTTCTAGTACCACGCTGGACATAACTTCAGTGCAGGCTCAGAAGAAATTAGGAACATGACTTACTGCAGAAAATAGGAGCAATATTTGTTGGCTTACAGAATCAGAGTGAAGGGTGATTTAACTGCAGATTCAAAATACCAGCAGTGAAATCTTGGTGTATTTAGAGTTGGCCTATTTAGCTATTTAACTGACGGCTGGTGATTAATGTAGATATAAAACTTTGAAATGGCTTTTTCTTGGAACACAAAGTTGATAGTGGTTTATGTTTCAGTTTCTGGTTGTTTTCTGAAATGAAAGAATTTCTAGAAGCCAGAGAACATGAACGGGAATGCTGAAATATAGCAGTTTTCAAAGCTTTCAGAATAGCCATGATGAAAAGAAAGTTGTTTTAGACTAATTTAATTTGATAGTAATAATGAGGGACAATTGTTTTGATTTGTTATTCACCATGTTTTGGACAACTGAATGAGAGATTCAAGTGCATTTTTTAAAATTAATAATCTGTTAACTCCATTGTGCTGCATTATATTTATATTTTCCCCCGGTACTAATACAGTTTTCTAATCGAACCACTGGGTCTCTTATTCAAATCACAATTTTTAATTATTGACACATAAAATAATCAAATACGATGCTTCAGTAATAAATTAGCAACATATTAGAGGGAAACAATCTGAACATGTTCACTAATCAAGTTGATGACTCACCAGCATGACTTCAGTCTGCACAATTAGGACTGTTGAACTGAACAGTCCAGGTTTTCCAGCAGTTTGCAGGCAAGCTCAACAGCAAACAAGGAAAGACGCCTATACAGACTGCTGTCTGAGATGAGATTAGCTCTCCTTTCAGGATTCGGTCCAATGCTCATGTAGGCAAGAGAACACTTCATTCGTATTTGCACAGGCACTAGATCAGGTCTTTACTAATAGACTTGGAGGAGGGAGAAGCCATCCTTTCCTTGGTCACTGAAAGCACTTCCTGTGATGGACAATAAGGATCATGGCATCGTTTTCATCTGTGATAAATTACAAGATACACTTAAAATAAACAAAACTACTAGGCTGGAGATTTGCTGACTTGAATGCATCCCTTGCAACCTCTGCCCAAAAATGTCAGCATTATTAGGGCAACTAATCTCCCTACTGATAAACATGCAGAACCAGGTTATTGACTGGCTTGCCCTATACACACACACAAACACAATGTTTAGGGCAGGCTACACTGACAGAGGCTCTGCACAGCATTTAAAATACTGCCCATCTACTTTTCTAGAGAAATTAAGAGGTAATAAGAGACGGACAGATAGGCTCCGACCCCAGAGGAGCAGACAAACCAGTAGAGCTCAGCTAAGCTGGAGTAAAAGGGGAAAATGGGCCAGGGTCTTGCAGTGTTGCAGATACACATGGACCACAAGTTCCTGCTGCTGGTGGGTACCAGCAATGAGGGCTTACACACAAGACTCTTTGCAGGGTCAAGGCCTTTATCTGTTTGCTAAGACCAAACCCTTGAAAAAGCATTTGCTGCATGTGATAAAACAGCCCAAGATCATGTACTCTCTCATGTTACGGACAAAGTCTCAATAAGATGATACATCAGAGCATTATGTACTGGGACTTGCACTGAAAATGAGACTCCATGAAATATGCAGAGCTTTGCAGTGTGTTTTGTTCCTCTTGCCACTTATTCTCTCTCCTATGAAACTGTTCTGCTCCCGTTCTTGGTGATGTGAAATACAGAGATTGCATGTTTAGTGCACAGCCGCTCCACCTTGGCATGGCATTATGCATAGCAGCTGAGGGCTAACTGCTGCTGACACTCCCCCAATCTGTCCAGGACCCTGATGCAGCTGGAGTCTTGGCAGGTTGGCACTTTTACAGGCACTGTGAGATGCAAGTTTCGATCTGCTTGTTCCAACTCAAATGTTAATGTTTTCTCCCCACGCTTTTCAATCATAAATAATTATCCATGAAAAAACAATGAGTTAGGTATCAGATTTCTCTCACCTTTCTACAGTGTTTTGAAATTGCTTTTACATAGTCTTTTGGTTTTCTGCTCCATCTTCTCCTGCTCTTCCACCCGCTGCTTGGCAACACAGATTACTGTGCAAAATATGAGTTCCCAAAGATTGCCCAGTTCAATAAAATTTTAACCAGAGGCAAGCATGCAATGTAATTGAAATGCAGTATTTCAATAGAATAATTGTGGTTCTGGTTTGTTTTTTTATTATGGCTGAAAGATTCCATCTTGATGAGACAACATGGCTTCTGCTCAAGTGGACCAAACAAGGCATATGCAAGAATTTCCAAGATTAAAGTCTCGTCAGTCTGGGGGCTGTTGTAACATCTCCATTGAGACCCTATTCATTGCTCGCCTAACACACTAGCTCCTAAATACGTCCAGTCCCCTGGATATATGGTATGAACTAATTCACACTGTTTAATACTAAGCATAGGGGGGTGTAAAGGACATTAGTTAATAGTTAAAAATTAGGAGGCATAAACAGTCCCCTGTATATGCATGGCAATTTAATATGGCCTGGGGAAATTTCCAGCACCATTTGAAAACGCAAAACGAGTTGGTTTCACAGAGTCTTGACTACTCGTTCTGTGATACAAGCTTTTTCCTTTGCATGACCAGGTTTTTTTCTGAGAAATCAGTTTTTCATTCCACCTAATGAATGACTTTTCCAGAAAAATCCTGTTTTTCCACTGGCACTTCTTTTCATTATATGACTTGCCTTTCAGATAGAGCTGGCATTAAAAAATAACCAGGGTTCAAATGGGATAAAATAGCTGAGAGGCTTTTTACCTTTTTTCTCCATATATTCAACTCATTCCCCATTTTATTTTTCACAGACTTTATTATCCACATTGTCAAAATATCTTATTCTTATATCTCTCTTCTGATATTTTTGTATTGTTGCCCTGGGGTTTACGGTACAGTGTGTGCTAACTGGACCCTAAATAAGTGGATTGTACTCTCCAGGTTAGTTGGAGTTATGAAAGAGTTTCTAGCAGAGTCTCTCTCCTCTCTCTCTTTTTATTAATCTTTGATAACCCTCTTTTTGATCTGCACACTACACCCTTCTAATTTACGGATGCTTTTAAAACTCAGGCATCGGATTACTTCATTTGATTCATGGAAGGCCATGAGCACTTCAAATTAACCTTTTGCTTCCTTGGGAAAAAAAAAATTTACTTTGGGGATTTGGTTCACCTGTTGAGAACGAAGCTGTCTCTTCTTATTTACTGAGATTGCCTCAGTACCATGGAGATGACTCATGCATACTCTGCAGGGCTTAGATGGCACCGTAAATTCACTGCTGGACACCATGGGCCTGGTCCAGAGCAAACTGAGGTCAAAAAAATCATTCCCATTGACTCCAATGCCAAACCTACATTATACTGAGTGCACTTTGCTCCCACAGAAATTAATGGAAGAAGATGGTGTTTAGTATATCAAAGAACCATCTAAAGGTGAGACCGTATTGTTTTATCTACTAAAAAACAACAGCACGAAGTGACATCATCACACCACTGACAATTTTATCCTCTGACCTTTCCATGTCTGTTTACCACCATTTTTTTAAAAAGGTGTCCAGAGAGAGATGTGGTCAGTGTCCAAAGTATGTGTTAAGCCCTGCTTTTCTACCAGCCCACCAAGGGGGCAAAATATTTGCAAATACCTCAGTAAAATGAGGAGAATAACTCCCTAATGAAAAAAGACATAGAGACTACTTGAAAGAAAAGCTCACCTGGGGTGGCAGGTAAAGGTCTACTGGGCTGATCTTCAGTATTAGGCATGTGAACTTCTAAGAGGGCGAGGGACTACTTTGTCAGGGTCCACAGAAAAGAGCTAAGGAAAGCGTTCACACAGATATCACTAAAATGCTGAAAGAGTTTGCCCGTGAGCAAAACAAATATGATGACTCCGTTTCCTGATATATACATCAGAATTAGAGTGCAAACACTTTCCAGCACTGGATGTGGTTGCTGTGTTTGAGAAGCAGCTAGATCAGAGGTTTTTCATCCCTGTCTCTGGCCATCAGACAGGAAGCGTCACACCATAGTGCTGAGAAAATAAAACAGGGCAGGCGGTTAAAAAAGAGCAAACACTGAATTTTGTTTCTGCTTCTCTAAGTATTTTACAAACAAGAACTTCGCAACTAGAAAATGAACACAGAAACTGGGTTACTATTAGTTTAACACTATTTTCCTTCTTCACAAGTTTCTCCTCTGTCCCCTTCAGTATTCAGAGACAAAACTGATCCTTTAAATCTGGTCCACAGCCCTGGTCTAATTGCTTGACTGCAAACTGCTTTACATAACTACTGTAATAAGCAGCACGATTGTATTGTTCAAATACTGTTAGTGTGCATACCACTTACAAGCCTGCAAGAAAAGCCATGAACCTAGGAGGGCAACAGTGCTTTGGGAGGGTTTAATACAATGCCACGTTGTGCATACCCAGCAGGGCAGAACAGGGCCAGTAGCAGAGGCCCTTTCTATTAGAGCCTTTCTGCTCAGACCATCCATTTTGTGCTTCGGATAGCACAGGCTGCCACTATATAAAAAAAAATCCAGAAAGCATGAGAAATGTCAGGATGAATGTTGTCTTTTCATGTTCACAGAAGCTGCTTCCTAGCATTAAACTTCAGCATTACACCCTGCATGGCTTATCTTACTTCCTTGCTTTAGCCTGTCTGCCTTTCTGCCTCTTAATGAATCAGGACTCAATAAAACCTGGCTCAGTCCATTATACTTGTTCACTTGTAGCTATTGATAATACACAGGGCATATCTGCACCTAGGGTTTATTGTGTCAAGTCATGGTGCAGTGTAGTAGTTCATACAAAACTATATAAGATATTCAAGTTATCTCATTTGAACACTGTTTTCTTGCTCTTGATCCCGCAATGTGAGGGTGTTTTGCACCAGTAGGTGCAATGATTGTAGTAAGATATGATTGTATGATAGTATGATATGATTGTAGTAAGAAAGCCACTCAGGCTTTGTAAAGTACAATTCACAATGCTGTTTATTAGAGCGAACATTATAAGAAGATATTAGCACAGATAATCTTATGTGCCTTTAGATGGTGGGAACCCCGAGTGGTGTAGCATCGAAGGGGCCTCTGATCTACGTGTAGCACACCATGCAGACCCTGCCCATAGAAGAGATTCTCCCCTTTCAGTTGTTCAACTTATTATATGATTTTCTTACAAGGAAACAACTCTGTTCATCATTTCCACTGTGAAACAGAAAGGATGTTCACACCACAGCTTCTTGCTGCACTCCTAGATAAAGGCAAGGCCACGCATGTGAGGCAATCATGGTACCAAGTGGGACCAGCCACAGGCTCCTCTGTTACAACGAGTTGGTTGGGTTTATCCTGCGGCCAAGGCATTTGTGCAGCACAACACAGGCCCAAAGGTCACACTGCGTGGGCAGCACAGCGCTGCACAGCACTGGCTGGGGTCCACTCGGGTTAGCTGTGTTGTGGATCACTGTCTTCTTGATGTACGATGGTCTCCCGGTCAGAACCGCTACATATGGTAACTATCACTAATATTACTAGGATCAACACACCACATACGCTGTTGATTGCTCACTGACAATGGTGTTGCAGATGGAGACTCCAGCAGGGCTCAGGAGGCATGTAGCAGAAGCAGCAGCTATATCACTCTAAAAAGCTACAGAATTCTGTAGGTTAAAGTGTAAGGAAGATCCTGGCAATTTATGGACTGTGGTTTAACTCACATCAACAAGGAAGACTTGGGATCAGGGTGTTTTTCCTGTAATTGCATTGACTTTTTTCACATAGAGAGCTACCTGGGCCACATAACCCAGCTTCTTCCTCCCTTTCTTCCTCCTCCTTTGTTTCTCTGCATAAGCCAAGAACCCTCATAAATCAGTCTTCTCAAGTTCTTCAGGAAATAACTCATAGTGCCAAAGGGAGCAAAGAAACAGCAATAACTATAGTGACACCAAAAGCCGCAGTAGCACCTGGACCTGCACTAGCAGCAAAATGTGCAAGATTTATAGGCATTACTGAGCCAATGCAGAAAGCATAGCTGAAGTCATCAGCCTAGAGTGAAGCAAACTTACTGTGCTGTGGCACTGGTGGAAGATTTTTCTTCAAGGTCAGTTGATCCCAAAGGTTCCAGAGTTTTTAGGAAGAAAATGTCTGTAGCATACACATACAATCCTAGTTTTATGCTGCTCTTCTTTATCTCCCTACCAGCCTAGTGAGAATAACTAGTGTGTCGAGACATATGAATGGATTATATGCAGCCTTAAACTGCCAAACTCTTCACTGTAGTGAAACACATTAAACCTCAGCATGGTGCAGAACAGACATAGGAAGGAAAAGGAGAAGGAAAAGAGGAAGGAGAAGGAGTGAAGTAGCAGGATGGCCCATTTTACTCTGCATAATTAGTGACCATGAAAGAAGGCAATGTGTCCTCCTGACACCTTTGCTACCTAGAGTAGCTCTTTAATATGCATCCCAGCTAGCAAAATCAAGCTTAATGCCAGTGCAGTTAAAGAAATGGAGCAGAGTTGAGATAGTCTCAATATTCATAGTCAGATGCTTAAAGAAGATGTATGAGTGTTTATTTGTTCTTTGCAGTGATATAACACGCCAGATGACTGGTATAAAAGTATTTAGTTGTGGCTGACCTCTCTTACAGAATACTACATGGCTATTGTTTATGGGGTAGCTGTGGTTCAACCTTGTGAGTCATGACTTCATTCATTTTTGATGAACAACTGCTGTCTTTTCAAAAATTATTTCAGGAAATGGAAGAACACTGACTCTCTTATAATCAGCGCAAGCATACAGTAGTGCCAGTCACATGTAGTCTTATTTTACAGTAAAAGACCACACAGTAGGAAAGAATAACATGAATGTTTCCATTTGCAAACACAGATAACTACTCTTTGTCAGAATCATGGCAACATTACGAGATAAATTGGGACCAAATGCCAGAATCACATAAATCTTCAAAATCTCCAGCTATCCAGTATTAACACTTTCTTAGTACAGTGTGACACTATATACAGGTGTCCCAGCAGGAGAGAGAAAATAGCAAGACAGTAAGCTACTAGTAAGCAGAACTGCCTCTATCTTTCACTTATATTACATTTTGCAATGAACAAGTTAAATTGTCTTTGTTTGGCTTCACTAGCAGTGTGCTTCAGTGCAAGCACAAGCGCAAGCTGAACAAAAAATGGACTCTGTTGCATTATTTACAGCTCTTTGCGCAAGCCGCTTTGCATGAGCATTTATTAATTGCCTGCAAAATCAGCGAAATATGTTCCGTGTGTGTCAGCTCAGCATATATTGAACATAATTGCACATTTGAGCCACACAGTTGTTTATGTCACTTTGTAATCACACTAATAATTACCAAACAACCAAGTAATTCAATGAACAGTAAATGTAACATTTAATTACTTTATTAATTTCCACATAACATGGAAGAAGGAAAATAACGAGCTCAATCTATAATTTCAGCCTATTTGCAAATCCTATCTTTATGCAGATATATGGGAGAAATTATCAAAACACAACACAGGAGATGCACAAACATAACTCAGCGTTTGCTTGATGTTTTTTGTGTTGGCATCTCTCCTGCATGGAGCTTTGAAAATTTATCCTATAACGTCAAGCAACTTCCAAGGCATCCTGGACTTCGAAAATTAAAAGAAAAAAAAAAATTCTGCACTGAGATACAAATTCCACCTTCTGTCAGGAACTTACTGATTAGAACTCTTTATAGGTTAAGCCAACCATTACATTTTTATGTTGCTATATATTTCAAAACATAAAAAATAAAGCATTTTCTCCATAAAACCTTTCAAAACCGTAAATACTAGCACAGTCCACAGCTCCAGACGAAGTTGCAATTTATTATTTATCTGTTTTTATATTCTGCTATGGTATCTTTTTCTTTTATAAGCCTGGCAAGTTTCCCACAGAAGTTTCTTCATCAGCAGTTATTTTAAACTATAGTCCTTCATAGTCTGTGCTGCTCATATGCTGAACCACTCCTCAAGAACTAAATATATTATAGCAGCAAAGTGTCTTGGTTTGGGGAGACACAACAAAATCTCTGCAGTTAGTGAGCATTAAGAAAGCTTTCTAAAATTCAAATGCATCATTCTGAATCACACCTGAATTCATGCTGAGCATGATTTTTTTCACAAGCGTTTCTGCATTCACACTACCTTCAGTAACGATGCTCAAGACAAAGCTCAAGTTTTCAGTCTCAAAGTGTGCAAGCCAGTTGCATCCACCCTCACAGGAGAGCATGAAATCCCAAACCTGAGTTTCCCTATCTGGAGCCGCTCTCGTCTAGAACAAGAGCCAAAGAGTGAGCTGTCTTTATAGTAATCTTTATGGGCCCCCAGGAGAAGTGCATTTGAAACCTATGCTAACATGTAAATATAGCTGTAGGGTCTGACATGCATAAGCCTATTTTTCCTAGGAACTACCACTGGATGTAACTGAGTATATCAGAATGTGGCATCCTCCCTAGAAAGCAGCATCTGCCATCTCTGACCAGCTTATTAGGCAGAAATAACTGTGTTGCACAGCTGCCATATAATGTGTTTGACTTTGACAATGGCAAAAGGTCTGGGCCAGTTCTCACAGACAACATGCTGTAATGGCCAAAGGACTCAAACAAACCTTCGTTTGTCCTGGCCTGCAAGGCACCAGGAAGGAGCTGATCATTTGTGCTTTCTTGAAGTTGCACAGTGATGATCTTAAAAATGGAATCTTTTATTGAGATTGCTATTTAATAGTAGGGCAAATGGGAAGGGAAATTAGCATCTCTTAAACTACAACTTAGTCCTACTGTGTAGATAACATACCGAGCCGAGACCCAACTGTATATCAGAGCCGAGACCCAACTGTATCTTCACCAGAAAAATGGCTCCAGATGAGCCTCGAACCTATCTCATGTCAAAATATTTTTTTAGCACATCTGTTCATTTATAAAATAGTTTGTACTTATTTTATAATTTTTATAAACTTTCAGACATTCATTGACAATTGACTGCCTGGATAGTTTACCAAAAGATAGAATAAGAAAGTAGTGAAATAGACTGAATGTAAAAAAGGCTTTAGTGCAAAATGTAAATGCTTTGCTTTGTCCTTGATGTTTAATACTCATATCTTTCAGCTCATCTACTTTATTTATTAGACTTTCACCTTATCCCTCACATTTACTCTGACACACAGAAGTTCTTAGTTCGAGAGTAAATACAGTACAATGCAAAGGGTTATGAACATAAAAAATGCATTAGAGAAAAATGTAAATGCTCAGATTTGTCCTTGATATTTAATACTCATATCTCTAAATTCATCCATTGTATTTATTAGACCTTCACCTTATCCCTCACTGTTGCTTTGACAGTAAAAACTTAGTTTATCAAGGGGTAAGATTGCTTGTGCTGAGTACTGAATAGTACTTCTGCTGCAATCGTTAAACTTACCACAGGTTTTGTAGCTGGACACACTGCTTCTGAGAGAAGAATCTGAAGTTTTGAATAAAGTCATTGGTGCAGGGACCCATATAACATCAGATTGTTCTTGTATTTAGGGGAATTAAATAGCCATTTCTATTTAAAAGCCTTGTACTGGGAGCTCTACGTGCATGTTAGTACTGCCACCAACAAGGATCCGTGACCATTTTCACTTCTAACCTCACCAAAGAAAGTGATAGATCTCATCTGCTTCCAACTGCATTATGTTTGACGAGATGTAGGTCAGCCTGGCTTCAATGAATACCCTGAGTGATCAAACGGTGCGAGTTGTTTTACTATATGTATTTTTATGCGCAAGTGCAATACTGATTTTTTCTGTCAAGTTAATAATTACTATGAAATACAAGCCTATGAAGTTTTAACAAGACAACCAACAATTATAGATGAGAGTGGAGTTGTCCTGGTCAGAGCTATCCTAACAATCTACACTTTCCACCACTGTCTGGAGTATTTAGGATTTTGTACTGTTACCAACAGTCATTCAGCTGACTTTAGTTTTTAAGAGCTAATTTTCAAAGTCCTTTGATAATGTATCTAAAGATACTTCAGTACTGATCTAAGACCGAAGCTTAAACAAAAATCCCCTTAGTTTCCTCAAACAGAGAAGAAGGGTCTCTAGAACTGAGACAGTTTATACCAAATACTGCTACTCCTAGGAAAAAGAAAAAGTCATTAAAAGATAATAATTTGACTAAGATAGGGTGTTGAAATGTTGATAGAAATCTAACTTGCATAATACAAAGACAAATGCAAAGGATTAAAATACCATATAATTTTGAAACCATTACAATGTTCCTGAGTGATTCTTTATTAGGGAGTCTCAAAAAAGCATGTAATTTCATCTTCCACGAAAGCTGTAATCTCTCTGTTGGGTGTGTTAAAAATGGCATTTCAACCTCCCCTCTGAAAGTCTTTAATTTTGTGGGTTTCTGTCAGGCTGCTGTCATTACTTTAATGCATTTTGTGTATATTGTAATAACATAAATGTTTTAATGCATTTCTTCTCAGATCAATCTGGACAGGTATCTCTAAATCAGTCTCGTGTAATGTTGGGTAAAGAAGTTATAATTGGATCAACAGGAACTATTTGCAATGAAGAAGCATTTAAACTTTATTTTCTTCATTTCCCTGTAGCAGAACTTGTAGTAATAGACTTCTGAAAACTACTCCTAGTTATATTTTTAGTTCTTGACTTTTAGAAAACACTTACGTGAGATAAATGAATTTGGAAATGCACATGAAGTGCAAGCTATAATGCATATCTTCCTCACAAATCACTTGCAAACCATTTTTATAAAACTCAATAAGCCATATACAATGATGGCAAGAGACGTACTTTTGAACAACTGGAAGCCATCATACTGAACCTGTCAAGAAAGAGCCTCCAGTGAATATGGAACTGCAGAGGATAAACCTCACAGCTCGTTAAAGTGAGGTTGATTTCCTAGAATTATTAGGATGAGAAATTTTATTTGGCAGGTGGCATCACCACACTTTATACAAAATTTGTAACTCAGTATCATGGAATTGAGCCTAGTCAGAAAGACAAAATTCTATCAGCTCTTGGGAGGCCCCAAACCTGCAATTTTTTCTCATCAAAGCCCCGTCCCCTCTGTTGCAGTAGCTAGAATATGTCTACCACTGAGTAACAGAGCCTAGTGTTGGAAGCAAGTCATTCAGCATGACAGCCGTATCATCAACAAACCATTATCACTATTTGGAAGCAAATATCACCATTGTAAGGGTTTCTCCAATGTCTTATACTCTTATATATAAAGGTGATGACAACCTGACAATATTTAACCTTGTGAATATAATTGAAGGAATAATAATAAATGAATTCATTCAAGAAGGATATTTTGAAGTGCCATTATAATCACCCACATGCCATTTTACTTCCATGTGGAAACTCTACTTCTGTAAGGATATTATAATTCTAATGAAGTAAGTAGCTTATTCATTAGAGGAAAATAAAAGACTGAAGCTTTTAGAGTTCAGCTGGGCATCATTTACTGATAGTAGTAAGACAAAATAGAAAAAGGTCAAATTTTCTACTTAAGCAGAATCGTCAGGCAATCACTTAATGGTATATCAAATAATACCACCACCACTGTCCTCAAGCAATAGAAAGGTTTACAAGTTTGAGTATATTAGCCAACACCCTTAAACTGGGTTGAAGACCCCCTATTCCAATGGTCACTACTTTCAGTAGTGTAATGAACTATTATCCAATTTGAGTACTGGAATCAGGATTTAGCCCACTGAATGGCTGATGCTCACCCACATCAGGCTGCTTCTTGTGTTTTTTTACCACTTATTTATGCAACCTCTTGAGTACTCCCTGAAAGGTTCTTGAACTAATGCTGATCAATAGCCATAAAAGGATTTTTAAAGGGATAATTTAACACTAGCACTCTCTCACAGCTGTCTGAGAAAGCCAACACACAGAGAGTCCAGTGTTCAACCTGATCTAACCGCAGTAATTAGACACTTCAAATGTGAGCCTTATGCACATGGCTTCTTGCTCAGTGGAGACAAGTTTAGCTTTTGGCTTAACCTCTGGCTAAAATCAATATGAAACAGCTCACATGTAATCTTCCTGAGCATTGTCACTTAATTCCACAGGTTCATATTTCCTATTATCAGGGATATGCTGTATAATTTACAGGAAATATCACTTTCTGAAGCTCTGTTGTTCTGATTTCAAAAGTTTTCTGATCTTGCCAAAGAAGTCTTTCTTTGCCTGGAGACTGGCAATAGGTTATCAAGCAAATGGCCTTTTGGATCCACTATTTAGTTCTGAGGTTTTGTTCTTATGATTTAGCCAGGTTTCCACTCACACCATTTATTAGGACAAGGGACTGGGTTTTGCTTCACTTGGCAATTGGTTTATCCAAGCAAAAAGCTGCACTGTGGGCTCAAAAGGACTCCTGTCCAGTTCTCCTGGGCTAAAGGTACCAATCCTAAATATGGAAAGATTATTAGGAGATACCTGAGGAGCCAGAGAAGAGGAAAACTATCAGAAACTATAATCAATATCAATGAGACAAGAGAAGGAGAAAATTTTGCTCTGTTTGAGGCATTTTATTGTTGTTGTAAAATACTAGGTCTCAGACTTGCAATAGCAAGTCTCAGACTTAGCTGAAGGAGCCTAGTGTCTAAGCTCCCAGAATAGTCTAGGAGATGCACAAGTACAGGCAGCTGCACAGGGAATCAGGTACCTTTAACATACAGCTTGAGCAACTGAGCTGATCACCAGAAAATTATGTTGAGAACTAGATAAAAGATTGTAAAATGAAAAAATTTTAAAAAGGAAGAGGGAGCTAAAATACACAGACTGCTGGCATTATGTCTGTTTATTTAAGAAACAATTGTCAGGTAAAAATTGTAGAAGTGATCTGGGTCAGATTTGCAAAGGTGTCTGGTCACCTGTGATGCAGGCAGCAGCTCTGTGTAAGGTACTCTGACGCATAAGAAAATGATTTACTCATCTGCTTCTACTGAAGGTCAGCACCTAATCTGCCGTGGGGCTTTTTAAAGCATCTTTTCTAAATTACCACATATTTATGCATCTGGCCGCTTTTTCACACTGAGCTGCCTAAAAAACGTTTGAAAATGGAAACTGGCTCTTAAAATATTAAGGATCCTTGAGTTAGCAAAGCTTTATTTTCCTATCCCTGAGCACGAAGTATTGATGGATTTGCCTTTTGTGGGCACTATATGTATAGCTTCTCTGTGCAAAATCAAGCTAAAGTTACTGCTAGTCAAGATGGTTTTTCTGCTTGTTGTTTCTTATAATTAGCTAAGATTATGACTCCTTTATATACATGGTTGTCTTTTATTTGTACAGCTCCTAGCATAACAGGGAATCTGTAGACACTGCTGGTCCACTGGTACATTTTCATGTACCAATCTACAGCACAGAAGATAATGGTTTTGGAGTTATACTACTTCTCCATTTCTGATATGGATAGGAGCAAATACATTGGAGAGAAACTGGGATCAGAAAGAGCAATAACCTATGGATCAGCACAGCCAAGGGCCGTAAAAGCAGCAGACCAAACTGGCCCATATTAAAGTTTATCTTTTCTCAGCTAGAGCATTTCCTGGATTTTGCTGGGTGGCACAGATGCTGGAGGTGAAGGGGAAAGGTAAGCAGAGCAGAAAAACCTTAGCAGATCACTTAAACTGTCCATGAAACTGTGGCCTTAACCTTTGCTGACTGTGTATAAGGCAAAGATGCGATTGAACATGGAAGGAGCAAACATTGTAGATCCTTTTTGTGCACTTTCACAAGAAAGTGGATATGTGCATAGGTAAAATAAATTCTTTTTAACATTTACAACAATAAAAGAAAGAGCAATGTGTGTTCTGTCAGCCTGCTAAGCAAAACAGTTCTCCTTTTATCATGGGTTAAACTAGACTCCTAGGGAATTTTTTCATCTTGCTATATTCCACAAAAGGCTTAACTTTAAGGGTAACCAAACATTATCAGCCTTGCAGAATAAAGACTGCAATTACAAGAAAGGAAGAATCCTACTCAACCTTTAAAAACTGCATGCTTAACAAACATATTTATGACTGCAGACACGTCAAAAATTCTACGCTTCGTAGGTATTTATTAAAACCATGGTCACACTAAAAATCTTTTCCTTTCTTTCTGCTATAACTTGGGACAATGCTTAAGTACGTGCGGGAGCACTGCATTTTCCAGATACGAAAAATTTGCCTGTTTTTTTTTTCAAAGTGTCAATGTATCCTGCTAATAAGACATAAGCAACTAAGATTATTGATATGTAAGGCAAATGTTCGTGTTAGTTAAAAGAGAAAGCTGGGAGCCTGAACATAGATCTTTCTAACTCTAAATTTTGTCTGTGCTTCCTTAGCCAACAAACTTTCCTGTGGGGAATGTGGGGAAAAGAAAACCCCTGTACAATTACCTCAGAATATGCTAATTCAGTACATGCTATTCTCTATGTATATTAGCAAATCAGTAACAGTTTCTCCTAGAATAAAGTCATGGGCCTTGGCATGGTCCAGTCCTTTGTAAATTGTAACATTCAAACTACAGACATTTGGAGCATAGAACTGCATGGAGCAGTCACTCATGTAAGCGTGTATTTTCAGGCTTTTCTTCTTGAAAATATGGAAGAATTTTTCTTCATAGTTTAAAATGTTGACATTGGCATAAATCCAGGATGAAAATTGCAGCACAAAAGGGAGGTGTTTCATAAAGTTATGAGTGATTTAAAACAGGGAGTTACAATGCTAACTACTTTGCAACATTAATTATAGAAGCTGCTACCAGGCATATTCTATAAATATCCACCCTCTTCTCTAGAAGTAACAAGAGCACTTTCTGTGATCCTGTTATCACACTGAAACAGGAATACTCATAGTTTTGTATTGTTAACTGTATTTTGATACAGAGATTTGACTCACATACAGAGCATTTACAATTCTGCAGACCAGAAGAGGTTTTTTCTGTTCATGACTGCATAATATACCTGAAGTAGTGTAATTATAGCAATGTTTTATTCATTTGACCACCTCTTAGCAGCCAGAACTGGGAGTAGTCATCTTTCTTGGACCACTTGCTCACAACAGAACAAAGTTTGGGAATCTGCACACATTTAAAGTAAGATTTCCTGATTGTTTGGGGCATTTCTTGAGCCAACAAGTTTCCTAATTTGGTATGAAGAAGAGGAAGCCAAGCTCTGCACAGGTGCAAGGACCCAGCAGCAGAACCAGAAGACCAGTATACAAAAGCAATACCTGTGCTGGTGTCAGACCACAGGCAGGGCTCTGAATTAACTATCTGGAGTGAGTTTTCCTATATTTCCCTCTCTTTTTGTTTGCAGCCTTGCTACTTCAAGTAATATTTGAATGTTCACTCATTATGCACTGCTTTGAGAACTTCATATTAGGGATTCGAAATTGTCTGGTGTTGTTACCAGTATAGGTTACACAGCATATTTCTGTTCTTTGATGATGAGATGGACACAATAAGCTTTGCATTTTCAGAGCAAGCACTTGCAGTTATAAATTCTGTATTGGTTGTCTTTGCTAATCTTGGTGGAAGAATTTCCACTACAAATTTGCAGCAAGTAAAAAAAAAATTCCCATGCATTTCTCAAAACTCATGAGAAATGCAGCTTCTAATGGTGATTTTTGTCTGCTAAATGCATTAAGGTGACATCTCGGGGCACTTCAAGGGTGTTTCCAGACTCCTGACTCTCCCCACACATCGGGAGCTAAGCATTCACTACCTATTCAAGGTCACTGGTTTACTTACAAGCTTATGGTTATATGCATGTAACTATTATTATTATTATTATTATTATTATTATTATTATTATTATTATTATTATTATATTTATTAGGTTGGAAAATAGGGTAGACAATTTGTGACAATGTCATCCAATATCACATGTGAAAATTTTAACCAAAATATGTTTCAGAGGGTGCTGCTGCAACAAGGATATGATGGTAACCTGTGATCTTCACAATAAAGCTCCTTTTCATAATTCTGGGAGCCAAAATGGGCAGTTCATTCCATGAATTTCACGAATGAGGAAATTAATGTTTTGTTTGCTCTTTTTTTGTATTTGCAAGTGATCTGAGCATAAGCACAGAGGAGAGGTTTTAGGAAAATGAAATTTTGATTGGTTACTGGGAAGTCCAGTTTAAAAAATATGAAAAAGAAATATTAAGCTTACAACAGGACCTCATGCTATAATCTTTGGTGAGACAGTCTGAGGTAAATTACGTAATAGCTATCCTATTTTAGACTTTTAATAAAAGTGCTATAGTCTGTATTTTGAGTATATTCTCATTTTTCCTTCCTCGTATACAATCCATTCAATGTGATATATGTTGGTTGTAAATATCTTAATATCTTGCTAGCAATGGAAAAACTTGCATAAGGGTGATTGATCTAAAAACTGATAACCATTTCAGCCTGAAGACATGTTCTTTTCCCTTCCCCCATCATAAAAATCTTACATTGTCTTTCCTTACTACAGTAAGTGCAGTGACTCCCATTGAGTTGGAGCACCCTCTTTTAAAAAGTCATAATTAAATAGGTGAACCCTTCTCACATTGCACTCTAAAAATGTCAAGAGACATTTCTGAACAGCCCATAATTGGTCTTTCACATATTTCCTATGTCAAACATTTATGACCAGCATAAAGCTCTTCTGCAGTAAATTTTTGCCAGTACTAATATCACAGTTTTGAAGCACAATAGCGTAAATACAAGATCTGTTTTTTTACTATATGTTCTACTCTTGCATAGCACAGAGGGAAAAAAAAACAGTTTAATGTGATCTAATTGAAAGATATTCACACGTACACAAAAAGTAAAGTCAGCAGGAATTATGTTCTTAAGCCTCTTTGTATCTTTTAAAAATTTTATTCTCGACATGTAACTGTTTTACTGGGAAAATGGTAATAACAATACACTCTCTAAGAAATGTGCAGCTCTGGGATGCTGGACACAATCTCTCTGATTAGTATCAAAAACCTGATTAGAGATCAAAGGATGTGCGTACACTTTAAGCTTAAATACTGGTTAAAAACAAGGTCAATTGCCATATCAGGCTTCTCATGAGGTGGGAGGCTAAACCAGAACTCAACCATTTTTGTTTCACGGAGGGTTCACTTTTTAAGGGATTTATTAGAATGGCATTCTCAGGTCACATACAAGAGTAGTTGTCTGGTTAGACTTCCATAGCTGGCTGTTTTTCAGGAAGCTCCAAAGAAAGCTCACTACTTTGAAAAAAATCAATTACTTTTTTTTTTTCACAGAATTGATTAAAGATGACCTAAAATTATTAGGCACCCCAAAATGTGGCATTTCTGAAACTCCAGTGAAGGGATATTAAGACTATATCATAGAGAACTTTCATGTTGTTTCCTTCTCCCCTTTCTAACTACTATGCTTTTATGTGAAGAATTCTGTAATTTCCTTTTCTAAAGGGAGTTAGTAGGGACATACCTGGTAGCATATCTTCACAGGTATTTTCCAGGGAATTTTACTTTTTTGAGCATTTCCCTATACTCAGATTAAAACTGTGTGAAGATGATAGATTTATAGTTAATGTATACTACCAGAATTATCCCAAAAAAACTATTCTAAATCAATGTCTGGTCTGATTTCTCCCTAAACAGATCTTATGTTTTTTAACTTTAGGCTGTAGATCCATGAAGGAAAACATTAGCAATTGCTCCCCGGGGTTAATACAGTGCTTCAAAGAAGGAGCATTTAATTCCCATAAGTACAGAGCTGATTCAAAGAAATCCTGTAAATGATGAGCTGAAAAGAAAGAAGCATTTAACCGTGCAGAAATAACATGTTTCATTGCTCTGACACCAAGAAATCATGCTGCACAGTCTGGAGCTCCATCTCCTGGTGCTTGTCAAAGAACTAAAATACTTTCCTAGCGTCTCCTAATCTATACACAGATAACTCAAAGCACCCAAGCTATATTGCAGGGGCAACTGCAAGATTCCTCACCCCACAGCAAGTCCGGTTTAGGTTTGTAACCCCTGTGAGCAGGGAAACAAAACTTTGCAGAATGCTTTTCTGGGTCGCTCTGGACTTACTGGGTCTGTTGCCCAGCTCCTTCACCATAGGCTACACTTAAATAGCATGATCCTGCTTTCAGTGAAAAGCATGGGAGTTTGCGCATATTGCCCCACTGACAAGTTTTTGAGAAGGGTGGAGACTGAAATTATGCAAAAGCACTGTGCAAAATAGAATAAAAATTATGTGTTCTAACGTATTTATTTGGTTCTTCAATTGTGAGATGCTGAAGGAACTGTCATTTGAGGGTCAGAGTATTGTCTAGGAAATAATTATACGAATTTCTCAGTTAAAGTGGAAACTTTTAATTTAACCCCCCTTTTTTTAATATATAAAAATATGTATGTATGTATGTACGTATGTATGTATAATTCTACATACACTTTTGACCAGAGATGTTAAAACATGATTTCTACTTGGCAAAATATAACTTGGCCAGAGGAAATACCATCCAGATAGGTGTACTAAACGTACAAAAGAATAGATAAATCAAGGTTAGGATGCTAGTTTGGAACGATGCATTATATGGTCACAATGGAAGCTTAAGTTAATGAATTTTGTCTATGCCTAAGCCACAAAAACATTCATAATAGGAAAGACACCACAAATAATATATTTCAGGAATATTTCTGAAAGAAGAAGAAAATTAGCATTATTATGAATATTTGTTATTTTATTAGAATGTTTTTCTGTCGTCTTGCTGGTAAATGTACCCATTCTTGTCATACTTGTATTAATTTTTCTCCATGAATTGATTCAGAAGTGACTATCCCATCATTTCTTAAGAAAGATCATTATACGAGTCATTTAGAATGTTTTTGCTTCTATTAAAGTATTTACAAGTAAATAAGCTATTTTATTCAGCCAATCAAAAATACTGTAACTAAAATACATTGCTATGCTGTACGGTAGCTGGATCATTAATTTAATATACTAGCTTCATTTTAGATACGGGCTTTTTATCAGCACTGCCAGTGCAAGAATAGTCAATCTAATAGTTAAGTTTACAACTTATCTATTTTTACTTTATTTCTTCATCATTTGAAGGCTTACAGGATCACATGGAAATCTAAATCTATTCAAGAGAGGACTCTCATGAAAGAAACAGCACATATAATGCAGGATGGTGATTTCTTTGGGAATGAGTGGTAGCTGTGATCTGCATTTAATTTAAGTGACTGTCACTTGTGCACTTTTGACCAAGTGCACATTGCTCTCCCCATTTCATTTGCAGTCTGCCTATCAGCAATTGTTGAACCCAAGTCCTGTTTTGTTATCCCAGTGTAAACAGATATTAGCCTCATCAATTTAAGGTAGTTTACTCCAGATTTGTCCCACTGTGAGAGCAGACATTAACCCGTAAATTGGTATAGCTGCACTCAGCTGCTCAGTAAAGTAAGGTGCACCCATTTCTCTTTCAGAAGCTCCTCTTAAATTTCATGACCTGAATAACACTTTTAACATGTGTTAAACATAAAGAGAAAAGAATAAAATATGAAGGACAATATGAAGGGGAAAGAATAAAACCATGGACAAATAATATTAAAGAGCTTTTGCAATTTTTTTTTAAGAGTAGGAGTAGCATACTCTCGTACCTACTCTTAAGTTTAATCACATGTAGTCTTGATCCTAAAAAGACAGATAAGAATTGATTTGGAAATATGAACTGTCTTTCTTGTGAATCATTATGCAGCAAATTCCAGTAATATATGTCCATCCTCCCACAGGGAGCAGAAAATACTAGAAATCACTAGCATTATGTATGTGGCAATTCTCTTAGAAACTATTATTGCTACTCAAATTATTGCAGATTCTTATTACAAGGCACATGCCTGATCAATAACAGGCTTTTATTAGTTCCCTTACCGACCTTTCAATATATTAGACATGGCTGATGTTGTAACTTAAAACTTGCCAGGAATAATGCAGAAAATTTTCAAAGCATTGGTTTGAGTGGGAAACTTCAAGTAGCTGTGCTTTTTTGCTCTTTTCTTGCAGCAGTCTGATAATACTTTAATGAACTCTGGCCTTAAGCTCAAACTCTGACAACACACAAACACATAATAATTCTTTAAGGTGAGTTTGTAATTTTACCCTAATATTTCTCCAGGCATGTGTCTCTGTGACTCTGCATGGGTCACATTCAGCCCTAGTATGCACAGATGAATGTGACAGAGCATGAGGGTTGATCTACATCAGGTTTGTTACACAGCCTGTGATGATTTTTTAATTTTGATAGTTTAATTATAATTCATAATTATTTTTATAAGATAATTATTGCATAGCCTGTATCATTTTACCTGTTGGTGCAGCCATTAGAGAACTGCAAGAGGTTTCAGATTTCCAGCTGGAGATTTTCCACAGGAATGCAATCAGCTGGACCTGAACCTGATTACGCTTGTATCCTAAAAAGGAGGGCAGAGGGCTAGCTCACTCTTCTTGTTGAAGGAGGGTCTGCTGGTTAGAGTTAGTGTAAGGAGGATTGAGCTGTACAGCCACTCAGTAGACTTTGTGTGATGTTGCAGGCTTTCATGCTACTTAGAAAATGCAGGCTGGGCTGGATTAGTATTATCTTAAATGTGTAATATGCCTGTAAATATACCAAGTCTGACTAGCCAAAATAGTTCTGCTTAGCCAAGCAATCTGTAAGCTGCTCTTTAGCTGCTCAACCTCACTCACTGCTATAGTGTGCTAGTAGTGTTGTACCTGGTTCCTAGGAAGTATGTGCTAATTCTTACAGTGGTAGCATATACTTATAGATCGACAGAGATCATTACAGTCATGACCTTTTAAAATGACCTAGTACTTCAAAATGCTAGAGCCAAAGACCTTTTATGTATTTATGATTCTGGAACCTTGTTGCAATGAATCTCAAATACAACACCAAACTGAGCAATCCTGAATTAGGCTATCATTTTGCTAAACTTACTTTAGGATGGAATAAAAAGCTTCTCATAATAGAAGACCTCCTAAGTGCATTCGTTATCCTCCTGATGTTTATTTCCTGTGTTGATGAAGATTTCCAGCTTCACATCATTAGCAATTTCAATAGAATGTTCTCATTTTCTGTCATGTAATTAATGAAAATATTGACTGATATCTAATGCAAGGTCAACCCTTCCACTAATAACTTCTCTGCAACATAATTATTCCCACTTTTTATGACTTATCATTAGCTTCCCATTAGCTAGCAGCTTACCTTCCTTACTATCCTCGTGATGTTCTTCAGCTTAACCCACACAATCTCATGAGATACCTATCAGTTGCATTAGCAGATCATAGAGAAATTAGGTCTACCATTTTCCCTAAACCCACAGAGCAATTCTTCTCACCAAAGAAAGGCAGTAGCATGTTTTGCCACCACTGTCCTTGGTGAATCAATGGTGTACTTTATTAATTATATATCCATGATTTTAATCAGTCATTCCTTCAAACTATTTTAAACCTTATATGATATTGAGTCAGACTCATCTGAATCCAGTTTGCACCTTAACTGCATAACCAGAGTTGGCTATTACTCCCACTATTGTGCTATGGCAAGTCCTACAGCCATTGTCTAAAGGTAGATACATATTCAGATTTGAATAGTTAAATTACAGTGTCTGGGTTTTTTAGATCATCTCTGAATTACAGTGCCTAATGTTAACAAACTCATTGTGAAAATATTAGCTTGTGAGCATTGACCAGATGGCTAGAGAGAAATACCATCTTCATCTACTACTATTACTTTAGAACTAGCTGTTGCTGTATTTAGTATACTATAGCACACTGACAGAGCACCTTTTTTAGGGAACATCAGCATAATGTCCTTACCAAAGAAGTAGTAATGATTACAGTAAGCAGTGGACTTGACTAAGACAGGGTGACTGACAAGGAAACCACAGGACAAAAATATAGCAGACTTTACATGCTGTGTAACCTTGGGCACGGTACAGCTCTGGGGCCTCAGTTT